>NC_036842.1:67726485-67857710 GCF_002910315.2 Salvelinus sp. IW2-2015 | reverse complement strand
TCTGTTTATTCCTTATGAGGACTTACAAGTTGGTGCATTCACCTTATTGATGTCCAGTGGAACAACCACTTTACAATATGGCATCTAACTCTAAGGGGGGGGGGGGGGTTAGAAGGATTACCTTATTCCATCCTAGGTATTCCTTAAAGAGGTGGGGTTTCAGGTGTCTCCGGAAGGTGGTGATTGATTCCGCTGACCTGGCGTCGTGGGGAGTTTGTTCCACCATTGGGGTGCCAGACAGCGAACAGTTTTGACTGGGCTGAGCGGGAGCTGTACTTCCTCAGAGGTAGGGAGGTGAGCAGCCAGAGGTGGATGAACGCAGTGCCCTTGTTTGGGTGTAGGCCTGATCAGAGCTGAAGGTACGGAAGGGTGCCGTTCCCTCACAGCTCCGTAGGCAAGCACCATGTCTTGTAGCGGATGCGAGCTTCAACTGGAAGCCAGTGGAGAGAAAGCGGTGATGAAGGAGCAAGGTTTGTGAAGTATGGGTGTGTAGGGTTAATTATTTATTCTAATTTATTATGTTGTGTTAGTTGTTGCTAGTTTGTTGAGTGGTTCTGTGTAAGTGATATTTATTTGTGGGTGTTGTTGTTTGATCGTTGATTTTGATGAAGACTAATGGTGAAAAGGCTGGAGACGAACCAGTACCGGGCTTGGCGTCGTTCTGAGTGGTTATGATGGTTAGTAGGGTTAATGGCGCCACAGCAGGGAAGCCCAAGCTTAACTTAGCGAGTTGCTGAAGATTTTCAGACGGTGAGGATGAGATTGAGGCGAAGTGCCTGGATTGGACCTGCGCCGCTTCCTGTGTGAGGCAGGGTCTGTTACTGTGCTGGCTGAATTGGTGTGTGTGGTAGCATGAACCGGTGACAGGAACGTTCACCGCCTTTGAGTGTATAGCTTCCGAGTAATCGACAGTGTAACAGGGCCTGTGTAGTCCTGGTAGCTAGCTAACACTACACTAATCAAGTCGTTCCGTTGAATGTAATAGTTTCTACAGTGCTGCTATTCGGTAGACGGTAGACGGTGGACGTTGGCTAGCTGGCTAGCTGCTGGCCAGATAGCAGTGTTGACTACGTTAGGACGACGAATTACGATAATTACGCTAAACTACACAATTATCTTTGATACAAAGACGGCTATGTAGCTAGCTAAGAAGAAATTGCTAAGATCAGACAAATCAAACCGTTGTACTATAATGAAATGTAATGAAAAGTAATACTACCTGCGGAGCGAAGTGCGAAATGCGACCACTCGCTCCAACCCGGAAGTAGTGACATAAAACAGGAAATTGGCAATGACTGTCAATAGGCCTTCAGTATTCACACCCCTTGACTTTTTCCACATTTTGTTATGTTAGATAGTGGGATTAAAGTGGATTTGTCATTTTGTGTCAATGATGTACACAAAATAGTGTAATGTCAAAGTGGAAGAAAGAATATAATATTTGGATATATATTTTTTCATATATCTTGATTAAATTAGTATTCAACCCCCTGGGGTTATTGCACTACCAAAAAGGTGAACTCATATCATAGTGTCTGGTGAAAAGAAGACTGAAACAGGTTTTCCTGTAGGATTATGCCTGTGCTTAGCTCCATTCCATTTATTTTTAGCCTGAAAAACTCCCCAGTCCTTAACAATTACAAACATACCAACAACATGAGGCAACCACCACTATGCTTGAAAATATGGAGAGTGGTACTCAGTAATGTGTTGTATTGGATTTGTTCCAAACATACCACTTTGTATTCAGGACAAAAAGTTAATATCTTAAATTTTGCAGTATTACTTTAGTGCCCTGTTGCAAACAGGATGCATGTTTTGTAATATTTTTATTCTGTACAGGCTTCCTTCTTTTCACTCTGTAAATTAGGTTAGTAGTGTTGAGTAACTACAATGTTGATCCATCCTCAGTTTTCTCCTATCACAGCCATTAAACTCTGTAACTGTTTTAAAGTCACCATTGGCCTCATGGTGAAATCCCTGAGAGGTTTCCTTCCTCTACGGTAGCTGAGTTGTACAGTAGTTGCTCAACTAAAAGAGATTATGCTGCGGGACTTAAAGGTGATGTGTGGTTTAGTATGGTACCCTGCGTCACTGCTTCATTGCTCCAGAGCAGCGCAAGAGGGAGTTAGAGCACTGATTATGCTTTTGAATCCCAAGGCGCTAATCTGTCTCTAGCTGACAATGAATGGGTGACATAAACCAAATAGAAACTGATAATTGTGCACAGACTTCAAAATTTAATTTCAATGATCTGAATGATGAGGATGAAGAAGGTGATTGAATTTAGAACAATAGTGGAAGAATTGCTATTCCTCTGTCGTGCACGCGCACACCCTGAATAATACACTTATTTTTTTGTTTCTACTCGTCGGTATAACTTACTATAACTGTTGTTCACTAAGGTTTTTATTCTAAGAGAAACTAAAATGTTCAATTATATTCCATGATATTCTTAAGATACAGTTGAAGTCGGAAGTTTACATACACCTTAGCCAAGTACATTTAAACTGCGTTTTTCACAATTCCTGACATTTAATCCATGTAAAAATTCCCTGTTTTAGGTCAGTTAGGATCACCACTTTATTTTAAGAATGTGAAATGTCAGAATAATAGTAGAGAGAAGATTTATTTTCAGCTTTTTTCTTTCTATCACATTTCCAGTGGTTCAGAAGTTTACATATACTCAATTAGTATTTTGTACGATTGCCTTTATAATTGTTTAAATTGGGTCAAACGTTTCGGATAGCCTTCCACAAGCTTCCCACAATAAGTTGGGTACATTTTGGCCCATTCCACCTGACAGAGCTAGTGTAACTGAGTCAGGTTTGTAGGCTCCTTGCTCACACATGCTTTTTAAGTTCTGCCCACAAATGTTCTATAGGTTAAGGTCAGGGCTTTGTGATGGCCACTCCAATACCTTGACTTTGTTGTCCTTAAGCCATTTTGCCACAACTTTGGAAGTATGCTTGGGGTCATTGTCCATTTGGAAGACCCATTTGCCACTAAGCTTTAACTGATGTCTTGAGATGTTGCTTCAATATATCCACATCATTTTCCTTTCTCATGATGCCATCTATTTTGTGAAGTGCACCAGCCCTCCTGCAGCAAAGCACCCCACACATGATGCTGCCACCCCTGTGCTACACGGTTGGGATGATGTTCTTCGCCTTGCAAGCCTCCCCTTTTTCCTCCAACACATAGATGGTCATTATGGACAAACATTCTATTTTTGTTTCATCAGACCAGAGGACATTTCTCCAAGAAGTATGATCTTTGTCCCCATGTGCAGTTGCTTCTTCCTTGCTGAGCGGCCTTTCAGGTTATGTCGATTAGAACTCGTTTTACTGTGGATATAAGTACTTTTGTACTGTTTCCTCCAGCATCTTCACAAGGTTCTTTGCTGTTGTTCTGGGATTGATTTGCACTTTTTGCACCAAAGTACATTCATCTCTAGGAGACAGACGCATCTCCTTCTTGAGCGGTATGACGGATGTGTGGTCCCATGGTGTTTATACTTGCGTACATTGTTTGTACAGATGAACGTGGTACCTTTCAGGCGTTTGGAAATTGCTCCCAAGGATTAACCAGACTTGTGGAGGTCTACAATTTTTTTCTGAGGTCTTGGCTGATTTCTTTTGATTTCCCATGATGTCAAGCAAAGATGCACTGAGTTTGAAGGGCCTTGAAATATACAGGTACTGTTATGCTGATATAATGCGGACCCAAAAGCGACTTAAAGAAACAGAGTCTTTATTCCAGGCAAAAACACGACAGGGCGGAACAAGGACGCAGGACAGCAAACATCAAACAAGAATCCGACAAGGACAGAGCGGAAACAGAGGGAGAAATAGGGACTCTAATCAGAGGGCAAAATAGGGGACAGGTGTGAAAGAGTAAATGAGTCGTTAGAGAATGAGAAACAGCTGGGAGCAGGAACGGAACGATAGAGAGAGAGAGGGGAGAGAGGGAGGAGGAGAGAGAGAGAGAGAAAGAGGGAAAGAACCTAATAAGACCAGCAGAGGGAAGCACAGGGACAAGACATAAAATAATAGACAAAACATGACAGTACCCCCCACTCCCGAGCGCCTCCTGGCGCACTCGAGGAGGAACCCTGGCGGCAACGAGGAAATCATCAATCAACGAACGGTCCAGCACGTCCCGAGATGGAACCCAACTCTCTCCTCAGGACCGTAACCCTCCCAACCACTAAGTACTGGTGACCACGTCCCGAGAACGCATATCCATGATCTTCCGTACCTTTGTAAATAGGTGCGCCCTCGACAAGGACGGGGGGGGGGGGGGGGAAGACGACGGGGGCGCGAAGAAAAGGCTTGACACAGGAGACATGGAAGACAGGGTGGACGCGACGAAGAGTTCGCGGAAGAAGCGTCATACAGCGACAGGATTGACGCCCTGAGAGACCGGAACGGACCAATGAACCGCGGAGTCAACTTGCGAGAAGCTGTCGTAAGGGGGAGGTTGCGAGTGGAAAGCCACACTCTCTGACCGCGACAATACTTAGGACTCCTTATCCTACGTTTATTGGGCGCTCTCACAGTCTGCGCCCTGTAACGGCAAAGTGCAGACCTGACCTCCTCCAGGTGCGCTCACAACGTTGGACAAAAGCCTGACGGGAGGGAACGCTGGACTCGGCGAGCTGGGACGAGAACAGAGGAGGCTGGTACCCAAGACTACTCTGAACGGAGATAGCCCGGTAGCAGACGAAGGAAGCGAGTTATGAGCGTCTCAGCCCAGGGGAGCTGTTCTGCCCAAGACGCAGGGTTTCGAAACGAAAGGCTGCGTAATATGCGACCAAATCGACTGATTGGCCCTTTCTGCTTGACCATTAGATTGGGGATGAAACCCGGAAGAGAGACTGACGGAAGCACGATCAAACGACAGAACTCCCTCCAAAACTGTGACGTGAATTGCGGACCTCTGTCTGAAACGGCGTCTAACGGGAGGCCATGAATTCTGAACACATTCTCAATGATGATCTGTGCCGTCTCCTTAGCGGAAGGAAGCTTAGCGAGGGGAATGAAATGTGCCGCCTTAGAGAACCTTCGATAACCGTAAGAATCACAGTCTTCCCCGCAGACGAAGGCAGACCGGTAAATAAGTCTAAGGCGATGTAGACCATGGTCGAGAAGGAGGGAAGCGGTCTGAGATGACCGGCAGGAGGAGAGTTACCTGACTTAGTCTGCGCGCAGTCCGAACAAGCAGCCACGAAACGGCGCGTGTCACGCTCCTGAGTAGGCCACCAAAACCGCTGGCGAATAGAAGCAAGCGTACCCCGAACGCCGGGGTGGCCAGCTAACTGGCAGAGTGAGCCCACTGAAGACAGCCAGACGAGTAGAGACAGGAACGAACAGAAGGTTACTAGGACAACCGCGCGGCGACGCAGTGGTGGTGAGTGCTTGCTTTACCTGTCTCTCAATTCCCCAGCCAGTCAACCCGACAACCACGCCTTCAGGGAGAATCCCCTCGGGGTCGGTAGAGCCACAGAAGAACTAGAGACGAGATAAGGCATCAGGCTTGGTGTTCTTATTTCCCGGGCGATAGGAAATCACGAACTCGAAACGAGCGAAAAACAACGCCCAACGAGCTTGACGTCATTAAGTCGTTTGGCCGAACGGATGTACTCAAGGTTCTTATGGTCAGTCCAAACGACAAAGGGACGGCCCCCTCCAACCACTGTCGCCATTCGCCTATGGCTAAGCGGATGGCGAGCAGTTCGCGGTTACCCACATCATAGTTGCGTTCCGATGGCGCAGGCGATGAGAAAAGATAGCGCAAGGATGGACCTTATCGTCAGAATGGAAGCGCTGGGACAGAATGGCTCCCACGCCCACCTCTGAAGCGTCAACCTCGACAATGAATTGTTTAGTGACGTCAGGAGTAAAAGGATAGGGGCGGATGTAAAACGCTTCTTGAGGAGATCAAAAGCTCCTTGGGCGGAACCGGACCACTTAAAGCAAGACTTGACAGAAGTCAGAGCTGTGAGAGGGGCAGCCACTCAGCCACTGTGACCGAAATTACGAATGAACGCCGATAGAAATTAGCGAAACCGAGAAAGCGCTGCAACTCGACACGTGACTTAGGAACGGGCCAATCGCTGACAGCCTGGACCTTAGCGGGATCCATCTGAATGCCTTCAGCGGAAATAACAGAACCGAGAAATGTGACAGAGGAGACATGAAAGGCGCACTTCTCAGCCTTCACGTAGAGACATTCTCTAAAAGGCGCTGGAGTACACGTCGAACGTGCTGAACATGAATCTCGAGAGACGGTGAAAAAATCAGGATATCGTCAAGGTAAACGAAAACAAAGATGTTCAGCATGTCTCTCAGTACATCATTAACTAATGCCTGAAAGACAGCTGGAGCATTTGCGAGACCGAACGGCAAAACCCGGTATTCAAAATGCCTAACGGAGTGTTAAACGCTGTCTTCCACTCGTCCCCCCCTCTGATGCGTACGAGATGGTAAGCGTTACGAAGGTCCAACTTAGTAAAGAACCTGGCTCCCTGCAAAATCTCGAAGGCTGACGACATAGAGGGGAAGGGATAACGATTCTTAACCGTTATGTCATTCAGCCCTCGATAATCCACGCAGGGGCGCAGAGTACCGTCCTTCTTCTTAACAAAGAAAAACCCCGCTCCGGCGGAGAGGAAGAAGGCACCACGGTACCGGCGTCGAGGAAAACAGACAGATAATCCTCGAGAGCCTTACGTTCGGGAGCCGACAGAGAGTATAGTCTACCCCGAGGGGGAGTGGTCCCCGGAAGGAGATCAATACAACAATCATACGACCGGTGAGGAGGAAGGGAGTTGGCTCTGGACCGACTGAAGACCGTGCGCAGATCATGATATTCCTCCGGCACTCCTGTCAAATCACCAGGTTCCTCTGAGTAGAGGGGACAGAAGAAACGGAGGGATAGCAGACATTAACACTTCACATGACAAGAAACGTTCCAGGATAGGATAGAATTACTAGTCCAATTAATAGAAGGATTATGACATACTAGCCAGGATGACCCAAACAACAGGTGTAAAAGGTGAGAAAAATCAAAATGAAATAGTCTCACTGTGATTACCAGATACTGTGAGGGTTAAAGGTAGTGTCTCACATCTGATACTGGGAAGAGGACTACCATCTAGGCGAACATGGGCGTGGATCTCTCTAACTGTCTGAGAGGAATGTCATGTTTCCGAGCCATGCTTCGTCCATAAAACAACCCTCAGCCCCAGAGTCTATCAAGGCACTGCAGGAAGCAGCCGAACCGGTCCAGCGTAGATGGACCGACAAGGTAGTACAGGATCTTGATGGAGAGACTTGAGTAGTAGCGCTCACAAGTAGCCCTCCGCTTACTGATGAGCTCTGGCCTTTTACTGACATGACATGACAAAATGTCCAGCAGCACGCAATAGAGGCAAAGGCGGTTGGTGATTCTCCGTTCCCTCTCCTTAGTCGAGATGCGAATACCTCCCAGCTGCATGGGCTCAGTCTCTGAGCCGGGGGGAGGAGATGGTTGAGATGCGGAGAGGGGAAACACCGTTAACGCGAGCTCTCCTCCACGAGCTCGGTGACGAAGATCTACCCGTCGTTCTATACGGATGGCGAGTGCAATCAAAGAGTCCACGCTGGAAGGAACCTCCCGGAGAGAATCTCATCCTTAACCTCAGCGTGGAGTCCCTCCAGAAAACAAGCGGCAACGCCGGCTCGTTCCAGTCACTGGAGGCAGCAGAGATGCGAAACTCTATAGAGTAATCCGTTATGGATCGATCACCTTGACATAGGAAGCCAGGACCCTGGAAGCCTCCTTCCCAAAAACTGAACGATCAAAACCCGTATCATCTCCTCTTTAAAGTTCAGATAATCGATAGAACACTCAGCCTTGCCTCCCAGATGGCTGTGCCCCACTCCCGAGCCCGACCAGTAAGGATGATATGACGTAAGCGATCCGAGCTTTCTCTCTTGAGTACGTGTTGGGCTGGAGAGAGAACACAATATCACACTGGGTGAGAAAGGAGCGACACTCAGTGGCTGCCCAGAGTAACAAGGTGGGTTATTAACCCTAGGTTCCGGAGACTTGGAAGACCAGGAAGTATCGGTGGCACGAGACGAAGACTCTGAAACTGTCCAAGAGATCGGAGACCTGAGCGGCCAGGTTTCAACGGCATGACGAGCAGCAACACATTCCTGCTCGTGTCTGCCGAGCATTGCTCCCTGGAACTCGACCGACAGTGTTGAGAGAATCCATAGTCGCTGGTCCATCTTGGTCGGATTCTTCTGTTATGCTGATTAATGCGGACCCAAAGCGACTTAAAGAAACAGAGTCTTTATTCCAGGCAAAAACACGACAGGGCGGAACAGACGCAGGACAGCAACCATCAAACAAGAATCCGACAAGGACAGGAGCGGAAAACAGAGGGAGAATAGGACTCTAATGAAGGGCAAAATAGGGGACAGGTGTGAAAGAGTAAATGGGGTCGTTAGGAGAATGAGAAACAGCTGGGAGCAGGAACGGAACGATAGAGAGAGAGAGAGGGAGAGAGGGAGGAGGAGAGAAGAGAGAGAGAGAGAGAGAGAAAGAGGGAAAGAACCTAATAAGACCAGCAGAGGGAAGCACAGGGACAAGACATGAAAATAAATGACAAAACATGACAGGTACACCTCCAATTGACTCAAATGATGTCAATTAGCCTATCAGAAGCTTCTAAAGCCATGACATTATTTTCTGTAATTTTCCAAGCTGTTGAAAGGCACAGTCAACTTAGTGTATGTAAACTTCTGACACACTGGAATTGTGATACAGTGAATTATAAGTGAAATAATCTGTCTGTAAACAATTGTTGGAAAAATTACTTGTGTCATGCATAAAGTAGATGTCCTAACCGACTTGCCAAAACTATAGTTTGTTAACAAGAAATGTGTGGAGTGGTTAAAAAACGAGTTTTAATGACTCCATCCTAAGTCTATGTAAACTTCCGACTCCAATGTATGCTCAGAAGCATGTCAAAGGCTCCTCTCTGTCGTATTGTCTATTCACATGTGGAGGATTGCAGATGATGACTTCATTGTAGAGAATGGAATGAGGGCCACCACGGTAAAGGAAGGCATAATGGTGTAGAGAAGAGCCTAAAGCTATAGTTACTGAATAAAACAGCAAGTTATCATGTCTAATTAAATCATCAGCTTGAGGGACTGTTGTCGCATGTTGCTTCTGTGCTGAACATGTTTACCATTCCTGAGATATTACATTACAGAGCTTTCACATCGTGTTAACTAGACGTCAGCAAGTTTCACACACAACACAACTTGAATCATGGAAACATTGTCATAGTTCACTGTGATTTGTACATTATAAGAAAAGCAGTGTAATGACAAGGGCACAGTCATTACACGAAGTGGTAGGCCACACAAGCTCAGAGAACGGGACTGCCGAGTGCTGAAGTGTGTATTGCGTAAAACTTGTCTGTCCTCGGTTGCAACACTCACTACCGAGTTCCAAACTGCCTCTGGAAGCAACGTCAGCACAATAACTGTTCGTCAGGAGCTTCATGAAATGGGTTTCCATGGCCGAGCAGCCGCACATAAGCCTAAGATCACCATGCTCAATGCTAAGCGTCGGCAGGAGTGGTGTAAAGCTCGCTGCCATTGGACTCTGGAGCCGTGGACATGCGTTCTCTGGTTTGATGAATCACAGTTCACCATCTGGCAGTCCAACGAACAAACCTGGGTTTGGCGAATGCCAGGAGAACACTACCTGGCTGAATGCCGAGTGCCAACTGTTTGGTGGAGGAGGAATAATGGTCTGGGGCTGTTTTAGTGAAGGGGAAATCTTAACACTACAGCATACAATGACATCCTAGACAATTCTGTGCGTCCAACTTTTAAATTATTTTTATATTCTTTTAACATTTATTTATCTTGGCAAGTCAGTTAAGAACAACTTCTTATTTAAAATGACGGCCTACCGGGGAACAGTGGGTTAACTGCTGTGTTCAGGGGCAGAACAACAGAACAACAGATTTTTACCTTGTGATTCAATCCAACAACCTTTCGGTTACTGGCCCAACACTCTAACCACTAGGCTACCTGCCGCCCCCAACTTTGTGGCAACAGTTTGGGGAAGGCCTTTTCCTGTTTCATCATGACAATGCCCCCGTGCACAAAGCGAGGTCCATACAGAAATGGTTTGTTGAGATCGGCATGGAAGAACTTGACTGGCCTGCACAGACCCCTGACCTCAACCCCATCGAACTCCTTTGGGATGAATTGGAACGTCGACAACGTCAACATCGGTGATCGACCTCCCTCAAACTGTTGTTGCTGAATGGAAGCAAGTCCCCGCAGCAATGTTCCAACATCTAGTAGAAAGCTTACTCAGAAGATTTTGAGATGTTCGACGAGCAGGTGTACTTTTGGCGATCATGTTTAGATTCAGTACATACAAAACATACAAGGAGACAAGTTATGACACAACTTTGTGTCAACATTTAGGATGAGATTCATGAGGAAGTTATTGTACCAGGATCAGCAGTAGCAACCACAACATAACTCAGAAATCTCCAGAGAAAAGGGATAACTCAGTCACGGGACAAACGTGCTGAGCTATTAGAGCTTTTTGAGGTCGGTTCGGTTTCAATTCAATTATATAAACATTATCACGGTTTTTGATTTTGGTTTCAATATTTTTTGGGACATTTAATGCACTATGCATAATGTGGGCTGAATGCTGTAACAACACAGAATAAAACAATTAATAAAAGTTTATAAAAAACAAGAATGGTAGTGACTGCCCATTACTGCTTATTACTTATTAACCATAATTTATTCACATTACTTAACTTAATAAAATATTTGTTTCATTTGATGAATTTATTATTTATTTCCAAGTCATCATCTCATCTCTATAGAGCTGCTGCCTATGCTGTCTGACAAAATCACTATTTTAGTAGTTCTTCAAAGTAAATAAGGCATACTTTTATGACTGCTGAATACCAACTATCAATCACTTAGATCATGTATTTTCAGGTAGAAGCAACTGCTTTCCATCCACTCTCTATTGCGGGTTCTGTCTTCTCTGTCTCATGTCTGCTTGTCACCTTTCTTATTACAGCTCAGTGCTCCACGCAGACTCGTCAATGGATTATGGTCATTGTAGTTAATTACTACGTTTCCTACGCTAAACTATGTAGAATGGCCTGTTGGAAACTACAACTTCATCTCTACAGAAACTATGAATTGAGCTCACAGAAAAACAAAAAAAATAAATGGGGAACCAACCTCAGTCAATTTAGTTGTTTAAAAACCGAAAAATAACTGACATTTTGGTTGAACGCTCAGCACTACGTGACAAACACACAATTATGTGATCTGTATGTTTTACTACAATGGCTAACTGTATTATCCATGGACTTTAAAAAAAATGTATCCATTGGAATTTCCACCTTTTCATGGGAAAACATGAAAAGCTAGTCTCTTACAGGAGGTGAGCTGACAGTGTTTATCTCTCTGTCTCACTTTCAGCACGTGAACCTTCTGGATCACTGACATACTGGAATTAGCATGAGTAAATACATAAATAAATCGCCACTTGAAATTAGAGCTTTTTTGTTTTATTGCTTTGTTTAATAGTATCTTACCAAGTCAGTTTCACAATGGGGTGGCAGTTAAATATTTGAATACGTTATACAAACATCAAAAGCATGGACTTGTGACAATATTACTATGTCCATCAAATAAAATCCTAGTATTATAATTCAAATTGTACCCAGGTTTCCATTTGATCTGTGTAGTTAGGGCAAGCGCTGCGGAGGTGTTTTGTGTTCCGTGCCAGTGTGGCAGTCAAGCATGAATTATCTCACTGTTTCTGTCAGGCGAAAACAAAGAGACGGAAGAGGGAGGCATCAATTAGCTACTCCTGGGGAAAATAAAAGCATTGGAAACTAATGAGTGTATTGAGTTTACCCGCTGTTATATAATTTATGTCTTGTTAAGCCATCCATCACCTCCCTGCATAGCTACAAGTGTGAGACTGTGTTGCTACAGTGATTCAATCGCTGGTGAAAAAAGCATCTTATATATAAGTGTGAGTCTCTTATAATCCCATAGATTTGTCCGCCGTAAGTCATGTTATTCATCATACACAATATTGATCATGGGCACTGCCAGTATAAACATCCATTAATTTTGTTGATTGTTAATTACATGCATATTTTTACCCAATGTAGCTGAAATGATGCTTTTGACGTGGGAAAGGATCTCCCTCAGTAGAAAGACATGTCTAAAGCTCTTCTCTATGAGCTCTGCTGTGACTCAGAGAGGCTTAGGAGGATGTGGTCCTCTGACTCAAACATGATCTGCCAATGCTTCTGTACACACCCACTTATTGCCTCACCCCCACAGCACATCCGCCAAGAGCCCAGATACAATCCCTGTCTTTTTTTCTCCCCGGAAAACATCACCCCACACTCCAACTTGTTGATGGTGATTTGATTCAACAGTTCAGTCGACTGCATGAAGAAGGGAAAGGTATTTTCCTTTCATACGACAACAACTGAATGCATGCCGTTCTGGACAGGGAAAAAACGTTTTAATTTAACCTTAACTAGGCAAGTCAGTTAAGAACAAATTCTTATTTACAATGACGGCCTACACCGGCCAAACCCGGACGAAGCTGGGCCAATTGTGCGCCGCCCTATGGGACTCCCAATCACGGCCGGTTGTGATACAGCCTGGAATCAAATCAGGGTGTCTGTAGTGACGCCTAAAGCACTGAGATGCAGTGCCTTAGACCCCTGACCCACTCGAGAGTAGTTGTTAACCTTTTGACACATACAATCACATATTTGTGATCATTGTTGAGTGTTCCCTGCAGCGTACCATCGTAAATATGTGATTGGAACAGTAGCAACAGAACGTCAACAGAACGTACGGTATGCTGCAGCTAGGGATGCACGATATTTCGGTGAACATATCGGAATCGGACGATATTATGTGAAAATGACAACATCGGTATCGGCCCGATGTCTAGTTTAACGCCGATGTGCAAAACTGATGTCAACTGACGTGCATACCTATATAACGTAGGTAGATGACGTAATGACGCCATGTAAAATTTTCCGCTACACGTGCAGCACAGCATTCCTAAACTAGCCCACAATGTCTGCTGTGTGGATCGAGCAGTCAACAAGTTGAGCAGTCATTTGAAAGAGGAAGAACATTTCAGCGAGACAACACAAAGGCGAAATCCATTAACGCCAAGATAATGGAATTCATTGCCCTTGACAATCAACCATTCTCTGTCGTGGGTGATGTTGGCTTTCGCCGACTGGTCGGGCACAGGTACACACTACCAAGTGCGCTATTTTTCAGATGCTGCCCTACCGGAGTTACAAAGTAATAGCGTCACTGCTATTAGCTTCACGACTGACATTTGGACCAGCGATATCAGCTCCATGAGCATGCTGAGTCTGACAGCACATTGGGTCATCGAGGATTTCGTACTGAGGAAAGTCGTATTGCATGCTCATGAATGTGCTGGTTGTCATACCGCTGCTGCCATTTCAATTGCATTTGAGAACATGTTTGAAGATTGGAAACATGAACACACTAGCTAGCTCCATTCGAACAACTGACTCGAGAAATAAACTCATCAACTGCACCTGCAGCAGACGTGATACCCTCTGTCATGGCATTGAAACGCCTGTTCAACAAAACTGCCGAGGCTGTGAACAAGCGATTTGGTGGCATTCTCTCTTTACTGTGTCGCCACTATGCTTGATGCTATGTACAAGGACCGCTACTTCGATGCAGACAAGAAACCGGGTTTACGTGAAATGTTACATACACAGCTGGACAAGATGGAAAATGACACAGAGACAGTGTGCACCGAGGAAGAGAGGCCACGGACAGACAGCTGAAACTTCACTGCTTGACAGGTATGATGCAATTCTGGTTGAGAATGAAATGACTGAACAAATGGACAACGAAACAGCACAGCAAGTAAGTGAAAGAAATAGGTTTTGAATATGTTCTACTGGTAATGGGGACATACGTAAATTCCAACAAAATAACTTTTCGGTCAGTGTGTGTGTGTGTGTAACCTTTATTTAACTGTGTGTAACCTTTATTTAACTGCCAAGTCATAACTGGCAAGCCTATGGGACTCCCAATCACGGCCGGATGTGATACAGCCTGGATTCAAACCAGGGACTTTAGTGACGCTCTTGCACTGAGATGCAGTGCCTTAGACCACTGCGTCCATGTGTGTTTGTCAACTATTTAACTGTTTGGGTGAAACCATTTTAGGGGGGTTTGTGGGGGGTTCATTTCATTTGTAGGGGATTTCAAGTCCATGGGGGGTAGAAATGGGGGAAGGTATCGTGGGGGAATATGATGCAGGAAGGGGGGCAAACACAGGAGAAGTTTATAAGCTAATTAAAAATAAAACCCCTGGACAGGGGGGTCTGAGCTGGAAACCCTGAGTAACGATAGTTAGAATCTAAGTCAGTCGAGTGAACCATCCCTTCACCTCGTTTGGTTATAACATCTTTGGTCTGACAGACGTTTACGTGACAACCAGGATTTATTGGATGATGTCAACAAAAATGGCACCACTCATAGCTGAATTTAGCTTAGCATTAGATCATCATAATCAGTACACCCTTCCAAAAAGTATTTTATACACGTGTGTCCACTACAATCTATCCAATAATCAGAATGCGTGATTGTCACCGGAACTTGAAAACGTAAATAAAACAGTAAATACATTATGCTCCATACATATATATGCTACAGTAGAAACGACAACACGATATACAGAAACTATAAGTATAACGTAATAAGGCATTTACTTTGATAGGAAACACACATGTCCAAAGTTACAGGGCAAGGTGACCGGAAACATGACCGAATAAAAACAGTGTAGCTATTCCCTCCGCAAGGCAATCAAACAAGCTAAGCGTCAGTATAGAGACAAAGTAGAGTTGCAATTCAACGGCTCAGACACAAGAGGTATGTGGCAGGGTCTACAGTCAATCACGGATTACAAAAAGAAAACCAGCCCCGTCGCGGACCAGGATGTCTTGCTCCCAGACAGACTAAATAACTTCTTTGATCGCTTTGAGGACAATACAGTGCCACTGACACAGCCCGCTACCAAAACCTGCGGACTCTCCTTCACTGCAGCCGACGTGAGTAAAACATTTAAACGATGTATACTCAGTAAGATGGCTGCTGACGCTCAGGGCATCAGTACGAGTCATCACATTTAAAGAGACTTCGCAAGTACGAGCTGGCTAGTGTTGATTTGTATGTAAGGAGTTGAGTATATTTAATAGACAGGTTGCTGTGGGTAAATTTCAAAGAGGCACCACTTAGTAGTATAATGTTGGTACACAAGAAAAGCGTATGTGTATTATGAGTCTAGATTAACTGAAACCTGCTTGTAACTCGAGTAGCACTCACGGTATTATATGAAAGTGTTTTTGAGAGTAACGAGTTCTATTGTGTGTTATGTAATCTAAGTTCCTGATACCCAACGATGACACAGTATATAAGATTAAATGATCGATTAGACCGCAACTCCTATATTAATGCTGGTATGGATAGCTGATAGGATGTACTAGCGAGCGCCTAGATTTCGAACACTACAATGATTATGGCTAATATGCGTAATCAATAATCTGGATATACGAGGAGAAATATGTATGTGATGAATGCTGTTTTACATTGGCGATTATTAACAGCTTCTAGCATTTATAGCACATTAGGTAAACTGATTCATAAGACTGAGTATCTAGATGGATAGACGCAGTAGTCTCGAGCTGCTCATGTGCTACTGGGTACTGGACTCCTGGTACGGGCTGCCCAGGTGGTGAGGTTAGGAATATTATTTTCAACTAAGTAGCGCATGATATAGCACCTCAAGACCGTAGGTCGCGTAAACAGGGTTGTCGGTCTAGAGACTCCTCCTGTTAATCTAACTGAACATCTTTTTACCGGATATGCGATGTGGCTATTTGCAGTAGCCGCTTCCGAACGTCAAAGTAAAAATCAAGTTTTCGTGCGAGTACGACAGTGTGAGGATTGGATTAATAGCATACGACGATGAGCGAGCCTACAGGGAGCTATGCTGAGTGGCCTCGAAGTACAGTGGAGTCGGAAACATGATACCTCATGGTACCAATTCAATGTGTACAAAAGACATCATAGTTTAATATAGTGAACTTCATGAGCAGACGTCAAGTCTTGATGTGATTGGCGAAACACAAGAGGGAGACCTCCATCCAATTGAGGACAGCATGTGAAAGAGGGTCAGTGCAATCTTCTTATTGAACGTTGCTGGCGAATAACACACCGGTAGGAATATGAACTGGCAACAGACGCACACTACACAAGCCGTTGAAGAATGCGCAGCAGGCTCTGTCTGCAATCTCCCATGGAGGCGAGAGTATGTGGGCTTGTCACTTTATAAGCTCGAAAAAGATGGAAGAACTAAGCTGTTAATGCGATTGCACAAATTATCGAATGCATTCGTGTCGGTGCTTGGCGTGTACCGCCTGGGTTGATGCAGAACTCTGGTGTTTATAAGAATGGCTTCTTAGCTAGTACCAGCTGGATCCTGGCCTAGCATAACGTAAGGGGATCGTGCTGATGTGTGGATAGCTTTGCATAGACGATCCAACTGGGACGCAGATACGCTATCGCTTAGCCGTCTAGTGAGGAACCTACACGACATCCGGTAGATAAGCGAGGGTAGAAAAAGACTAGTACATATCAAGGATAGGCACTCAAAGATGCGAGACCAGGGCCTGATGGCACTGCTGTTATTGTATCACATGAACGAGTGGAGGTTAATACCATGTGTCGGTAGTCAATGAGGGAGGTAGAGAGAACTGGAAAAAGTGAGTGTTCTTATGGTTGTCTAAGGCATCCAGACCTGTTCAACAGCTCAACTAAATTGTGATGTGGGCTGATATGGCAGGTACACTGGATGCTCAACTCGTCAGCCTCAACTTTTGAATAAGATGCAATTCCATGATGGAACAAAATTTGGTTATAGTAGTAGAAGGTTAAATCTGTATGCCCAATTAGTTAAAGCTAATAGGCTCTCTGTATGTTTTAAACTATACCTGATCAATGTGTGGTGATATTTAGAGGATTGATTGTAGTTCGATCTAGTGTTGATCTATATCTGACATCGTGCCTAATAGCGTTCACTTGGTACCATCTATCCATATGTATCGTTAATGTGCATAGTTCTTATTATTCGCCGTTACACTTGTGTGTGATTAGAGTGTAGTTGTTGGTAGGGAAATTTGTCTAGGTTAAGATGTTGGTAATGCTGTGTATTGGGTGAGTTACTGCATTGTCGGAACTAGAAGCACAAGCATTTCGCTACACTCGCGTTAACATCTGCTAACCATGTGTATGTGACAAATAAAATTTGATTTGATGTATTATTAATAAGGAAAACTACAATGAAGGCTATGCGGGCGCCAGCTGGAAAATGTGGCAGGGGGAAAGAGTTTGTGCAGGTTCTGTTCTGACTGGAGATGCGTAAATGTCTGCATACTTGATCTGGGGAAACACTGAGGAAGTGCTTGGGCTCTCATCCAAGAGAGAAGTTTGTCTGGCTCAGTAAAGCCTCAAACATAAATTGTCCGCAACAGTGAAATGGCCTACTTCTATGTGAATTAATGAGGAGGCGGAACACACCTCAATTCAAACTGTTGTTAAAAAATACACGTTTTTAGATTTTTTAAAAAATTGACAAGTTGAAATGCAGCCTATCGATAATTAGCAGGCAGGGTGCCTTGGTTTGGGGGTAGCGCAGGTTAACCGTCCTGTTGCATAACAATCACATTTTGGAACAGTGAGTGCATTCTGACATCATACGCGTAAAAAAAACTCACACTGGGGCGACCATTAGAGATATTTGGAACTCACACGTGAAAAAGTTAATGATATGAAACTGAGCCAGCTGCTTGAACAGAGTTCTGAGTGGTGATAACCATGAGAACAGAGCCTCTGGATGGATGCTCTAAGAATGGACGGGAACACATCTACAGTGCCTTCAGAAAGTATTCACACCCGTTGACTTTATCCACATTTTGTTGTGTTACAAATTGGGATAAAAATGGATTTAATTGTCATTTGTTTGTCAATGATAAAGGTAGATAAGAATGCATACTTTTGACTTAAATCTGCTTCAAAATCTTTGGCAAGACCTGAAAATGGTTGCCTAGCAATGATCAACAACCAATTTGACAGAGCTTGACAATTTTTGAAAAGAATAATGAAAAATATAACACTAATATATCTTGATTAGATAAGTATTCAACCACCTGAGTCAATACATGTTAGAATCACATTTGGCAGCGATTACAGCTGTGAGTCTTTCTGGCTAAGTCTCTGAGCTTTCCACAGCTGGATTGTGCAACATTTTCCCATTATTCTTTTAAAAATTCTTCAAGCTCTGTCAAATTGGTTGTTGATCATTGCTAGGCAACCATTTTCAGGTCTTGCTTTAGATTTTGAAGCAGATTTAAGTCGAAAGTATGCATTCTTTCTACCTTTTAATTTAATCCTTAAATTTTTAGAGCTTGGATTTGGATTGGCCTACTCTCTTCGCTACTGTAAGGGGTGCGTGTTGGTGGCAGGGAAGTCAGGCGCAGGAGAACGAACTTGGTATAAACGGAGTTGTTTAATGAATGCTGACAAAACTCCAAAACAACCAAAATGTACAAAATAACAAAAGTGGGTAAAAACCCGTCGCACACCAACACTAAATAGCACATCATAGACAAACAAAGCAATCTCCGACAAGGACATGAGGGGAAACAGAGGGTTAAATACACAACATGTAATTGATGGGATTGGAACCAGGTGTGAAAGAAGACAAAACCAATGGAAAATGAAAAATGGATCAGTGATGGCTAGAAGGTCGGTGACGTCGACCGCCGAACACCGCCCGAACAAGGAGAGGGACCGACTTCGGGTGAAGTCGTGACAGCTACTTTGTATGAATCGATAAAGAAGTTTTCATCTGAATTTTATCATGTCTTCTAACAGACACATCTCAATGAACTTGGGTACTACATCGGTCAATCGATGAGAAGATCAACTTATATCGCTGTGAGAAAATGATTTCGGTAGATGGCCAATAATAATTTCAGTGAATCTAATTAATTTCGTGACATGGGTTTGCTTTCATTTGAATGATTTCTTAACCCACAAATCCATGAATTCATGTGAGGCCAGAGACGTTTATGAGAAGAGCGCCAGAATTTGTTCCAGCCTCCGTGGTCTGAAAATGACAGTCCACTACGGACTGGCACTATTGACATAAACACGGGTACTAACCCAAAGATATTGATCTGTTTTAAGCAATCGATTTAAACATATCTCTAATCAGAGGTATAAATGTGTAATGCCACAAAATGTTATGTGGTGAAAGTGCAAGCTTGTGCTATGCAGTAACATGTTTTGTCCACCATAGGGAAATAAGGGAAATATAACATACAGTAATTAAATATGTCAAAGTTATTCAGTATTTTAATATATGATGATAGTACATGTAGCACATTCACACCTTTTTACAATAATGACATCTATTTATTTCTACTTCAGTTTAAAAATGCTCCTAAGCACAATTAACCAGGTGCTCTAGACTAGAGGGTCCATAGTGTCTGTGCAGTATATGCTGAACATTTGACATCCCTACTTCTGGTATTGAAACTCTGTAGTCAGCTCCTCAAGATCGTCACCAGTCTATGCTCTGACACATACTGTAAACAGCCCTCTGTTCATCTGTCTGTCTGATCAGTTTTTTTAGCCCATGGTCTAAAAATGTGCTCCCTCACCCAAAACCCACTCAAAATGTCCATCTTTTAGCCTCTCTATTATTTCCTTATTTATGTACCTCACATTTTTATTCGGAATCACTATTTAATGAATGTCATTATCAACCTTAATTATTAATTTTCGTTTCTGCATTTGCTTCCGAGAAAGGCTGGCTGTGTAACGCTCGTCGTTGAAATGAGGTGAGGACCAATGCGCAGCGTGGTAAGTGTCCATAATGTTTTAATACGAAAAAATGAACACAGAACATACAACAAGAAAACGACAAACGAACACTCCTGTACGGTGAAACAAAAACACAGAACAGAAAATAATCACCCACAAAACACAATGAAAAGCAGGCTACCTAAATATGGCTCCCAATCAGAGACAACGACTAACACCTGCCTCTGATTGAGAACCATACTAGGCCAAACACATAGAAATAGAACAGAACAAAACATAGAAAAACAACATAGAAAGCCCACCCAAATCACGCCCTGACCAAACTATAACAAAGACATAACAAAGGAACTAAGGTCAGAACGTGACAGTACCCCCCCCCCCCCCAAAGGTGCGGACTCTGGCCGCAAAACTGAACCTATAGGGGAGGGTCTGGGTGGGCATTTACCGGGTGGCGGCTCTGGAGCGGGATGAGGACCCACTCCACCATAGTCTCGGCCCACTTCTGTAACCCTTAGGAGCGGCGACCCTCGTCACCGACCCTGGATTGGACACCTAGTAAAGGGCCCACTGGACTGAGGGGCGCTCTGGACTGATGAGTGGCTCTGGACTGACGGGCGGCTCTGGACTGACGGCGGCCCTGACTGAAGGGCGGCTCAGGCGGCTCCTGACTGAATGCGGCTCAGGCGGCTCCTGACTGAAGGGCAGGCTCAGGCGGGCTCTGACTGAAGGGCGGCTCAGGCGGCTCCTGATGAAGGGCGGCTCCAGGAACAGACGGGCGGCTCAGGACAGACGGGCGGCTCAGGCGGCTCAGGACAGACGGGAGTACCTGTAGGGAGGAGACGGAGAGACAGCCTGGTGCGTGGGGCTGCCACAGGACCCACCAGGCTGGGGAGACCGACAGGAGGCCTGGTGCTTGGAGGATGCACCGGAAGGACCGGGCTGTGAGGGAGCACTGGAGCTCTGGTGCGCAGCCTTGGCACCACTCCCCCAGGCTGGATGACTACTCTAGCCCGGACCCTCCAGAGTGCAGGCACAGGTTGAACCGGGTTGTGGGTGAGCACTGGAGATCTGGTGCATACTACGCGCACCTCCCCCTTAGGCTCAATTCCCACATTCGCCCGGCACGAGCGGAGCGCAGGCATAGGACGCACTGCACCCTCCCAGCGCCCCAGAGACTTAGCATGCAGAGCCGGCACAGGATACAAAGGACCGAAACGGCGTACCGGAGACCAGACACGCTGAGCAGGCACAATARGCCCTGGCTGGATGCCCACACTCYCATGACACTTTCGGGGGGCTGTCCTATAGCGCACCGGGCTATGGGCACGTACTGGCGACACCGTGCGCTTAACCGCATAACACGGTGCCTGACCAGTAACGCGCTGCTTACAATAAGCACGAGGAGTGGGCTCAGGTCTCCAACCTGACTCTGCCACACTCCCCGTGTGCCCCCCCAAATATTGGGGGGGGGCTGCCTCTCGTACCTGTCGCGCTGCCGTGCTGCCTCCTCATATCGCCGCCGCTCAGCTTTCGCTGCCTCCAGCTCTGCCTTGGGGCGGCAATATTCCCCAGCCTGTGCCCAGGGTCCTTTACCGTCCAAAATCTCCTCCCATGTCCAGGAGTCCAGAACTCACTGCTGCCCGATACCACGCTGCTTGGTCCTTGGTTGGTGGGTGATTCTGTAACGCTCGTCGTTGGAATGAGGTGAGGACCAATGCGCAGCGTGGTAAGTGTCCAAAATGTTTTCATTTGAAAAAATGAACACAGAACAAAAACAAGAAAACGACAAACGAACACTCCTGTACGGTGAAACAAAAACACAGAACAGAAAATAATCACCCACAAAACACAATGAAAAACAGGCTACCTAAATATGGCTCCCAATCAGAGACAACGACTAACACCTGCCTCTGATTGAGAACCATACTAGGCCAAACACATAGAAATAGAACAGAACAAAACATAGAAAAAACAACATAGAAAGCCCACCCCAAATCACGCCCTGACCAAACTATAACAAAGACATAACAAAGGAACTAAGGTCAGAACGTGACAGGCTGGCTGGAGCAGTAGTCGTGTGGGAGGGGAGGAGAGAGTAGTGGTGGGGGCTCTGCCATAAGCCCGAAACCCATCCCCATCCCATATCCTTCAGCACCAATCACAGTCCAGGCTCCAGTCCTAGTGCACGCCACAGCTCCAGAGATGCTGTGTACCCTTGTGATAAGGTGTGAGGCCTGTCTGCCACTGACTGACAAGCCTGCTCTTGCCATGCCAGTTCCTGACGCTCGATAAGAGAAAATGTAAGCGTGATTTTGGGAAATGTCATTTATCTCGGTTCTCTAGTCGTGCCAGTAACCCATCATCATTATGATTTGGCCAGTGACACTTTGCTTCTTGAAAGTCCAATATCTTCAGAGCTCGTGCTGCTAGGTGACCTAAACTGGGACATGCTTAACACCCCGGCCATCCTACAATCTAAGCTTGATGCCCTCAATCTCACACAAATTATCAATGAACCTACCAGGTACAACCACAAAGCTGTAAACACGGGCACCCTCATAGATATCATCCTAACCAACTTGCCCTCCAAATACACCTCTGCTGTTTTCAACCAAGATCTCAGCAATCACTGCCTCATTGCCTGCATCCGTAATGGGTCTGCGGTCAAACAACCACCCCTCATCACTGTCAAACGCTCCCTAAAACACTTCAGCGAGCAGGCCTTTCTAATCGACCTGGCCCGGGTATCCTGGAAGGATATTGACCTCATCCCGTCAGTAGAGGATGCCTGGTTATTCTTCAAAAGTGTCTTCCTCACCATCTTAAATAAGCATGCCCCATTCAAAAATGTAGAACCAGGAACAGATATAGCCCTTGGTTCTCTCCAGACCTGACTGCCCTTGACCAGCACAAAAACATCCTGTGGCGTACTGCATAAGCATCGAATAGCCCCCGCGATATGTACGTTTTCAGGGAAGTTAAGAACCAATATACACAGGCAGTTAGGAAGCTAAGTCTAGCATTTTCAAGCAGAAATTTGCATCCTGTAGCACAAACTCCAAAAAGTTCTGGGACACTGTAAAGTCCATGCAGAATAAGTGCACCTCCTCCCAGCTGC
Organism: Salvelinus sp. IW2-2015; assembly: GCF_002910315.2. Classification (NCBI taxonomy): domain Eukaryota; kingdom Metazoa; phylum Chordata; class Actinopteri; order Salmoniformes; family Salmonidae; genus Salvelinus; species Salvelinus sp. IW2-2015. Next base: position 67,834,550 of record NC_036842.1, on the reverse strand, counting down.
CCACTGCACTGAGGCTAGGAAACACTGTCACCACCGATAAATCCACTATAATTGAGAATTTCAATAAGCATTTTTCTACGGCTGGCCATGCTTTCCACCTGGCTACCCCTACCCCGGTCAACAGCCCTGCACCCCCCACAGCAACTCGCCCAAGCCTCCCCTATTTCTCCTTCACCCAAATCCAGATAGCTGATGTTCTGAAAGAGCTGCAAAATCTGGAGCCCTACAAATCTGGACCCTCTCTTTCTAAAATGATCTTCCGAAATTGTTGCAACTACTAGCCTGTTCAACCTCTCTTTTGTATCGTCTGAGATTTCCAAAGATTGGAAAGTAGCCGCGGTCATCCCCCTCTTCAAAGGGGGAGACACTCTAGAACCAAACTGCTACAGACCTATATCTATCCTACCCTGCCTTTCTAAGGTCTTCGTAAGCCAAGTTAACAAACAGACTACCGAACATTTCGAATCCCACCTTCTCCGCTTGCAATCTGGTTTCAGAGCTGGTCATGGGTGCACCTCAGCCACGCTCAAGGTCCTAAACAATATCATAACCGCCATCGATAAGAGACAATACTGTGCAGCCGTATTCATCGACCTGGCCAAGGCTTTCGGCTCTGTCAATCACCACATTCTTATCTGCAGACTCAACAGCCTTGGTTTCTCAAATGACTGCCTCGCCTGGTTCACCAACTACTTCTCAGACAGAGTTCAGTGTGTCAAATCGGAGGGCCTGTTGTCCGGACCTCTGGCAGTCTCTATGGGGGTGCCACAGGGTTCAATTCTCAAGCTGACTCTCTTCTCTGTATACATCAATGATGTCGCTCTTGCTGCTGGTGATTCTCTGATCCACCTCTACGCAGACGACACCATTCCGTATACTTCTGGCCCTTCTTTGGACACTATGTTAACTAACCTCCAGACGAGCTTCAATGCCATACAACTCTCCTTCCGTGGCCTCCAACTGCTCTTAAATGCAAGTAAAACTAAATGCATACTCTTCAACCGATCGCTGCCCGCACCTGCCCGCCCATCCAGCATCACTACTCTGGACGGTTCTGACTTAGAATATGTGGACAACTACAAATACCTAGGTGTCTGTTTAGACTGTAAACTCTCCTTCCAGTCTCACATTAAGCATCTCCAATCCAAAATTAAATCTAGAATCGGCTTCCTTTTTCGCAACAAAGCATCCTTCACTCATGCTGCCAAACATACCCTCGTAAAACTGACTATCCTACTGATCCTCGACTTTGACGATGTAATTTACAAAATATCCTCCAACACTCTACTCAACAAATTGGATGCAGTCTATCACAGTGCCATCCGTTTTGTCACCAAAGCCCCATATACTACCCACCACTGCTCTCGTTGGCTGGCCCTCGCTTCATACTCGTCGCCAAACCCACTGGCTCCAGGTCATCTACAAGTCTTTGCTAGGTAAAGCCCCGCCATAACTCAGCTCACTGGTCACCATAGCAGCACCCACCCGTAGCACGCGCTCCAGCAGGTATTTCTCACTGGTCACCCCCAATGCCAATTCCCCCTTTGGCGACCTTTCATTCCAGTTCTCTGCTGCCAATGACTGGAACGAACTGCAAAAATCACTGACGCTGGAGACACATATCTCCCTCACTAGCTTTAAGCACCAGCTGTCAGAGCAGCTCACAGATCACTGCACCTGTACATAGCCCACCTGTAAATAGCCCATCCAACTACCTCATCCCCATACTGTATTTATTTATTTATCTTGCTCCTTTGCACCCCAGTATCTCTATTAGCACATTCATATTCTGCACATCTATCACTCCAGTGTTTAATTGGTATATTGTACTTACTTCGCCACTATGGCCTATTTATTGCCTTACCTCCCTTATCTTACCTCATTTGCACACATTGTATATAGACTTTCTCTACTGTATTATTGACTGAAGGTTTGTTTATTCCATCTGTAACCCTGTGTTGTTGTATGTGTCGAACTGCTTTGCTTTATCTTGGCCAAGTCGCAGTTGTAAATGAGACCTTGTTCTCAACTAGCCTACCTGGTTAAATAAAGGTGAAATATATATATGTTTTTAATCTTGGAAAACTTGACTGCTGATATACAAAACATTTTGGGACTGTATCAACAGTGGACTAATGAAAAAAATACAAAAATAGTTTTTGTGTGGATTTTCCCTTTAATGTCCCTTTGGCATAGTTAGTTAATAATGTAATGGTTAGTTTACCTACAGTATTTTACATGTTTTTTGTGCTTTAAAATCTGAATTGTTTAACCATTGTATATTCTGCGGAATTTATAAAGTATGTACAGTGCATTCGGAAAGTATTCAGACCCCTTGACTTTTTCCACATTTTGTTACGTTATAGCCTTATTCTAAAATGGATTAAATAATTTTTTCCTTTATCAATCTACATACGATACCCCATAATGACATAAAAAACAGAAATACTTTATTTACATAAGTATTCAGACCCTTTGCTATGAGACTCGAAATTGAGCTCAGGTGCATCATGTTTCCATTGATCATCCTTGAGATGTTTTTACAACTTGATTGGAGTCTACCTGTCATAAATTAAATTAATTTGACATGATTTGGAAAGGCACACACCTGTCTATATAAGGTCCCACAGTTGACAGAGCAAAAACCAAGCCATGAGGTCGAAGGAATTGTCCGTAGAGCTCTGAGACAGGATTGTGTCGAGGCACAGATCTGGGGAAGGGTACCAAAACATTTCTGCAGAATTGAAGGTCCCCAAGAACACAGTGGCCTCCATCATTCTTAAATGGAAGAAGTTTGGAACCACCAAGACTCTTCCTAGAGCTGGCCACTCYGCCAACCTGAGCAATCGGGCGAAAAGGGCATTGGTTAGGGAGGTGACCAAGTACCTGATGGTCACTCTGACAGGGCGCCATAGGTCCTTTGTGGATGTGGGAGAACCTTCCAGAAGGACAACCATCTCTGCAGCACTCCACCAATCAGGCCTTTATGGTAGAGTGGCCAGATGGAAGCCGCTCCTCAGTAAAAGGCACATGACAGCCCAACTCTCAGACCATGAGAAACAAGATTCTCTGGTCTGATGAAACCAAGATTGAATTTCTTGGCCTGAATGCCAAATGTCACCTTTGGAGGAAACCTGGCACCATCCCTACGGTGAAGCATGGTGGTGGCACCATCATGCTGTGGGGATATTTTTCAGAGGCAGGGACTGGGAGACTAATCAGGATAAAGGGAAAGATTAACAAAGCAAAGTACAGAGAGATCCTTGATGAAAACCTGCTCCAAAGCGCTCAGGACCTCATACTGGGGCAAACGTTCACCTTCCAACATGACAACGAACCTAAGCGCAAAGCCAAGACGACGCAGGAGTGGCTTCGGGACAAGTCTCTGAATGTCCTTGAGTGGCCCAGCCAGAGCCCGGGCTTGAACCCAATCTAACATCTCTGGAGAGACCTGAAAATAGATGTGTAGCACTGATTCCCATCTAGCCTGACAGAGCTTGAGTGGATCTGCAGAGAAGAAGGGGAGTAACTCCCCAAATACAGTGGTGCCAAGCTTGTAGCGTCACAACCAAGAAGATTCAAGGCTGTAATCACTGCCAAAGGTGCTTCAGCAAAATACTGAGTAAAGGTTCTGAATACTTACGTAAAGATGATATTTCATTTTTTTTATATAAACCCTGTTTTTGCTTTGTCATTAAGGGGTATTGTGTGTAGATTGATGAGGGGGAAATACAATTTAATCAATTTTGGAATAAGGCTGTAACAACAAAATGTGGAAAAAGTCAAGGTGTCTGAATACTTGCCCATTTTAAACATTTATTGGAGGATTTTTATTTTTGTATTGCTTGTAACTGCTTCGGGTAATGCAAGTTCTTATGCTGTTAGGGAAATAACCTATGTGTAAATGTAACAATCTGCTGCTGTATTTTTTTGTGTTATCTGTGATCGTTTTGTTTGTCTTGTGTAGTTTCTTAATCATTGTACCTAAACTGTATGTGTAAACATGTATACGTAGGGCCCAGCTGTAAAAGAGACCTTGGTCTCAGCCTGTGTTCCTTTTTGAAATAAAGGTATAATAATACATTCCGAATGCACTGTATCACAAACCATCAAAGTGTCTGGTGTATGGAGGCGTTCAGATTAAGGGATTCAATCGATACCGAGACAAAGGCTTTCCGTATTGGTGATGTTACGCAAGATCTGTGAGTTGAAGAGTGTGCTTGAGATGTGTAAGAAAAAGCCCCCAGATTCAAGTGAAAAGTCTTTTTCAGAGTGTGTGTGGGCTGTTTGCTCGAGAGGGGACGTGTTCCTGTGTTATTTAGAAAGACAATCCTCTCCAAAGATGAGTGGGTTAACAGGAACCATTAATTGGTTTAGCAGGATTCATATGCACTCAAGTTCCGGCTTAGCTTCAAGGCTGAAAATGCTTGTATTCACATGTATTCAGCAGCCACTGCTTATTTTTTCCCTGCAAATGATCTCACTGTGAAGATAGGCTGTTTAACATTGCTTTTAAGCCTTAGGTTTTGATTTGGGGTTCTAAGATGAAGCATAGCTGCGTTTGTACTCATGTCATCACTTTTAATGTTGGATTCAAAAAACCCAGCTGTCATATATTATTCAATAAGTTTTCCTCTTTTCTCAGAAGCACTACACCATACTACCTCTGGTTGCAGCTTGCTTCTAGCAGCCATTCAATTCACAGGCTACTGTATATTATTCAGTACTGTATATTTTTCCTCCATATAGTTTACTCAAGGTGACATTTGTGGGACACACTGATAAAGTAATTCTTCCCGCAGCTTATACCAACTCTATAGGACTAAACAGAAATTCCACATTATTTTAGTTTTTTTTGTTGTTGTTGAGGGAGACAATTGCTGCCCTTGTGATCTACAGTGCGGAGTAGCAGAGTAGTTCCCGACAGAAAGAAGTGCCTTTAACACCGGCTCCTTGGCAGCCTCACAGGAGCCTAGTGAGTATATTGTTGTTCGCTCTTAACCAAATGTATTTCCAGTCTGTCTGTGATACCCTAACAATAGGAGCAGGCCCACGATTCCCAACATATTTGTCAAATCACCGCACCTGTGAAGATCACTCTGCTCAAGATAAATTTGAGGTTGGAGTGTTCGGCTACTGAATAAATCTTTTTATTACGTTGTTGTCTCTATTTGGCCGAGCGGATGAGCATTCTCCTCACATGAAGTGCAGTGGTGAAAGCCATGATAAATTGCACTCTTTGTTGACACCTTCATTGGGTTATTTATGGCTCATTAATTGAACTGAAAAGGAGAGTTGTAGGCGCAGCGGGGGGAGTCACCGCGCTAGGCCTTCATGGCACTGCCTCGCAGCAGCCCACAGGGCTGGGAGGAGATAGGAGATGAGAGGAGGCGTCCTATTCTCACATCTGTCTGTCTGTTTCCTGTTTGCTGGGGAGAAAAATGAGAGAACACACTCGTCAGGGGCGGGCAGAGAAACGGGGAAGACAACCATGAGACGACGGCCCCCACCCATCCCATCCCAGCCCCTCTCTCACATAAGCTCCCTCCTTCAAAACCTGAAAGGGTTTTTATTTTAATCTTCTCCTGTGTATTCTTTTAGTCCAAAGAGATGTGCTTTAATCATCTTGAGGTTTGTATTGTAAAGGACTGAATGCACTGTTCATTCAGTTCTTTACGGAATCGAGAAGAACATAGCTGCAAGATCTGTTTGCAATTACATGAATGCTTTCTTTAATATTAATTCAGTAGGCCTATTCATTCCATGATGTGAAATTGCATTATGAGCTTGTGTACACAAATGTAGGATTTGCTACAAGCAGTATTATGTTGCTCTGACTGAATAGTCTATAAAATAAAATATCCCCTCTCTTTTGATCTACAATCTCCTTTCAAAGCTTTGGATTTCCCAAGGAGGAAAGGGGCACTTCAGACATGAGCTCAGGAACACACTTGATTAACAAGTGGATTAACGATGCTCGTTTCATGGAAGGGTGTACCCCAAAGAACTTCAAAGGCCAACTGGAGTGAGTGCCCACGAGGTACAGTAATGAGGCCTTCCTTCCTGAGAGCACTGACAGACTTTATTCCTTCACTTCAACCTGATCATTTTTTTCCTTTCTGGTGCTTTATCTATTTTGCTCTATCTCTATTTGTCTCTTTCTCTCATCATCTCCCCCTCTATTTCTGTTGATTGGTCTTAGAATTCCTTTCTCCACCAAGGGTTTGTTACAGCAGGTCAATGTTATCATGCTGCAGGAATACACTTGCCCCTGCACATTGACTGTACCGGTACCCCCTGTATATATGTGTAACCTTTATTTAAATAGGCAAGTCAGTTAAGAACAAATTCTTATTTACAATGACGGCCTACCTCTGCCAAACCCGGACTACACTGGGCCAATTGTGCACCGCCCTATGGGACTCCCAATCACAGCCGGATGTGATGCAGCCTGACGCTGCATGTGATGCAGCGTCAGTCTTGCACTAAGATGCAGTGTCTTAGACCACTGCACCACTCGGGAGCCTCACTACTGTTATTTTACTGCTGCTTTATAAGTTTTATATATACGTATATTTAAAAAAAAAAAAATGTTTGTATAGTTTGCCAGGCTCCAAGTCTCTTCATGTGTCTATGTCTTGAACTGTAAGTGCTTAGGCTCATCCAGCCAGGGTCCCCTACTACCCTACTGCTGACATGTCACTCCCGTCACAGCTGCCAGTCAGCTCTCAGTGACGCCGGCCCACATCCTCCAACACTTTATGTCTCTCAACACCAAGTCCGCAGTGTCTCTGTGAGAGAGGGACATGTCTGGACCTGTCTGTCACACACGACTCACCCCCAGCTGGACTGCAGTGGGGGCCATTCTCTTTCTAAGCACCAGGGTGTCTCCCGGAGACAGGCAGATTGCGTCAGTCTGAACAGCTACTGTGCTGTACCACAGTGGACCAACATTCCTATCTTCTCCCTCCATGCTTTTGTATTATTTTGAGCTGGCAAGCACACAAGTGATAGTAATCTACACTTCAATTAGATCGCACTACTCATCAGATGCTATCTTGTGTGCTGGAGCTAGAGAGTGTGAGTGAGTGAGTGTGCTTTGAGGCAGGCAAAGTGTCACTGTGAAGTAGCACCTTGGTATTACTGTGAAGGTTACCCATTGAGCGTGTGTCTGAGTTTTAGTAAAGGCTTATACTGTAGGTAAAGAACCTGAAAAACAAATGATGCTGTGCTTTTTAAGTGCTGTACTTTTTTTCACTGCAACCTGCAACCAGCGAAGGGCTGACTCTACTCCCCAAACAGATCCACTATTAAAATGTAGTCTACTGTCTATGGTGTGTATTTGTCATTCAACCAGTCATAAATTACGGTACACCAAGGACCACTGAAATAGAGATAGTGACGAAAGCAATGTAAAATAATATTTTGCTTGAATTGTCACTGTTCGTGATATTGTATGTCCACATTATTAATGTGTTTCTCCTTTCTCTGTTTTTGTTTGGTGATGATGTGTGCTGTGCCGCGCTGCTTCATCAACCTGATCATGTACAAAAGGTAAGTGTCAAAGTGCCTGTCTCATAATCCAGAACACTTATTGAGTTATGTAAAAATAGATGGAGCTGCTCACTTTCTAAACGTACACTCATATCATTGACCAAATATGTACTTCTGTGTAGGTGGACTCACGAACAAGCAAGGTAAGTGAACTACATATTATAACTGTATGTCAGTCGGCATCAACAGATGATTGTATTTGTGTCTAAAAAAATTACATATTTGTGTCCAACAAAATTACCATATTTATGTTAAAGAAAATGAGTAAAAAGGCCTCACATTCCTGCATTTGGTATTTGTTTCCTTCCGATGTGTTAGCTAGGCAGTCTCTTCCTCTGCAACCGTTGCAAGGCAGTCACACAGAGCAGAGCTACAGTTCCAGTGTTCTTCCACTGAGTGGCAGGTATTCTGGTCTAATACTGTCCCACCCGCTAACACAGGAAAATCAAGATGGATGGGTAGATTCCATCGGTTTTTATCATCTCTTAATGTGCAGTTATACAGTGACAGAGAACTCTCCTAGAAGAGGACAGGCCAATGTTTGAAAATTTTGCAGGCGGGAGATAGCACTCTCCAGGCACAGCCATTAAGTTCCATCAGGGAGGCAGTAGACACAATACCCTGGCCTCCCCTGCTGCCAAAGCTGGGAACATCTCTCTCTGTCTCTCTCTGTCTCTATCTGTGTCTCTCTCTGTCTCTATCTGTGTCTCTCTCTGTCTCTATCTGTGTCTCTCTCTGTCTCTATCTGTGTCTCTCTCTCTGTGTGTGTGTCTCTCTCTCTCTCTCTGTGTGTGTCTCTCTCTCTCTCTGTGTGTGTGTCTCTCAATCTCTCAATTCAATCAATTCAAGGGGCTTTATTGCATGGGAAACATGTGTTAACATTGCCAAAGCAAATGAGGTAGACAATACACAAAAGTGAAACAAACAAAAGGAATTAACAGTAAACATTACACATACAGAAGTTTCAAAACAATAAAGACATTATGAGTGTCATATTAAATATATACAGTGTTGTAACAATGTACAAATGGTAAAGCACACAAGTTAAAGTAAGTAAGCATAAATATGGTTTGTATTTACAATGGTGTTGTGCTTCACTGGTTGCCCTTTCTTGTGGCAACAGGTCACAAATCTTGCTGCTGTGATGGCACACTGTGGAATTTCACCCAGTAGATATGGAGTTTATCAAAATTGGATTTGTTTTCGAATTCTTTGTGGATCTGTGTGATCTGAGGGAAATATGTGTCTCTAATATGGTCATACATCTCTCTCTCTCTCTCTTCTGTGTGTGTGGTCTCTCTCTCTCTCTCTCTGTGTTGTGTTGTTCGTCTCTCTCTCTCTCTGTGTGTGTGTCTCTCTCTCCTCTGGTGTGTTGTCTCTCTTCTCTCTCTCTCTCTCTCTCTCTCTCTCTCTCTGTGTGTGTTGTGTCTCTCTCTCTCTCTTGTGTGTGGTGTCTCTCTCTCTCTCTCTCTCTCTCTCTGTGTGTGTGTCTCTCTCTCTCTCTCTCTCTGTGTGTGTGTCTCTCTCTCTCTCTCTGTGTGTGTGTCTCTCTTCTCTCTCTCTCTCTCTCTGTGTGGTGTCTCTCTCTCTCTCTCTGTGTGTGTGTCTCTCTTCTCTCTCTCTGTGTGTGTGTGTGTCTCTCTCTCTCTCTCTCTCTCTGTGTGTGTGTTCTCTCTCTCTCTCTCTCTGTGTGTGTGTGTCTCTCTCTCTCTCTCTCTCTCTCTCTCTCTCTCTCTCTGTGTGTGTCTCTCTCTCTCTCTCTCTGTGTGTGTGTTGTCTCTCTCTCTCTCTCTGTGTGTGTGTCTCTCTCTCTCTCTCTCTCTGTGTGTGTGTCTCTCTCTCTCTCTCTCTCTGTGTGTGTGTTGTGTCTCTCTCTCTCTCTCTCTGTGGTGTGTGTGTCTCTCTCTCTCTCTCTGTGTGTGTGTTGTCTCTCTCTCTCTCTCTGTGTGTGTCTCTCTCTCTCTCTCTCTGTTGTGTGTCTCCTCTCTCTGTGTGTGTGTGTGTCTCTCTCTCTCTGTGGTGTGGTGTTGGTGTTTCTCTCTCTCTCTCTCTCTCTCTCTCTCTCTCTCTCTCTCTCTCTCTCTCTCTCTCTCTCTCTCTCTCTCTCTCTCTCTCTCTCTCTCTCTCTCTCTCTCTCCTCTCTCTCTCTCTTCTCGTCTCTCTCTCTCTCTCTCTCTCTCTCTCTCTCTCTGTAGAGGTAAGCCATTCCACGTGGAGCTATAGCGCTCCTCTCATCACTACGAGGTGCTTTGTTGTCCTTTTAAATGCAAGTGTCAGGTCTCAAGTAGTTGCTCTTCTCCCTCCTTTTGTGCATGGACATAAATATATTGTGCTACCTTCGCGTTTGTTTAATGATATTCTCCTGTAGTGATACTGAATGGTAGCCATGGTCCGATTTTCAAGGGAAACAGGATATTAAAATAATATGTCAGAAAGGTTTCTTACAACTCAACACTGAGCACAATCTGACCGTCTCCACAATGTGAAAATGTAAACAGATATTCCTGTATATTTTTATCAAAGAGAATGTGACTTGTACTCTATTACACAGTCCATATGGGGGGGATGGAAATGTGTTCTCTGTCTTTGTTAGTATGTCACCCGCTGATAAAAGTGCCTTGATGTTGGAATAACTAACAAAATGTGGAAAATTTGAATATATTTTGCGGCACTTTTCAAACCAGGTTGTATGCAATGAAGGTCTCAGCAGCACATTGCTGTCTAAAAGACTGCTTATTGACAGACCTTCAGCGTCCTGGGTTTCGCGTGTTCTTTGAATCTGTGGTACTCCAGCAAATGTGATCCTCTCTGATGCTTCTATTTGAACTTATTTTGATGTCCCTGAGCATTAAGAGAAGTGACAGCTTACAAATAAATCCATAATTATCACATCTGAAAGCCGCCATCCCAAACTTTATTTGCATATGGAACACTTTGAGGGATGGGGCTGATACACCCTAAGGGTCTGGCAGACTCTGGCAAAGTGGCTGCTGTCATCTCTCTTCTCAGAACCCACTGAAAAATAGAGGCAGAGACCATGTAGCGAGACAATAATGCTCTGTTAAGGTCCAATGCCAATATCAAATCATTTCTGGGTAATGATTAAGTACCTTGATGTGATTGTTTTCAATTAAAATGTTCAAAAAGAAACAAAAATAGCTTCTTAGCAAAGAGCAATTTCTCAAGTGAGAATTTTGCTAGGACTGTCTGGGAGTGGTCTGTGGGAGATTTATGTAGACATAACATATGCAGTTTACACTACCGCAGGCTGCCATATGCTACTAAATTATCCTTATAACTTCTTCTGTGTCCAATTTTTTAATAATCTGGTGCAATAGGTGCAATAGAAGCATACATCTGGTACAGTAGAAGCAATTATTGGTACCATGATTGTCTTCGAAAAGTGTATTTATTTACACAAAGATTGAACCCGTTTTTCCCCTTTACTACTATATAATAGGGAATCCTTTTTTCTGCAAACAATGCCTGCAGTACAGCGGTCGGCTTGAACTCCATCCCACCAAAACAGGCAGAAATGTGTTTTCAAACAGCTCTTACACTAAAAGGGCATTATCATAGTTTTCACAGTATTACAGTATTTCAACCTATGGTGTGGAAATATATAAAAAACGGAGGAAAATCATATGTTTGACAACAGTGGCCCCTTAAAAAAGTCTAAGTAGGCAGGACTGACTAAGGTATAGTGGAGTGTAAAAAGAACGGGGGACAAAATTGTTCCCATTGTATTTCCCCAGTGTATTTCCCAACAGAGCAAGGCCTGCCAAGGCCCGCAGGCTTCATTTCACCCCTTCAAAACCTAACATATTTTTTTGAGTGTTCTGAAGATAGGAACACAATGACTGCCTGTAGAATTTCATCTTAATTCTACCTGGGAACACAAAAGACAAATCATGGCCATCACAAAAGCCTTGTTCCTGTCGCACAGTGTGTGATAGGACAGGCTCAGGCAGCATAAATGCCTGGCCCTTCAGAGAGCAGGGAGAGAAAGATAGACAGAGAGGAGAATGGTCCCAGGCCAGACCTAAGATTACCTCTCTCCTGTGTGGGGTGAGCCTATAGGACTACCCTCCTGTCCTGTCAGTAGAGGACAGGTTTAGGACACACAGCAGACAGGTATTATATAGGAAAATCTATATGTATCAATCATGTTTTTGATGAGAACATCACCCAGACTTTGGCTATGTGTATTGTATTTGTAATGCATGTCCCAATCTTTAGTTTGATATAGGCTAATAGTTTCACGCTGAAGCAACAGCCTAGAAGAAGGCTATAGGAGATACTATATTGGTACTGAATTACTCCTGAATATATTTGGTTTTCCTCTCTCTACTGCTCCACATCCTAAGTGAGTCACTGCCACATGGCACTATGGAAAGGGGTCATGTTTATCCAGCAACGTCTGGAAAGAAAAACTCATAGAACCGTTAACTGCTATCCCTTTCACCGTTGGGCAGTAGTAGCGGCATCAGAGATGTGTTATTTCGGTGGCTTCTCTCCTCTGCTCCACCTTCTGAACAGATATCGATATTCCCCTCTGAGGTTCTGCCACGGTACCTCCCCCTAAAGTTGCAGCTAAAGCTCATCTAATTGGTTGCTGGGCTTTAATTAGCTCAGTGCGTTTGCATGTCTGCCATTAGGAATTCAAAAGGGGTGGGGTGGTAGCTGACATTATCCCTTCTCTCCTTCTCCTCTTGCCAGAATCCGTCCCTGTCTAATTCTTCATTTCCCCAGATCCTGTTTTTAAAATTTTATTTAGGCTGTCATTTATTTAACAAGGGATTATTTATTTAGTGCGTCAAATAATTCCTGAATGAATATTTATATATTTTTGGGAGCTTTAAATATTTACATGTCTCTACTTCTGGTTTTCAAGCCACTGTAATGAGTGTTGTTGTTGGAGGTTCAGGGGAATAACAAGACTGGTTTCAAAGTGAAAATTCCTTAGAATATATTCAAACTTAATTTCTTAGAATTTATTATCAGAGTTGATGCCCTAATGATAGTGTAATTGGAGGTATATTATGGATACTCTGGCTGCAGTGATGGTAATTTATTTGGCTGTTGATATTCATTTGAACGAAAATGAATGATTCATGTTAGGGGGTGCTGTGTGTAAACATGACCTTGTGTCAACTCCTGCACTGATGCTGTCTGAGATTCCTACTTGACCAAATGATCTTAATCCTTAGCCATTTTAACCTAATGCCCCCTTTTCTCTGCATCTTGTTTAACACATACTTTATTGTGTAATAATGGATTATTAAAGAGGAGAATCATCTTGAACCAGTCATGCCCTCACAGTTTACAGTGCTGTGATTCCCACTGGTCTAGCTGGGCATGATGAGCCACACCATTGTGTTTCCATACACCCAGCCTTATTAACAGACGTTGCAGGCGATACGATACTGTAGCAGGAGAACTAAGCAGAGCGGGCAGGTAGCAGGCAGTTAGACAGGCAGCGTGGCTGGTTAGCTGTTGAACCAGGGAATGCCTCTTTCCACTAGAACTAGAAACCCCAGCCTAGATCCTAATGACTAACTACAATAAAGAGGGGAGGGGAGGAAGAGGCTGATTTGTTCTGCATGCTAAATATGGCCTGTAATCTTTATTCCTCAGAGTACCTTATTAAAAGTGAAAGGAAGATGAAATCCCACCACCCGGGCCATCCGTTCTGCTGTTTATTAGAGAGGCTTTTCTCGGCTAATATTGAGGTTATGGTAACCTTAGCGGTGATAGATGCATGTTGTGACTTCAGGTAATAATAGCAATGATTGATTCCCACCTGAACCCTGGAGGTGTAATCTAGCGAGATGGAAAAGATAAAGTGTCAGGGAGCTTTTGAAAGATACACACAGGTACAGGCAGATCGGATCCAGGAGTGCTGTTTTTCATCGGCTAGACAACCCCTTGTTGTCTGAATTTATGATGCTTCACCTCATCTCTAATTCATCATTAATTAACTACTGTTTTCTTTACTAAAATCCATCACTATTTGTCATTTTTATTTGGGAACGTTCTTTGAAAATCTATATATTTTTTTACTATTAGTGTATAAATTGTATGGAAGCCCTGAAGCCCAAGGCAAATATATTTTTTAAAATGACTCTTGGAATTATCTCGTCTGAACAACTTACTATCTCAATCAAACGACTTAGCATCTTATTTGAATGATTTTGTATCTTGTTTAAACGACTTCATTCAAACGAGATGCAAAGGGCGCAATTTTCAGCATGTGCTAAGGCAGCGCTAGTGTCAAACGCACATTAGTTTGCAATTCGCCATGTAAAAACTGCCGCTCTGGCATTTTCCAGCCCTAATGCCAGGTTCGGCAATTTACCTGTCTAATATCAGCTCGCAGCACTGATATGGATATTTAAAACCAACCAAAAGCTGGCTTTAGTGGTAACACAGTTGGTTATGCCATGAATTCTGACAGCGGAAACGCAGCCTGTCCAGCCATGACGCACACTGCCCATATGCGCATGGAACAAGAGTAGCCTAATGTGCTTTTGGTGCCTGTATACTTATTTTTCTTCCCATTTCATTTGATTTGATTAAAAAACAAGAATAACCTCCCCCTCCTCTCAACGAAGGCTTTTATTTGTCTGCCGAATGGAATCGCAAAGTAGTCAAGACTGTCGATAAAGGGTTTGGCTCCTGAAACCGCTTGGAAGTAAATCTTAATCACCAAGGCTTTAATAAAATATCAAGTTTGAGAGGAGCAAAACAGTGAGCTGACATTCCCTTTTTATCTATGCATTGTAGACAGGTCCACATTATTTTAGCATTGCAGGTCCCGTTTGGGACGTGCCTAAAACCCCCTCCATGATGTAGGCTACGTGTCCATGCCCATCATGAAACGAGAGATGAGAACCTTGGTGAATACCGGTGAACCTCGTATTTAGAAGTTATCTGTAACCTGAAAACGTATTAGAATGATTCATCTTCCTGGTTTTATGGTGACAAAGTCCGTGGAGCGCTTGAATTTCTGGAGATTTGTGAATGTGATCTGATCTGTAAGATGATTCCAATTACGTTCATAAACCATAGGCCTATTTTGGAGCAGTATAAAGGTTAGTGGACATTCTCCCTTTCTCTTTATATTGGATCTTTGTCCAGCTACTGTGAAAAGTTTGGATGTGCGTAAACCCCTCCATAAACGGCGTTGTTTTAATATTATGTGCCCATGGGGAGGAATTATGGTGCCTGTTTAAAACAAGTTGTTGTTTTGTTTTGTTTAGAATTTGATTACAATTATACATTTTCTTTTCATGCTTTATCAATAATAAATTGAATCTTGCTTTTTGATAATGTTTGGTATGTCCATACTCAGCCATAATGCAATTTACAGTAGGCCTAGCCCCTATGTCCGTGTGAATGTTATTGAAGCCATACAAATACTTAGAACAATGTGGAATGGAAATGGGTTCAAGTTAACCTATTTAGCAAAGATGGGTTAGGTCTACATTTTGTTATTTAGTTTCTGTAAGCCATTTAACAAACTATAACGGACTAACATTGGAATTGGAGTTGGAGTACCATAAATACACCACATATTTTGCCATGGAGCACATTCTGTTTGGCCAGTGAGGGGCCAAGCCTAGACACAACCACAACTTTATATTCTTCAAAACTCAGACCTTAGGGAAAATGGCAAAAATATTTCTGACACACCCCTGAACCTATAGCGCTACTGCCTGCGTTAAGATTTACCATTGCGTTAGATTGTAAAATAGAGCCCTAAGTTGTTTAAACGAGATACTAAGTCGTGTGAATGACTTAATTGTTATTTTGTCTAATTGTGCCAAATTTGTTATGTAGCGCCAGTTGTGCTTGTCAGAACATTGCTGCAGCCATTCATTCACTGATTCCATCCATTGATATGATTATTAATTGACAGTTCTTTAAATAGGGCTGCTTATGAATGCCAGAGCATGTACTGTAAGTGGGCCAACAAGATCTCACGGTTTTACCAATTTGACTTTAGACCGTTATTGTATGATCAAATGAATATTGGTAAGTATCATCTACACCTAATTGACTTCTTTGTGATTGCCTTTGCTTATTTACATAATACATTATGTGTCACTGCATGTGCAAAAAAGCATATGGATAACTACAGCGTAAACAATGAGAAAGTGATCAGCATATTTTAATTGTATGTGTGCATTCTGGAGCATTCTGTTAATGAAGCTCGAGTGCTCAGAGACAATAGTCCCAGATGGGTTTTTTCCTGCCTCACACCTTTACTGTTGTTGAGCTGCATAAGATGGCAGCACTATTATTCTATTAGTAGCTTATTAATGAAGCTAATTTGTGTAACTGTTATTAAACCCTTTGAAAGATTGTTTGTGTTCAGATGAAATTAAACGCATCCCAGAAGCCATCCATTGTGGCGGATAGATTACAAGAGAAATAAGGTTCTTTGAAAAATGATATTTTATGGGCGGAAATGTTTCACCGTACCTCAGGGGCAGTGATGACAGGGAAACACTGCAGTCCTCCTTCATGTTGAGATGTTTTTTTTAGTCAAAGTACCAGGGGAGAACACTAAGTGTGATTTATTCATCCCTTGACCAGTAAAAGGTGTCAGCCAGGTGAAAATGGATGCTGGGAGTATTGACAGGAGAAAAGGACCGTGCAGTTGTCCTGCTCTGTCACACCAGATTAAGCGAGGCGGGGATGTGTCCTTTGCTATACCTCACTGTGTGTGCTTTGTAGGAGGCAGTTCTGATAATACACACACAGTGACTAGTAATACCTTTTTGCATTTATTTTACTTGGTTGCTACAGTATATGGTGTTCCCACTCTCTGTTGGAGAGTTCTGATTTATCTAATGGACAATTTACATGTTTCTATTCCTTATATAAGCCCTCCCTTTCTGCATTTCTATGTGATAATTTTCCTTTATTTGTGGCCGTTGCTTAACAGTATCCTGGAGCGCATTGGATACATCTCAGACGGGGATCTGATTTCCCACATGAACAGATCAAATCGCCTCTTTTGTTCACTGGTTCTATCTGGCAGTGTGGAGAGCTGGAAAATTTTCGCAGGGCTTTCCCTTATTGAGGAGAAGGAAGATGAAGAAATCAAAAGCACTGTAGCTTGAGAACAATTTTTCCACAACTCCAACTGCGAAAGGGTAGAGCATCTCCCTGGGATTTTATATTTAGCATTTGCTATGCTACTTATGAAATATTTCATAAATGTGAATATATTAGACAGGGAGAACAGTGTGGCAAGTCATTCCGTATGCACTGCCATAGCAACAAGACGTTCCGCCTTATCTGTTTAGAGCCCATGATTCTTAAACTGTTGGTTGCCCACGTTTCCATTTTTAATCAGGGAGTGTTTGGTATACCCTGCAGCAGGGATCTAGATAAAAGGATTATCTCAGCCTCTACTAGTTAACCACGTTTCTACCCAGCCAGCCAGCCCCCAAAATTAAAAAGTATGGATTTGTAATGCTTATTTCAATGTATTTTCATCATTTCTCATGACATTTGTTTAAATATTGTTTTTGTAATTTAGCGAACGCGCATATCGAGAGCAATTAGGGTTAAGACACATCAACAGATTTTTCACCTAGTTGGCTCAGGGATTCAAACCAGTGACCTTTCTGTTACTGGCCAAAGATCTTAAACGTTAGACTATCTGCCGCCCTAATGATGGATACAGTTACGGATATGAAACAGAATATTGAAGTCTCTCCCTGCATTAGTACAGTATTTGATATTGATCTTTCAATAATTATGATGTATCGAAAGTGTTATTTTGCATGACTATCCATAACTTACAATATAGCTTTACTTGAGTGAATAATAATATTGCCCCTTGCCAGTGTATAATTCCTACATTATTGATTTATTTTTGGATCAATAGATTTTGAGCTCTGAAACTTCAAACTGATATGATGCTAGTTATGTGCCTATTTTTGCAAATATGTACTACTACATTGAAGCATATTGTTTTGCAATTTGTTACAACATTTAGTTCCTACACATGCACACATTTGCGTTCAGCTTTCAAATGTTTTTCATTTCAGAATTATAGACTGTAAAATATGATACTATAATATGATATTATTCTTTCTACCAAAATTTCTCAATATTGAAATGCTATTAGGTAGAAGCTATTGTAGATTACAGTGATATTGCTCCTTTCCAAAATCTCCATCCCCCAAATTCTACATTCTAAAACACAAACTGCCAGGGATCTGCCAGGGTCCTGAAATTCAGAATAACATTAATTCCATGACTAAAATACTGTAACTATAGTAACAATTTTATCATTAGCAACACACACCCAAAAACCAGGACTAGAAATATGAAAGAACAAATGGAAAGAAAAAATCTTCTATACCGTTTCAATACACTAATAGTTCATGAATCCGTTGAATACCCTGGTTAAAATTACAACCTTGTGAAGTGAATCTTTGACCAAAGCCTTGACTAAAGTGTTGGCTAGGAGAAGATAGAGTTGTGTCTTGTGGAGGCCATCCAGATGTCTTCATTAATGAGTGGTTCCAGAAGGCCCTGCTCTGCTCTGTTAGGCTGCAGGCAGTTCATTATGCTGGCCACATACAGGACCCCTGGTTGGATAGCACAGACTAGCAGAGTAGAACTTGCTCCTTTGTCACTGCTGTTACCATTAGCTAGAGATTTGCATATTTCTCTGGGAAGCATTAAAGGAATACAAAAAAGACTAATTCACTACTGAAAGTCTCCCTTTCAAGATTAAAAGAGTTCTATTAGAAATGTATGACTGCTCATGTAGTTTTTATTTCATTTCTCTGTCACTGTCCCCCCTACTTTTGTGGAAGGCTTTGATTATCCTCCAGGTTGGAAAAATAACTGAAATAGAAAAAAATAACAGCTGCCACTGGTGCTAATGCTGCTTGGTGTAAATGGCAATTGCCTTTCATGGCAAAATTCCTTTGTTCTTTGATTAACTTTGTCTAAAACTCTCATGGTGTATTTAGGCCTTAAGGAAACAATGAATCCTACAAACTCAGGATACTTCAGTTGGCTCCTCGTACCAGAAAATGGCAGTCATATTTAGTGGCTCTAGGATACAGGTAAAAATCTCATCTCATATTGAAAAAGTTCCTCTAAATTATAAGTGATTGGAAAATACATCAAGACAACATCTTCAATCATCAGTTTATTTTCTCAAGGGAAATGTAGAAAATGTAACCACCCTGTAGTGTTTTACACTGTTTAGGAGTATGAGTTAAGACAATATGTTAGGTGACTTAACCAGCTTTGGAATGCCTGATACAGTGGGGCAAAAAAGTATTTAGTCAGCCACCAATTGTGCAAGTTCTCCCACTTAAAAAGATGAGAGAGGCCTGTAATTGTCAGCATAGGTACACTTCAACTATGACAAACAAAATGAGGGAAAAAATCCAGAAAATCACATTGTAGGATTTTTAATGAATTTATTTGCAAATTATGGTGGAAAATGAAGTATTTGGTCAATAACAAAAGTTTATCTCAATACTTTGTTATATACCCTTTGTTGGCAATGACAGAGGTCAAACGTTCTTGTACATTACATTTACATTTAAGTCATTTAGCAGACGCTCTTATCCAGAGCGACTTACAAATTGGTGCATTCACCTTATGACATCCAGTGGAGCAGCCACTTTACAATAGTGCATCTAAATCTTTAAGGGGGGGGGGTCAGAAGGATTACTTATCCTATCCTAGGTTTTCCTTAAAGAGGTGGGGTTTCAGGTGTCTCCGGAGTGGTGATTGACTCCGCTGTCCTGCGAGTCAATCACAAGGTTTCACCACACTGTTGCTGGTATTTTGGCCCATTCCTCCATGCAGATCTCCTCTAGAGCAGTGATGTTTTGGGGCTGTTGCTGGGCAACACGGACTTTCAACTCCCTCCAAAGATTTTCTATGGGTTGAGATCTGGAGACTGGCTAGGCCACTCCAGGACCTTGAAATGCTTCTTACAAAGCCACTCCTTCGTTGCCCGGGCGGTGTGTTTGGGATCATTGTCATGCTGAAAGACCCAGCCACGTTCATCTTCAATGCCCTTGCTGATGGAAGGAGGTTTTCACTCAAAATCTCACAATACATGGCCCCATTCATTCTTTCCTTCACACGGATCAGTCATCCTGGTCCCTTTGCAGAAAAACAGCCCCAAAGCATGATGTTTCCAACCCCATGCTTCACAGTAGAGGTATGGTGTTCTTTGGATGCAACTCAGCATTCTTTGCCTCAACAGACGACCGGGAGATTTAACTAGTCTCCATGTGAGTGTTCTTATATTCTGCATAGTGGTAGTGTGAGGGTGGTAGATTCCTAGTCTCCATCTATGGCTCTAATCTGTAATCCAAAGTAGATGTGTGGTAGATACCTAAGAGTCTCATTATGTGCTCTAAATACTAGTAGTTTGGTTTGGAGGTTGGTCATACTGATGGCCATAGATGATACTGATCAGTATGCTCTTCTTCTGGCCCTACTCATGATAGTGAGTAGTGTGCGGGTGGTTAGAGTGCCTAGTGCCACTTAGGCTCTAATCATCTAGATAGTAGGTAGTGAGTGGTGCGTAGCATATCCCAGCTTCCCTCTAGACTATAATCTGCTCTCTAGAATCTTGACGGGTGGAGTGGGGTGGTTAGACTCGCCTGAGTGACCCTTTTAGTGGCTCACTTGGAATCTGACTAGTGTAAGCTAAGAGGGCTGGGACACGGTGTTCTGGCGCACTGGCAGGATTTGAGTCCGGCGTGGGGCGGCGAGATGCCTGGGTTACTATGGTGAAGAAGCTTATAGTTACTTTGGTCCCAGCTCTGTAAGCAGGGGACATTCACTAGGTGCCCCCCGTGGTTAGAAAAGATGCCTAGAGGTCCTTATGGCGCAATTCGGCGGATGATAGTTGTAGTGCGGATTTTGGGGTGCGTATCACCTTCTTGTGATGCATTTTAGACCCCCGGGGATTTGGCCTTAGTTGCCTCTTGTGGGCTGCTAAAGTCTGATAGTGGTAGTGAGTGGTGGGTAAGATACCTTATTGTCTCCCATTATGGCTCTAATCTTATAGTGTTAGTCGGGGTGGTAGTTATGCCTACGTTGCCGTGTGTAATGGGCTCTAATCTGATAGCTGCACGCGATGATAGAATGCCTTAGTGCCCTTATGGGCTCTTCTTCTGATGTGTATGGGTGTAAGAGTACCTAGGCCGTCCATTTATGGCTCTAATCTAATAGTGGGGTAGTGGTGTGTAGATGACCTAGTGCCTTTATAGTGCTTCGAATACGTCTAGAGTGTTGGTAGTGCGTGTGTTTTGTAGGGATGTGCCAGGTGCCCTTATTGGCTCTAATCTGTATAGAGGTAGGTGGGTTGGTAGAACCTACTCTCTCCATTTATGCTCTAATCTGATAGTGGTAGTGGTGTGGTCTATGATGTCTAGTTCCTTGTGGCCTCTAATCTATAGTGTATCGGGCCGGCAGTAGTTATTGCCTAGTGCCCTTATGCTCTAATCTGTACAGATAAGTTAGGTATGCGGTGCGCCTCTACATAGCCTGAGGTCCCCTTTATGCTCTAATCTGATAGTGGTAGTGGGGTGGTAGATAACCTTGAAGTCTCTTACTTTATTGGCCCTTTCAATTATGGTAGTGTAGAGGGGTTGGTAGATACCTAGTCTCATTAAAGCCTCTAATCTGATTGTGGCATAAGTGACGCATAGGTATGAGACTACGTTCTATCACTTATATGCTCGGCATCATTTTACTCTGATAGTAGTAGTGGGTGGTGGAGATACCTTACTCTCTCCACTTTACCGCGCTCAGTCACTATTGCTTATAGCTGGAGTGAGTGCGTACAATTTTTGTGGGTCTCTATGCGTACAGCGCTCTCTTTGAGTCTCCATTAACTGACCTCTATACTTTGAATAGTTGTAGGTGTGGCGTTGGCTACATACGACTAGCGTAAGTTTCTTCTCTGATGATGCTCTACATGTTTCGGAATGATGTGTGGACAGTTTAGCGTGGTTTAATACTGGTAGTAAATACAAAGCCTTCAATCATCACGTAAGCCTTATTAGGATCATCACATGGAATACTCATGAAGGTGAGAGGAGTATGAGGAGCTGCTTAAAGAAGGAAGTTACAGATCTTGAGAGCCAGAAATCTTGCTTGTTTGTAGGTGACCAAGTGAGTATACATCCTTATTCTTTCCCATAATGTCTCTACATCTGGTCAGTGGTAATGTGTGGTAAGATCTAGTCTCCATTATGCGCTTACTAATCTGGTTCTTCGTAGTAGAAATAGGTGGATAGATTTACTAGATTCTTTTATAGGCTCACAAATACTAGTATTCTGGTTAAGTGGCGAAGTGGTTGAGATTCATCGCATATGGTTGCCTTGTATGTTGCTTCCTTTCTCAATTCTCTGAATTAGTTTGTGCTGAGTCATGAGCGTTGAAGTGTACCTGTGATGAAACGATTGACGAGGTGACACTCATTCGTCATATCCTTAGTTAGCAGTCGCGTTAATGGCTACATAAACCGTATGAGTCGGAGTCTCTAAGTGGATGTTGGTGTAAGATCGACCTTAGCTCTCCTGCAATTATTAGCTCTTAAATCTGATATAGTCGTAGCTGTGGTGTGAACCCCCGACTTTGCACATAGAGCCTCAGTTGGTATGACTCTGCTAATCTTGAACTAGTGGATAAGCTAGATACAAAAGCAAAGGTGACATTTTTTCAACTTAATTTGTACATACTGTCCATTGGTTAATCTGATATGTAATTGATAACAACATATAGTTCATTCATAATGGTTTGTGTAATTTTTTAATATTTTATTAGTAAATTCATACTAACAATTAGCCTACCTTTATGATTAAGTTTGCTTATTATTTAGGCCTTGTTTTCAAGTTTCTTATTCACCTTCTTCCCACTGAGTTGTGTCTGGCGCAGAGAGACTCTCAGTAAAGTACATGTGGCTAGGGTGATTCTACCTCAGCGGTGCCACACACACCTGATGAGGCATGAGAAGCACACAGAGGAGTGCCCACAATGCTTATCACTCTGACCTCAATTCAGGGAAGAGGGACAATTTCCCAAACAGCTGGGGATCAATCAAAGCCCACTTGAAATGTGCCACCTACCACTTTTACATTAGGAAACACGCTGTTCCAAATGGGGCATTTTGACTCTATTTTTGATTATTTAACAGGCAAAGCTGTCTCCTCATGGGGCCACAAGTGCCAAATTAAACCCCCCCCATGCCACCTCCTCTTTCCTGGGCTATGTAAGCTACAAAAGGGAGGTAGAGGGGATAGGGGAGGAAAGTTTGGACTTAAAGGGATATTTCACTCAAAAATACAGAATGACACATTGGTTTCCTTACCCTGTGAGCAGTCTATGGACAAGATGTTACAGAAATCCATGCTTTGGTTTAGTTTCCCTGGCACTGTTTCCACATGCTAACGTTTAGCATTTGTGGCACAAATCTCATTCAAGCCATGGGACCAATTTTAGCATTTTTTGTGCATCATGTTTAAATAATCCGAAAGTATCTAAAACTGATTGTGAAGCTCAACAAAGTAACTTAAAGATGTTTTGAACATGATGTGTGAAAAATGCTAATATCAGTCCCATGAATGGGATTTGTGACACAAATGCTATTACATTAACATGTGAAGACAGTCGCAGAGAAACTAAACCAAATCATGGATTGATGTCATATGTTGTCCATATAATACTTACAGGGCAAGTAAACTGATATGTCATTTTGAAATTTGGGCAAACTATCCCTTTAAGTCTAGGGATCTAGTCACACAGTGAGGACAAGATGCAGGATTTAAGTTTGAACCAATATTACGCATCCACCATCCTCCCTTTGCGTACTATATTTTGTACATGTTAAGTATGTGAACTAGGGTTGCAAAGCTATCGGTAATTTACCAAAGTTACCGGGATGTTCAGGAATTTTGGTAAGTAAGTAAAAATAGACCCGTGTGGCTCAGTTGGTAAAGCATGGCGCTTGCAACACCAGGGTTGTGGGTTCAATCCCCACGGGGGACCAGATGGAAAAATAAAAAATAGTATGAAAATGGATGCACTCACTACTTACTATAAGTTGCTCTGGATAAGAGCGTCTACTAGAATGTAAAATCTATGGAAATCTAGCCTAACTTTGGTTGTTTATACTTTAATAACTTTTAAACAATGATTCATATATATTATTCATTTATTTTATCTGTGTCCATATTGTCCATGAGTTTCCAGTAGATAGACTATATGGTTCAAGAAAAAATAGCCTAATTAATGAAAAAAGGATAAAATCAACAATGGTATTATTTTCTATTAACTCTGAAACTCTTCCAACTATTGACTGTGTTCACAACTGCCACCAGTTTTACATCAAAACATTGACAACAAATGCATAGTGACATAGTCAAATTAAAAATATAAAGGATATTTTATGCTGAAACCCTATTAAACACCAATTGTATTCACTAATTCGATGGTTTATATTTAGGGTAATGTTTTACAGCTTTGTCATTCTATTATTTTAAAATCATCATATTTATTATTTCATATATTTTACATGTGATAATGCCACATAGAGGGCCAGAGATGATTATACGCCTGTGATAATCTGAAGTACCCAAAAGGGCCACTAGATGTCTTGTGATAGATTACATAAAATCCTTGAAAGATACCAACATTTTGGTAGTTTACTGGTAAACATCAAACATTTCCAGTATTGTACCATCTCTTTGCAACCTTATTGTGAACACCTGTTCTCATTTGCTTGACAGAGTGTCCAGTCACACATATCTGGTTTACCTGCAACGCATGTCCCCCTGCCAGTTTGTCTGTAGATGAGACTTTCAAAGTACAGAGAAAGTGTAGGATGAAAAAAGCAAACAGGCATTCAACAGGTGCAATTGAAAGCAGGTGCAGCAATTGCTGAGTGGTTACCTTTGTCCTGCACCTGTACATTTATATTCAACCATTGAGAAGGACAAAGGCAAGACTGAACGCAAACCCAATGCAAAATCTACCACACAGGCTCCTCCACAGCATGGTGTTGTGGCCTTATACAATCTTCAGCCATTCTGTTATCATATTGAACATTTTACATTTACCAGTTTCTTGTAAAATAAACAACTTATTGTAAAAGTTTGATGATGACAATTTACAACTAAAGGATTTCACGCATTTGCTCAATGTATTATAATTCTCTAGATTATATGTCAACAAAATACTTTCTAGAATATATTGGATGGTGATTTAACTGCACTCAGAAATGCACTTTGAGTCAAGTTTCTGCAGTAAACTGGCCTGAAAAAGTACAAGTACATACTGTACATTCCAGAAACCACACTGAAGAAAACTAACCTCAGAAATGCACCATAGTGCTTGTTACATGTCTGTGGTTGAACATAAGTTCTCATTACACTTTGCAACAAAAAAGACAAACATTTCCTTTGGACCGCATGTCACGTCTTAGCCTCGTAAAACCAAATTACATTTTGCTTCCAGAAATCTAAATTAAACAATGTGTTGGAAGTGATGTACAGTATAGTTTTCCTGTGTTGTTTTACTCCTCTGAACCCAGTGCTTGGACTTCGTCTGGCCCATCTGTTGTGCAGAGTCTCAGTCCTCCAGAATAATGTTAGACACAAGGTCAGCAGAAGACCACAGACTTGCCACATATGCTCCACAAACTGTTGATGTTGGTCAGGAGAGGAGGAACATATATAATAATCCAGATTAACCACGATAATGAGGTTGTTGTGAGCCATACATTCTGGCAGGTGAGGGGGCAGGGGGGGGGGGGAATAAATAATGTGTCTGTGTCTTGTGACACGGCCATAAAGAATGGGCATCTTTCCAACAGCTCATTTCAACTCTTCTAATTGGCCTCATTGTAGATGAAAAATGTAATTGCTGGCCTGGCTATTAATGCTGACTTTTATGGATTGGATGCTTTTGTACTTAATATACGGCCTCAGTTGTCCCTTTTATTCCTGGGCAGTGTTCTGTCCGCCCATGATGTATTGCACCAGGAGGAAACTCACTGGAACACAATGGGGTTTCAGCCCATGTGAAGCTCTCTGGCACAGGTCCAGAGTGGGCAGGAGAGGAGAGCGGTCTAGCTCCGCTGTGTCCGATGATTTCTGGTGGTGGTGGAACATGCAGCTCTAGACTGTAGATTGAAGGTTTTTTACTGTAAGGGTCCATGGCCATAAAGAGTGATACAGTACTCAGAACAATATGACCTTGTATAGCACTCCATAAAATTATCTGGGTTTCTCATGTGTCAGGAAACACATACAATGGAAAGAGAGACATAAAGCCCGGTAAAAGAATAAGACCCTATGGAACTGGCAGTAAACAGCCTTCTCACCAAAGAGAACATCCCTGTGAGCTTTATCTATGGAGGGGAAGGAGGTGGCAGTTTTTTGTCCCCTGGGAAGCTGTTGGCCAGGGACCATAAAGCCTGCAGGCGCCAGCGCAGGCCCTCTGAAAAATTCATCACATAACTTTTCTCTTTGGCTCGCTTTTCTCTATATGTTTTTAGCAGATGGTAACATTTTTGAATGGAGAACAAAGTTGTAAGGGGAATATGATTTCACTCGTTGCTATGGGAACAGAGAGAGATAAAGATGTTTCATGGTTCACTGGTTGCCTAGACTTACTGTGTGTGTGTGTTTGTGTGTGTGTCTGTCTGTGTATGACTGTGAGTGAGTGTTTGTGTGACTATTGTATTTGTGAATGTGCATGATTCTGCAGTCACTGCGTTTCGCTAAAGGACGTGCAGATGTGGGATCTTAATTTGAACCAGTTTGCTACAGCAGGAAAATAATCCTGCAGCAACAGGAAATATGAATTATTATGTGGATTATAATTAATGGACTTTTTTAAAGTGAAAATTTCAATCTTTAGAAGCATTTTTAAACCTTGAATACAATACACGTTTACATTTTCTGCTGTGCAAGAAAATTCTCAGCAACAAAATAGTGATCAAATTAAGATCCTACATCTGTAAAGGGTCATGATGGATCTTAGCTAGAGAGTATCGTAGTATTGCATGGAGTATCATGGATTTCACAGTACTATAGAAATGTCCTGTCAAAAGTTGTATGCAAAGTATACTGATTTATTTTTCCCTGTGATGGTGTTAAATATGGTGCTCATTTCACAGTGTATAAACTTTCTGTCTTAATAGCGATGAGTTGGTCGCATGGTCGCTCATATTCACATGACACTTAAAAGGGAGGATCTGTCGATAAATGCAGCAATAACAGAAGCAACTTATCTCCTGCCGTTTACAGCAGCACTTCCAAACCACTATTCTACCATTTGAGAGCAGCTAATTAGATTGTGAGGGTTGCGTGATATGGGGTCCTGCACATGAAAGCTTCTCACTGGAGATGAGTCGGGGTTGTCTGCACCCCAAACAGTCCTGATAGCACAGTGACTCCTCTAATTCCACCCGCAAAAATCACATTCTAATTGGATGTCTGATTTTAGAAACTTCTTCAGCAATTTGAGGAAATTGCTTTTTGAAATGTAACAATTTCAATGATCTTAAGCGACTAATTTCTCAGTGGCTCTGCATCAACTGAGGAGTGTCTCTTTTCAGCCCTCATCAGGCASTAATTYAAAGGTCCTCCTTCTGCTTGTAAACCATTGACCTCTCAGAATTTATCACAGGGCTCATTTGTAAGCACGAGGAGCTGCACCTCTAGGCCAATAGGAGACAAGGAGGAATCCCTGTAAGAATCAGGCACAAAATGACAGTTTTGTCGGCTGGTAATTGTTTAAGCAGCTTTAGCTTCTTGTTAAATGTCAAATGTGGTGTCCTCTACACTAGACTGTCCTTGTAGGGCAATTCAGAGTCAACACATACATGCTTGGATGCACACACACACACTTAAAAACGCAGAGGCATGTTTTAATTTGTCTTGGCAGTGTTGTACACAAACAGAACCGTTGAATATGTGGTTATTAAAGTAGGCACCTGCAGACTGGGCTCCAAGCCTTTCACTGTTCTCCCCAGACATAGAAGAAGACAAAATATTTAACCAGACGGGAATGAGTGGTGAAGTGTAGTTTAATGTGATGATTATATTCATCAGACAAGGCCTGTGCTCTCGTGGTCCACAGCAGAGCTGCCTTAAGGGACAGTGAGTGATTCCGACCACTCAGCCTCATTATGGAATCATATTAATATTTAAGGGGCTGGAATTGACGAATAAAGAGGTAATTGATAGCATCAAAATGGAAGTGTTTGAACTCCAACTATTGTAGTATTTAAATATATGTAATTATGTGGCAATTAGGTGGTAGGAATGCATCCAAACAACCTTTTTTTAAATAAAATATTTTATTCCAAATTAAACCAAAGCTGTGTCTGCGGCGCTCTGTTTGTAAAGGGTTCACTCAGATATAATTACGGTTATAGATGACAGTTGTAAATTACTTTTAGTTGGATCTGTCCCAAGGAGTACATTGTTCTAGTAACTCATCTACTCGGGTTAAAGCTGTTGTCTTGATAAGGGCGTGTGAACAGATGTGTGCTGTAGTGGTAGTAGAGGAACAGTGGATCCCATGGAGCTGGGGCTCAGATCAATCAATGGGCGGGGAGCTGCAGTGAAAAGGTGTGTGCAGCCATGCAGAGGAGAGGCGAGGGCTGTGAGTCACAGGACAAGTGGGGTTTTTCCCTCTCACTCCAGGGGCCTCCCCAGGGCTCACAGCACGACACAGCACTCACTGAAAACCCTCTAGTCTAGTCCACCAGACCTCACGACTGTTTAGTCCTATTCCTATTTATTCCTTAAAATTCCTATTTATTCCCGTGCACAAGTGTGACAGTTTAGGAACAGAATATATTTTCTCAGAATGTTCATGTCACCTTCCAGAATGTGTACATACTGTATATGACATTCAGTCGACTGGGTTGGATGGAGAAAGAAAGGTACTGTAATATGTATGGTAGGCCTGCAATATGCCCGTTGGGTCTGCAGGCAAGGCTATAATGCAGACTACTGTGTATGATAATGATGATCAGAAGTTCTGCTTTGAATAACATGAGGGAGGAGCGCTGTGCATCTGCTTAGATTATTATTTTTCATATAGTCAGGAGAGTACGCTATGGAGTTTCTCTAATGAGGTATTACCACATTTAGCCCATGGCGATGTAAAACCACCATTTACCTCTCCACTTCCTAGCCATGATCTATGACCTCCACTCCATTCTTGCTCACTCTAGCCTGAGAATTGATCAAACAGTGATGGGATCTGGAGGAAAGCTAACTAATAGCTGTTATGAGAGCGGCATATGGAGACACAGCCGTGCAGGTGCATCCAGCCTGTTATTTGATTGTTGTCTAGAGATTGATAATCAGTAGAAGAACAAGGGAATGAGTATAATGTTCAGCCTTGCTAATGCATAAGGCACCAATAAATGCTTTTTAGACAGAGCATGAAAAATAACAGCTCACGGACAGATTGCAAACAGATGCCTGCACACCTGTAGTACTTAACATTTTTCAGAGTTAATTTTGTCCCTGGTTGTTTTTGGGGTGTAAAGTATCTGAAAGGCAGGAGGAATAACATTGACATGGTACCTCTGTATTATGCACAGCCAAAGAACAACACTCATAGCAGTAACAATGAAATATGACCAAGCTGTAGCTGTAGAAATGTAAAGTTAAATCTAGGTAAATGCAAGAGTTGGCACAAACATTTTTAGGACGTTCTTGGGACATTGTGCCATCGTCCCCTGGAGGTTTTGTGTAGTTCCCAGTTTGTCCCGGGGATGTGCTGAGGACGTTTTTAGGAATTTCTTGGGATGTTGTGTCATGGTCCCCTGAAGGTCCCCTGATGTTCTTAGGATGTTGTGTCATGGTCCCGTGGACCATTTTACCCAGGGCACGCGCACCCTAGTTTCATTACACATGTCATGACTCTCCTGGTCGAGGATCCAAGGCCTCAGATCAGCTTGGCAAATGGCTGACAGATAGTCAGACCCCCCTCTCTCCCACAGCAGAGGAGAGGGGGGGCTGGGCTGGTTTTATGACAGCTCACGCCAATCGTAAATCTTATGCAGCAGAGAACCCTCTCCTGCTCTTCAGTTTCAACCAAAGGAATGCCTTTGTCCTCCATGAAACTTTTGCCGCCAAAACTATAACGTACAAAATAAGTGAATATTGGAACAATATTTCTAAGATAGGAATGTTACGAATGGTCAGTGGGGATCTAAAGAGTAATCATGTCATATTGCTTTTCATTTTGTGATGTTATTAAAAACTGTATGAACTAAATACTGTAATTTAGGAAGGAAACACATTCTAGCTGTCAAGTTTCCATCCAATATGATGTTAATACAATATGAAGAACGATGCAACTATTTTTGTTAAGATAGGAATGCTGTTTGGTTTCCTAATGAGATGATGGTTTTTCATGTCCTTTGCATATTAACTAAGCCACGCCCCAAATGAGGTCAGAAGAGCGTGTCAGTGTTATGGAACCTCCCTTTTCGATAAGAGTACTTAAAAGGACTCGCTAACAATTAACATACCAGACCAGCAGACGTGAAACGTGAGCTAAACGTTACAAATGGTTGAAACTCTAAGACCAGAAAATCTGTAGCTGTGGCTTCCAATGCTGAAAATGGTTAGAACTTTGAAGCTCCACATGAGGTGAAGAAGATAGACTAGACCATGACATTGCCAGTCTGCAGCTGGGCATGAAAAAGTGATCCTAGAACTTTGACTAAAGACACGAGGTGGGAAGGAAGAAAATCCCATCTCAGACAACCATTGGTGCATCTGAAAATCTGTTCTATTTGAACACTACAAAGCTGGACAACTAAGAAGAAGGACATTGTGACCTCTGGTGGACAACCAGAGCCTTACACACATCGAGCCATTCCGCATAGAAGAATCGATTGGTTTCAACAGACAAACAATGAACAAAGACATCTACGCGTAAATACATTGCATTTCTTACTAAACGGGCAGCGACTCGTGTATAAGGTATATGGTTAATGTGAGCATAGTTTCCAAATGTACGATAAATGTCCCTTTTTCCCTATCTCTCTATTTCTCCCACCCCCTTCTCCATCTCTGTGTAATAAGCCGTCATATCTTGTCAGTCCACTAGAGACTTTTGTATCATGTAAGTGTGTATGTGTATTCTGTGTTATTATTTAGTTAGTTAGTAAATAAATAATTCAATCAATTTGTGTAGAACTGAATAATCAGAAAAGGCTGGGGTTCTTGCGGATTCAAGAAGTCTGCGATGTTCAGAATGAGACTGATATGAGGTAATGATTAATAAATAACTGTTAATGATATATCTTATATATATATCATCTTGAGTTTAATTCAGAAGATGGTAACTCGTTAAATGACTTATTCCGTGGTGCCCCAAATTCCTAATGAGTTAATTGTTAAATGATTAATTTAATCGGGTAACAATTAAACATAGTTAGTTGATTCGATCAATTACAGTCATCTGATTAATTAAAGCCAAGCTCATCAAGACCCTGATTGGTAATCCAGTCACAGCGCTTTGCCTTTTGGCAATGATAGGGACCACACACAAACAGTGCTTATCACATACAGTGTTTTCAACTTACATATTTGACACACTGACTCCTACAGTAATTATTATTTAACATGTCCTCACCTGTGATTTGCACCCACAACCTCTTAGTTCACTGCATTCTGATTTTACTGCTATGCCACCATGTTTGTATCAATGGCTGATTTCACCTGTAGGCCTTTTCCCACACTTTGCACTTCAAACTAAATCTCAGCTCTGGTAAAAATACATTGAAGAAAAACAATGATATTTATCATAGTGATTCAAGAGTAATATTAAACATAATAATATGCCCCACCAATATTAGACAGATTAACTGATTAATAAAAAAACAATGCAGATGGCACTTCGTCCTAAATATATCCTTGGGGGCGTCCCCAGGACCAACCAGGAACTAGACAATACCTCCAGGGGACCATGACACAACATCCCAGGATTGTCATAAAACTTCTTCGGGGACATCCCCAGGACAAACTAGAAAAAGGTCCCCTAAAGAAAGTTTCATTGGGACCATTATGCTACGTCCTAAGAATTAGTCAAATTAAAGTCCTGAGAACATCCTAAAAAGGTCCTGACATGGTCCTCAGTGATATCCTGGGAACTTACAGGGAACTCTACAAAGTCCCCTAGAGAACGTTCCCTTGGGACCATTAAGCTACGTTCTTAGAACATTCTCAGAACGTCAGAGGGATAATGTTGTGCCTTTAACCCTTAAGGGACCTAATGGGAACATCGCAGAATGTTCTCAGGATGTCCCCTGTTTGCTGGGACATTGCTAGCTAAGCTAGTTATCCAGTTATGGCCATCTGGCTAGTATAAACAAGGGCTTACTACAAATTTGAAGTAATTAGCAACAACCTTAGCGCAACTTGCTAGTTAGCTAACATTAGCTATCTACAAATTTAGAAACAGGCACAAGCTAAACTTAAGAAAGCAACACTACTACCTGGTCAGGAGTATTTTAACGAGGCTGACAGCAGATGATCTGTGCAATGTGAACAACAAAAAATGTACTGCCAACATTGGCATATTGTACTGTCGGCACCACGGCCATGCTAGGACTATGACTGAATCAGGATCGTTGATTTGTGATTAAGGAGTGGAATCGCAGAAGGCTGTATCTTTTACCAGATAAAAACACTAATGGACTGGATCCAAAGAGTGGATTTTTCTCGCAGAGAGACAGTGTTGTTATAAATAGATGGACAATTTATAAAATCGTCTGCCTGAACATAAGCATCTTGGGACACTTTAATTGGTCAATTTCCCGCCTGTATTGAGTGCCTAGATTGATTTATTGCCTTTTTTAAGCGGCCATGGGGACCCA
This sequence comes from Salvelinus sp. IW2-2015, assembly GCF_002910315.2. Classification (NCBI taxonomy): domain Eukaryota; kingdom Metazoa; phylum Chordata; class Actinopteri; order Salmoniformes; family Salmonidae; genus Salvelinus; species Salvelinus sp. IW2-2015. The sequence goes on along the minus strand of NC_036842.1, from coordinate 67,802,067 downwards.
GGAAACAGCTGTGCCAGGCGTCCACGCCGGTACTGTTGTAAAAACAAGGAGCTGAGCACAGTGCGTCCGACAGCAGTCAATGCGGCGTGGCAGACAGCTGGCAAGGACAGCGTCTGGTATCTGGCACCGCTGGAGATGCAGGATTTATTTCAGCAAACACTGCTGGAGTGGAGGACGCCTGCCCCGGTAGAGCTGACACACGCACACACACACAAAAGCACAAGCCCTGGCTTGATTGCTATATTGCCATGATCATATGAGGGCCCCTGTGATTGCAGCCAGAGAATAGGCCTATTTCATGTGATGATTTCCCCCCGTCCACTTGACATAGACGGGCCTCCTCAGTGAGGAGGCTCTGAGTGGTCTGTCTCTCTGGGTTTGACTGATGGCTCCCAAATCTGAGTGTGTCTCGGTTGGATTTGTCTGTATGTGAATGACAATAGTTATACACTCCCCTGCCTCGGCTGTGAGGGAAAAAATTCCATCACACTGAAGATATGGAATAATATATCTATGTACTTGTGCACGTGCCCTTCCTGTGGCTTGTACCATCTTTTTTATAATAGTGTGAGGACAATAGTGGAGAAGTATGTAGTGTGTAGAGAAGTATGTAGACAGTTCACTGTCTCAGTGAAGATTCCTAGCTCCCAAGCCATGATCTATGACCTGGGCTTGTAGTGACACATCTATTCAGTGCATGTTTATGACGAGGTACGACATCTGGATTCTTCTGCAAGACATGAGAGAAATACCTTCATAAACACAAACACATGCTTGCATTTCCGGTCCCTGACAACGTATTTTTCCTCATCAGGTTTCTGTGGCATTGTGTTTCTTTTTGATTACTCACACAATAATTGCTCCCTGTGGGACCCTGGTAGCAGCAACATAATTCATACAGTATTTGACCTCAACTTTAGTCTCTTGCTTCCAACAAAGTGATTTATTTGTTTTGTTTCTCATACAATGATGGATCTACAGTATCCAAATCAACCCTTGCCCCTCATCAGACACAGACACAAATATATAACCATTTGCTGGAGCAGTTCACACAATCCAGTGTACTGTATGTTGAAGCACCCACTGTAGGCAGCCGTGCCCAACCCTTGTCTTTGGAGCCCCTGTCTAGGGACATCTTGTGGAAATGTGAGAGCAGATAGCTGAGTGTTTCTGTTTGAACTGTGATTCTTAGAAATTCCTGCATTTAGCGCTGGGGATTGAGGCTTCCGCAGGCATTTTAATGCAGATCTCGTGAGCCCCTCTAAAGGCGGTAGAAACAGGGCGAGAGAGAGAGAGAGAGAGAGAGAGAGAGAGAGAGAGAGAGAGAGAGAGAGAGAGAGAGAGGAGAGAGAGAGAGAGAGAGAAGAGAGAAGAGAGCGAGAGAGGAAGAGAGAGAGAGAGAGAGAGAGAGAGAGAGAGAGAGAGAGAGAGAGAGAGAGAGAGAGAGCTAGCTACAGTCTTCTTCCAGTTCCTAACTCAGGAGATGAAAAGATGAAAGGGACTTAAACCCCCCCTCCTTCCCTCTCTCCCTGTCCTGTGGGATTGAAGTGCATTATGTAATTCCCAGTAACTCGCCACACCCTGCAGTAACGGTTTAATTAAAGAAGGGTAAGTATGCATCATGTCATACCACCTGCCAAGCCATCACTCCTACAAAGATTGATTTCTGAACCAAAGACACCTCTCAATCTACCACTTCCCCCTTTTTTGATAAACACAAGCAGATAAACACCTCTGCCCTTATTAAAGCTGTTAGCAGAGCTCATACTGACATGGGCGGCAGGTAACCTGGCGGTTAGGAGAGTTGGGCCAGTAACCGAAAGATCGATAGTTTGAATCCCTGGACTGACTAGGTGAAAAATCTGTCAATATTCCCTTGAGCAAGGCACTTAACCTAAACCTGGCGGTTAAGATAGTTGGGCCAGTAACCGAAAGGTGTTTGGTTTTAATCCCCGAACTGACTAGGTGAAAAATCTGTCGATGTGCCCTTTAGCAAGGCACTTAACCCTAATTTCTCTAGTAAGTCGCTCTGGATAAGAGCGTTTGCTAAAATGTAAATGTAATGATTCACACTCGGTGCATCAGAGGCAGCCTATTCATTGTCCCACACACTGCCTGTGGCCTCGTGTCAAAGCCTCCTTCCTCTTTTCTCTTCTTCCAACAGCCTCCCTCTCTCCCACCCCACCCAGTCCCCAGCCAGCATGGGCGTGTTCAGTCTGTCAGCACCACCACAGCCCTCTGAAAGTCTGAATGAAAACATGCAGGAGGAGCCTGTGCCAGTGCAGACCCAGAACAACTGGGTTAATGTGAAAATATGTTTTTGGTACACTTCACATGTGATCACGTTATCATATGTGTAGTTTCATGTTATCACATGTTATTTTACATGTTATCACATGTTATTTTACATGTTATCACATGTTATCACATTAACTTCACATAAGATCACCAGTGGCGATTTTAGCATGTAAATCTGGTGGGTCAAACTCAACCACTTTTTTTAGATACATGCCAGCAAAGTCCTACACTGCATTCGGGAAAGTATTCAGACCCCTTCTTCCACATTTTGTTACCTTACAGCCTTATTCTAAAATATATGTAAAAAAAAATATCCTCGTCAATCTACACACAATACCCCATAATGACAAAGCAAAAACAGGTTTTTATACATTTTTGCAAAAATATTACAAATAAAAAACTGAAATATCCCATGTAAATAAGTATTCAGACCCTTTACGCAGTACTTTGTTGAAGCACGTTTGGCAGCGATTACAGCCTTGAGTCTTTTTGGGTATGACGCTACAAGCTTGGCACACCTGTATTTGGGGGGTTTCTCCTATTCTTCTCTGCAGATCCTCTCAAGCTCTGTCAGATTGGATGGGGAGCATCACTGCACAACTATTTTCAGGTCTCTCCAGAGATGTTCAATCGGGTTCAAAGTCCGGGATCTTTCTGGGCCACTCAAGGATATTCAGAGACTTGTCCCGAAGCCCCTCCTGTGTTGTCTTGGCTTTGTGCTTAGGGTCGTTGTTCTGTTGGAAGGTGAACGTTCGCCCCCAGTCTGAGGTCCTGAGTGCTCTGGAAAAGGTTTTCATCAAGGATCTCTCTGTACTTTGCTCCATTTATCTGTCCCTCGATCCTGACTAGTCTCCCAGTCCCTGCCGCTGAAAACATCCCCACAGGCTTGGAATTCAGGCCAAAGAGTTCAATCTTGGTTTCGTCAGACCTCAGACCTCATCATGGCCTGACAGGCTGATTACACCGCTCGCATCACGTGTGCGAGCGTTGCAAAATACATTTACAAATCTATATTATTCAATTATTGCACCCACACTGCTGGCGCGCGCTATCAAGCGTCTGCGTTGCCACGGGCTAAAATAGAAGTCAGTTCTATTTGTGACGCAGATCGCGCTGCAAGTCCTGCCTCTCTTATCTCCTCATTGGTTTATTGAAGCAGGAACCCACATGCCATCTCCTCATTGGTTATACCCACGTGGGTGACTGAAAGACGAACAAGGTCAGTGGCGGTAATGCACCTAATTTATGAAAGTTGCCAATAGCAATATAAAGTCAAGAGAAGAAAAGCCTGGAAGGAGGAGAGATGACTAGAGATGATTCGGTTGACCGTTTTATGTGTGGATTAATTGTCGGAGTAGAGAACCTTGTGCATTTCAGGTAAAATAACAACTCAATGTTTATATCCCAGGACAAATTAGCTAGCAACAGCAAGCTAGCTAAATAGGACAAATTAGCTAGCAAGTGCAAGCTAGCTAGCTAAATTGCCATAAATGTTTAATGCTTTTCGACCTGTCCCCAAATTAATGTAATTGGTTCAGAGTTTGTTTTGATATTTTAACCTGCGTGTCGTGATCGCGTTTGGTGTGGGGGGACAAAATACATTTATGCATGATGGCGTACGATGGCGCACGCGTGTAGTCGGTTTGGGTTCCGTGTGAGAGTCTTTAGGTGCCTTTTGACAAACTCCAAGCGGGCTGTCATGTGTCTTTTACTGAGGAGTGGCTTCCGTCTGGCCACTCTACCATAAAGGCCTGATTGGTGAAGTGCTGCATAGATGGTTGTCCTTCTGGAAGGTTCCCCCATCTCCACAGAGGAACTCCAGAGCTCTGTCAAAGTGACCATCGGGTTCTTGGTAGATCACACATCATACACTTAGTATTACTTTATTAGCTACAGTATACATACAGTTGAAGTCGGAAGTTTACATACACTTAGGTTGGAGACAATTAAACTTGTTTTTCAACAACTCCACAAATTTCTTGTTAACAAACTATAGTTTTGGCAAGTCGGTTAGGACATCTACTTTGTGCATGACACAAGTCATTTTTCCAACAATTGTTTACAGACAGATTATTTCACTTATAATTCACTGTATCACAGTTCCAGTGGGTCAGAAGTTTACATACACTAAGTTGACTGTGCCTTTAAACAGCTTGGAAAATTCCAGAAAATTATGTAATGGCTTTAGAAGCTTCTGATAGGCTAATTGACATAATTTGAGTCAATTGAAGGTGTACCTGTGGATGAATTTCAAGGCCTACCTGCCTCTTTGCTTGACATCATGGGAAAATAAAAAGAAATCAGCCTAGACCTCCACAAGTCTGGTTCATCCTTGGGAGCAATTTCAACACGCCTGAATGTACCATGTTCATCTGTACAAACAATAGTACGCAAGTCTAAACACCATGGGACCACGCAGCCGTCATACCGCTCAGGAAGGAGACATGTGTCTCCTAGAGATGAACGCAATTTGGTGCGAAAAGTGCAAATCAATCCCTGAACAACAGCAAAGGACCTTGTGAAGATGCTGGAGGAAACAGGTACAAAAGTATCTATATCCACAGTAAAACGAGTCCTATATCGACATAACCTGAAAGGCCGCTCAGCAAGGAAGATGCCACTGCTCCAAAACCGTCATAAAAAGCCAGACTACGGTTTGCAACTGCACATGGGGACAAAGATCGTACTTTTTGGAGAAATGTCCTCTGGTCTGATGAAACAAAAATAGAACTGTTTGTCCATAATGACCATTGTTATGTTTGGAGGAAAAGGGGGTGGCTTGCAAGCCGAAGAACACCATCCCAACCGTGAAGCACGGGGGTGGTAGCATCATGTTTTGGGGGTGCTTTGCTGCAGGAGGGACTGGTGCACTTAAAAAAATAGATGGCGTCATGAGGATGGAAAATGATGTGGATATATTGAAGCAACATCTCAAGACATCAGTCAGGAAGTTAAAGCTTGATCATAAATGTATCTTCCAAATGGACAATGACCCCAAGCATACTTCCAAAGTTGTGGCAAAATGGCTTAAGGACAACAAAGTCAAGGTATTGGAGTGGCCATCACAAAGCCCTGACCTCAATCCTACAGAAAATTTGTGGGCAGAACTTAAAAAGCGTGTGCGAGCAAGGAGGCCTACAAACCTGACTCAGTTACACCAGCTCGATCAGGAGGAATGGGCCAAAATTCACCCAACTTATTGTGGGAAGCTTATGGAAGGCTACCTGAAATGTTTGACCCAAGTTAAACAATTTAAAGGCAATGCTACCAAATACTAATAAATAAAAGCTGAAATAAATCATCTCTCTACAATTATTCTGACATTTCAAATTTTTTAAATTAAGTGGTGATCCTAACTGACCTAAGACAGGGCATTTTTACAAAGATTAAATGTCAGGAATTGTGAAAACTGAGTTTAAATGTATTTGGCTAAGGTGTATGTAAACTTCCGACTTCAACTTCTATCTCCCTGGCATATTACATCAAATCAAATCATTTATGCAGCAGTCTACAAGACACTTTTGGACACGTTGTTGTGCTGTGCTCACATGAACGTGGCGCGGCGGTCCTTCTTGTGGGCTTACTTTGTCATCAAACTTTGTCATCAAAGTCTGGCATTCTCTGGATTTATTGTGCTTTCAAGACAACTGGGATTGGGAACTCGAAAAACTGACAAGGTCGAATCATGATGTCAGTGATCTTCAGAAAGAGGCCATCGTTCCTGACTTGGAAATCCGAGTTGGATGACCGCTCAAAACGTGTTTTCCTTATCTATAATTTCTCTTCATATGACAAGGATTGAAAAGGATTTGCAAGTAGATTGTTGACGTGATTCATGATGATGACTGCTTGTCTAACTTGCTAGAGCCTCTACAGGATCGGTGTCCCTATACCGGGACGGTTGAGCTAACGTGAGCTAATGTGATTAGCATGACGTTGTAAGTAACAGTAAACTTTCCAGGACATAGTCATGTCTTATATGGGCAGAAAGCTTAAATTCTTGTTAATATAACTGCACTGTCTAATTTATAGTAGCTATTACATTGAAAAAATACCATGCTACTGTTTGAGGAGAGTGCACAACAACAAAAACTTTTATCACGGCAACTGGTTTGATACATTCACCTCTGAAGGTAAATATTGTACTTACATTCAGTAATCTTGCTCTGATTTGTCATCCAGAGGGTCCCAGAGATAAAATGTAGCGTAGTTTTGTTTGATAAAATAATGATTTTGTTTCAAAATGTAGGAACTGGGTTATACAGTTTGAACCCCTGCTGTCTCTGGCTCCACACCCACCCCGCCCGGCCATCTAGATGTGTGAAAGTTAGTGTATAAGCTAATGATCCATCATGTATGACATTCCTGGGAGTGTGTAAACTAACATTTTGTACTACCATATCATTTTTGTATGTTCTCTATAGTTATGCACTTGAAAATGTATCAATTGACCAAATTGGCACATTTGGGCAGACTTAATATTGTCCAGTACTGCAATGCTTGTAACTGGGAGTCGGGAAGCAAGTTCAGAGAGTGAATACATTTCATGAATGAACGAACGAAACATAATACAAAACAAGAAACACAAACAATAAAGCCTGGGGAAGGAACCAAAGGGAGTGACTTATAAAGGGCAGGTAATCAAGGAGGTGATGGAGTCTAGGTGAGTCTGATGATGCGCAGGTGTGCATAACGATGGTGACAGGTGTGCGCCATAATGAGCAGCCTGGTGACCTAAAGACCGGAGAGGGAGCACACGTGACAGTACCCCCTCCCCGACACGCGGCTCCAGCCGAAGGACGCCGACCTAAATTACGATCCCGGGGATCAGGAGCGGACCGGTCATCTCTGCTGAGGCGTGGGAAACCTGTCAGTCCGGGCTGAGACGCAGGAGCATGGCGACCTAGAGCGCCGGAGAGAGAGCATACATCACGGTACCCCCTTCATTGTAGGCAAAAATTGAAAAAAAGGGTCAGATCCTTAAGAGGTTTAAGATTGTGAAAGTATGATGTTGACATGGTCAGTCCAATCAAAACTACAATAGATATAACGTGATTTGACATCATTTTATCTGTGGCCAATGACCTTGAGCCTTTTTGGACGGGCACTTCCAACGTAAATCTATGGCAGCATCTAAGGGGGCTTGAACTGCATAGCTCTCCCTGTTGATTCGGCGGTGACGTAGTGTCCCCATGGGACAGAACACTGAGCCAATCACGGCGCAGCTAGAGATGATTACCAACACCTACCCTCTGTAATTTTGCTGGCCGACTCTCCACCACAGAAAGCACTGAGAAACACCCACATTTTGGAGCTGCCTTACTCAATACAGAGGCCATGTTTGTACTGTATGCAGCTTTATTAACTCAAGGGAAAAAAATGTTTTACATTGTTTGCAAACTGATATGTGACATGAATGAATGCCAAAATAACATGCAAAACAGGCACAAAAAATATGTAATAATTATTATTTTGCTAAACAGGTGAGGCTCAAAACAGGTGGGTCAGCCTCACCTGCCCTGAATGATGGGTCGCAACTGGTGATCACACGAAAACATGTTTTTGGAACACTTCACATTTGATCACATCATCAAGTTCCACTAGTAATTTAATTCCATTTTGCAGTAGCTTGGTGGTAGTTGAACTAAATTCAAATCTAGGTAGTGTTTTCAGTAGTTAATTACTGTTTGCCATGTAGCGGTGTAGCTAACTACTGGAACTACACACTACTTTAAAAAAAAATTGTTATACAAATTGGGGTGAAGTAGGCAATCATTTCCTTTTTGTTTCGGCATCAGTTCCTAATTCTCACTTGAAACATACGTTTTGTGTTTAATAGGTTAAATTACATAATAGGTTTTTGCAATTTGTAGTCTGTGACATTTCAGATGTACATATGATTTTTCAAGAAGTAATTTGGATGTAGTGAACTACTTTTTTGGAAGTGTATTTGAACTTCTTCCAGTGTGAGGTCATTTGTAGCTTGGTAAACTAAATTTGCAGAGTATCTTCCCCAAAACGGGTCATTCATTTAGTGTTCCATAGAAAAGCCCTATGTTGGAGATGATGACTGAGTTTTAAGGGCTGTTTATTCCTCCATTCCCCAGAATGGTAAAAATCAGCCGTTGTCCTGCCTTTTAAACACAGTGCATGCTTAACAATAGTTCCATAAAACATTCCCTTTCTTTCTACCTTTGGTTCCTGTTTTCTGTGATAGTCTTGACACAATACACATGGGGGGGTGACAAACTGCTGGGTTGAACTTCAAAGAGGTGGCTCTCTCCTAAGTGCCTGCATATGGTCCTCATTGGAGACACAGTCCCAGCCTTTTACTTCTTTCATCCACTGTGATGTTGGAGGAATCTGCCACTCAAAGAGGTGTGACATGAATTGAACCCACATCCTAAGTTTATCATCACAGTGTTGATGAAAGGTGTGTGACATCACTTGTTTATATTGCTGCTGTGGCTGCACACTGCACACTCTTGAGTGCCCTCCAGTGCGCTTCACATGAAGAGCTTATCACAAAGTGGAGGGTCCAGCCCCTCTCCTCTCTTCTCTCCAGGGCTGAAATCTGCCTCTTTCAAGAAGATTCACACTGCTCCTGGCACACAGACATTATGCATGGAGTTAACTGTACTGTAGCCTACAGTGCTCTTGCTATGCTAGAGGGTAGAATAGAATTAAGCAGAATTTGATAATTACTTATTAAAAAACTATGGCTGAATAAATGAAGTGTGTTGTGTAGCTATTAGAGGACGGAAGCTATTATGTTAAACGTTTTGATTCGTGAAGTGGGATGTGGATTTGCTAATCCATAGACAGTTGGTGGTGCTGGAGGGAGGGAGGAGGAGGGTGCATTAAGCCATGCATGCAATATGAGAACATTAGGTTGACGTACTTGGACGGGTTCTATTAAGCAAGAAAAATATTGGATGGTCAATGAAACCCTGAAGGCAAAAATGACGATAAAGAATATATATTATTTTATCTCCACATGAGGTCAATGTGAAATGATATCATGCAAATATGCATGTTGTTACCAACATTAATAATGTAAGAACCCAAATATTTACAAATTAGATAGAGGTTAAAAGATTCTGTAATTGACTACACAGACTGAGTGGCTAGTGTGAGCAGCAGCAGACCTAGAGTGGCCTGCCGTACGTCTCATGTGCTCAGCTCCAGCCCCAGCCCCAGCCTCAGTCCCCTCCCCTGCTCTCCTCTCCAGTTCTCTCCCCTGCTCTCCTCTCCAGTTCTCTCCCTTGCTCTCCTCTCCAGTTCTCTCCCCCTGCCTCCTCTCCAGTTCTCTCCCCTGCTCTCCTCTCCAGTTCTCTCTCTCCTGCTCTCCTCTCTAGTTCTCTCCCCTGCTCTCCTCTCCAGTCCTCTCCAGTCATCTCCCTGCTCTCCTCTCCAGTCCCTCTCCCCTGCTCTCCCTATCCAGTCGTCTCCCTTTATTTCCTCTCCAGTCATCTCCCCTGCTCTCCTCTCCAGTCCTCTCCCCTGCTCTCCTATCCAGTCCTCTCCCCTGCTCTCCTCTCCAGGCCTGTCCCTTCCTCTCCTCTCCTCTCCTCTCTGGCTGCCATGGCCGTCTGAGGCTGATAAATCACCATGCCCCTCTGCCGCTTCTCTGTTTTCTTTTCAAATGTTGAATCAATGGATTTTTCCTTCATTTCATTGACCTGTGCATAATGGCGTTCTCACTCCTCCTCTGTTGTGAAGGAGCCCAGCGCTGTAGACACGATTGCCCAGAAAACGACAGCCAGCCTGGGCTTTGTGTTGCTTATTGTTCAGCCCGGAGAAATTAATGTGCTGTGAAATTAGCATTTTATCTGACTGCAGATACAGTAATGGAGGCAATTAGAGTGTAGAGAAGAAGCGGTGCTCTGCGGTGTTCTGCTCGGGGTAGTGACTGTACTGCCGACTGGCTGCCGTGCCGAGGTAAGGGAAAGACCCAGAGCTATAGAGTTGCAAGAACCAACCCAGTGGACAGGGTGCTGCACAGCCGGCCACAGAGATAACACAGTCAATCACCTCAGTCTGGCTAACAGGCTGGCTCTGGCAGCGCTGTCTCCCTGCTCTTTCTGTTTGTTAAAGAGCACATTTGTTTTATAAAATGACACTGCCTCATTTAGATTAACTAATTGAGAATTGGGAATTTAAACTGCCCTCAAACAGGTTTTATTAATATATCGGTATAAAGGGTTGTAAGTGTGTATTAATAAATAGTTCACTCCGCTTGGAGCATATATCTAAACCAGGGGTGAAAGTAAGGTGGTACGGTCTAGTACAGTGTCTCTGCAAAATAAATAGTGTGGGTACGCCATACCGGTAAAACATGAGCCTATCACAATAATTAAAACAAAATGTCAAGAAAACTGTAGACTATTACACCACTATTTATCATTACCGCATGTCAGAGGCATTAAAAATCAGCAAATGGACTTGAAAATGGGTGGTATAGCAAACGCTCTTAAATGCGATGTGGTTTGACGAGAACACAGACATTTTGCCAAGCCAGAGATGAGTGTCCGACACCGAGCGTGGACAGCAGAGGACACAAACATTCTGGCTTAATGACAATTGCCAAAATGGTGTTTTGTGCAACTGATCTCTCTTTCCATTCACGACTGTTTGGAAGCTGGAAATATGTTGCGAGTGGATGAACGTGCGTGGGTAGACTACTAAAGGAGCCCTTTGAAGTGACTGTTTGACAATCAGATGAAAACATCATGACTGGTTTTGTTTATGCCAGAATAAAAGGCAATATATTTTAAAAGTTAAGTGTCACATTTTTATGACTAGACCCACCGAGATCATATTGAATTAATAGGGATTCTACATGTAATTCCATGATTAGGCCCATACTGTACATGTTTTGGTGCATGCTCAAGCACCTCCCGTACCAGGAAGAAATTAAATCTACTTTCACCCCTGATCGAAACTGAATATAGACGCGGTAGATATTACATAAAGTGTTGATATTACTGTGCCAAAATACTGAGATTAAGGACTACATTAATACAGTCTGTGTACATTTGAAGTTTAAATAATTTCTCACCAGTTAATTTCAGACATGACATGGTGTATTTACTGCACATTGTTGACTCTTTATCACTTCTCCAGATTGAAATGGATCCCCAAATTGCGAGCCACTGGCCGAAAGATAGACCTCATCAGATCTTTGGGGACTGATAGACCTCATCAGATCTTTGGAATTCATAGAACTCATCAATCTTTGGAGGTTATAGACCTCATCAGACTTTTGGAGTTGTATAGACCTCTTCAGATCTTGGAGGCTGAAGAATCTGTTGTTGTCACCTTGAATAGACCTCATCAGATCTTTGGAGGCTGATAGAATCTGTTGTTGTCACCTGAGATAACCTCATCATTTTTTTTGGACTGATAGACCTCATCAGATCTTTGGAGGCTGATAGAATCTGTTGTTGGTCACCTGAGATAACCTCATCAGATCTTTGGGGACTGATAGACCTCATCAAATCTTTGGAGGCTGATAGAATCTGTTGTTGTCACCTGAGATAGACCTCATCAGATCTTTGGGGCTGATATAGTCTTTGTTGTCACCTGAGATAGACCTCATCAGATCTTTGGGGCTGATATAGTCTGTTGTTTCACCTGAGATAGACCTCATCAGATCTTTGGGCTGATATAGTCTGTTGTTGTCACCTGAAGCTTTCATAGACCTGAATTCTTCTTCAAAATATTCTTAGATTTGATGCTGTAGGCCGATGCCGATGTAATGAGAAGTTAATGTCTTAAAGCAAGATACATACATTCCTGGTACTTCTGTAGTTATTTTTTTGACTGCTAAGTGTGTACAGATACATACAGTATGCTCATACAGGTAACTGGACACTCACTCTATTATAGTTTTTTGTTAATGTATAATCTTTTATGGCACTCTTTATCCCTCTGGGTTATATTATTACACCTTGCCACGGACTGAGCACAGATTTCAAATCTCTTTGTTCATATGACCTCGTCTGTCTGTCTGTCTGTCTGTCTGTCTGTCTGTCTGTCTGTCTGTCTGTCTGTCTGTCTGTCTGTCTGTCTGTCTGTCGGCTGTCTGTCTGTCTGTCTGTCTGTCTGTCTGTCTGTCTGCTGTCTGGCTGTCTGTCTGGCTGTACTGCTGGCTGGCTGGCTGGCTGGCTGGCTGGCTGGCTGGCTGGCTGGCCCACTGTGGAACAGGTGCATACTGTAGAGCAGGCTCAGTGAAGACTCATGTAGCCACAGTTTCAATGTCTTTATTGAAATCCTTCCCCTTTATAAAATATTTCAGTCTAACTAGTAATTCAGTTAGTTTACACTTAATACAGTGTCCTATAACTTCCATTTGAATTATACATTGCTTTGTTATGTTGATTCTTTGAGCAGATTGAATGCTTTTTGCGAAACCCTTTGCGATCTTTTCTTTTTCAGACATGTGGGTCCATTTTTTTTAGTCTGAGGGACAAAAACAAACACGACACCTCCACAACTCTGCTTTTCTGAGTAAAGACAGCATGACTTCTGCAGCTGGAGGATCACGTCCAATAAGAACATTATCCCAGAGAGTGCGCTGGCAAGATCCATAGATAATACCCCACCTCTTAAACCCACCCCCTCAGGCACACAAAGCAGGGTGATAGAGGAGAGACCTCACAAAGAAAGTATACCAAAGAAATCACTCTCTGCACCTTATAAAGTACGTAGGAAGGGCACCACACAACTAGCTACGTTCTTTATTCACTTATACTGCACATGTGGGCGTAGTTTATGTGTCACTCAGTGTCAGCACACCTATGCCTAAATAGGCTTGGCTGTCTCCCCTTTTTAGCTGCAGCGTAAGTCTGGCTGTGAAAGGAGGTGTATAGACAACAGTAGTTGGCCCGCTGGGTATTATCCATTTTAATAGGGGGTTGGTTCAGTTGCCTCTAAGGAGAAGGAGATAGATGACTACATGCCATGTGTTGAAGTATCTGTGTGATTTCAGGAGCGCTGGTCTATGCAGCTTTGATACCTGTCACCAGGCACAATGTTTACTCTTATAAATTATGCCAATCCTGTGGATGAGAGCCAGAATACCAGCTGAATGAGAGAGGTCTCAAACAACCACTTACTAACTTTAGTAGAGGATTAACAGCATTCCATAGTGATCTGCTTAGAAACGACAACTCTATCTCAAATGGGAAAAACACAAATTGGATTCCTACAGTCGTCTTTTTCTCTCTCGTTTTACCCCCTCTTCATTGTGAGTAGAATTGAAAGGCTCACTCCTCATTAAGAGGAGTCTTGAAGTGGGCAGCAGCGTTATGCAACCTTAGCTCTCCAGTGCACACTCCATGCTGCCAAGTGATCCCAGCCTTTGTTTGCTCTGGGTCCCAGAGCTGGTCTGAGACCAGCCATTCTAGGTAAAGCTGACATGATCCAGGAGAACAATCTCTCCTGAGTCCAGCCCAGCTCAGCCCAGCCAGAGGGCCAACTCTGCCCAGAGGCTCACATATCATTTAAGTTAACAACGTGCTGCAAACGGCCTGTTTACATTCTACACAGCAGGGGAAGAAATCCTTACCAAATCTGTCGGTATGACTGCCGGTCAGATGTGAAGCAGATGTGCTGGAATTAAGGAAATTATGTTGATTTCCCCCCTCTTGTATGTGATCATGATTACTAAAGAGCCATATTGAGGGGGGTAGATTACACTGAGAGAGACTCATGGTGACAAACTGTACAGTAGAGTCACCCTCTCTGTCTTCCACACTAGGAGGCATGTACTGTATGTTGCAGGGACACAGTTCTCTGGTTGTGCTGTACAATGCCCTCTACAGGTGCATAGTGGTGGTTTCTTTAGTATGTCTTACCTACACTGCCTAATGAAAGTCTACACACCCCTTGCTACTGTAAGTCTTCACATTTTGCTGCCTGAAAATTTGATTTGATTATTTTCCCACTGATCTTCACAACCTACTCCTCATTTTCAAAGTGAAAGAAAAATTATAGAACATTTTACAAATGAATAACAAATAAAAAGGAAGATGTATTGTTTGCTTATGTCTTCACCCCCCAAAGTTAATACTTGGTGGCAGCCACAACAGCTGTGTGTCATTTTGAATAATATTCTATCAACTTCTAACTCATAGGGCAACATATAACTCTTTTTTTTGTCAAAATTGCTCAAGCTCAGTACATTTGGTTAGGAATCATTGGTGGACAGAAATATTCAAATCGTCTGAGATGTTCAAGCACATTTAAGTCAAGACTGAGATTGGACCACTCAGGAACACCCAACAGCTGTTGGAAAGCCATTCTGGTGCTGTTTGGCATTACAATTTGTATAACTATCCCAGGGTTTTCATCCATTTAAATCCAATTGAATCCATTTTAGGTGTAATTTTAAAGCAGCAACATGTAAATACTGTGCAAGGGGAGTGTAGACTAGGCACTGTAAATGAGGATTGACACCATCTAACTAAACAGGGCCAGTGAAGGTACACTACAATGTTTCAGGTAAAATATTTTTGCTCCAATATTTTCCCCAGTACTAGGAGAGTCACATGCTGAACCCTTAGCCCTTAAAATAGTTTTCGAACTTGTAAACTGCTGAAAAAATACCCTCCAGTCAGCAACAATCAGTTAACAAAGCAAGGATAAAGACTTATCTGTAAACATGTTATCTTCTGACAATGAACAGTAAATGCATGACCAGTCATTCAGTATTTGCACTGTTGGAAGGTAAAACAATGGTGTGCTTGCTTTAGCCTAAATATTTCTACACCTTCATGGCCCTTGACAGCATCAATAGAGAGGTTGAAAGGGGAGAGAGATGGAGTTGGGCTGACCTGCACCTGTGCATTGACTAAAGTGTGAGGTTGGGTGTATAGGGAGGCTCTCCGCACACCATGCTGGCTGGACCTGGTCACACCAGTCCTTCACACTGGCTACCATGGTGGGCTGCTGCGTCTTACTGAGGGTTAGCCATGGCATTTCACTGTACTCTGAGTTGCACTTACTGCATGTGGCCTGGGACACCTATCCAGGGACCTATTGTGCGAGGTCATCCAGAAGCCTCTATTGTCAACAGCCAGAATATCACTCTATGGCCCTATTGTTTTCACTGGGTTAATATTCCAAGAATGCAACCATCCTCAGGCTTGTACACTTATTCTCCTGATTAGAATTACAAATTGTTTATGTGTTTAATCTGTGACAAGTGCGGTGTAGAACATTGCTTTAATTCATTTGTGTTTTGTTATTTTAATGAGTTATTGGTTCTTCAATCATGCGTCTCATGCATGATACGGTTCTCATTGGATGAACGTGTTTCATTTAGAGCTGTAATTCCCCTCATCAGGCACAGGGAAAGTAGATTAGAGGTACTGGGGGAGGGAGAGCAGGGGGTTCATTAGGAATACTAGGTGTATTGCTCTGTGTATAGGTTGGTCTCTGTTGGGCATACATTTTCATTCACAACCATGGTTAGGAAGACACATTTTTGAAATACTGAGCCATGGAATGGAGAGTAATTTGTGGTGTTGTCCGATTGTCCCCAACATGCCAACACATTGTCCCACTCCTCCCCTACACCTCCTCCCTTCTCCTCAGCACTTTACTGACACACTGATATATGTTTAACTTACAACAACAAATATTTTATTCCTTCTTTTGGATATTCTTAAATCTCTTATCTTATTAATCTCTTCCTCTAAAGGTCTTTGCCGCAGGCGGCAAAATTGGAATTTGTGTTTAGTGGATTCCTGTTCCCTAATGGGGAGAGCTAAATGAGTTTGGAGTCTTCCTGAATGCTCTATAATTGTGATGAGGCTCAGCTCCTCTGAACAATTAAAGATGCAGGAGCCCTGTCTCTTCTGAGATCCATCCCTGATCACCGACATGCATTGCTTTCCCAGCATAACCCTAGACGGTGCAGTTTAGCGATGCGATAACCACTTTCGCTCCTCTTCCTCCAGCGCTCCGCTGCCCAGCAGGCAGGCACTTAAGCAGGAAATCTCAAGGTCGGCATCACACCCCAATGCTATGATCAATGTATTACTCCCTGTCAAAGCATTTGAGGGAAGGCGCAGAAGACCTGCCAGTTTCTCCAGTGAGCCCACACTACCCCCCCATACCCCGCTCACGAGTCTCACATAGCAGGCATTTATATGTGTCCCCTCAGAACAAAGCTGAGAACAAAGCGGTGCTGGAATAGTCTCAGTCTGGCCCGTGGAGCTATGCGTGGCTATGCTAATGTCTCTGGGCTGGGAGGAATTTTATTGAATGGCTGAGTGGCAGAGGTAAATAAGCGTGTCTGGATGTGAGGTGGGGGCCTTTGGGTGAGAGAGATGAAGTAATAGTCTATTCCAGGGGTCAGCCCATGTGAATGTAAATATTTATATAAGTGATTAAAATACCCTCCCGCCTCCTGCCTACTTCATTTAAATAAGGAACCGAATGTAAACCGATTCATTTCCTAAAGGCTCGGCTGAAAGAGGAAGCAGGAAGGAGGGTTTGTGGGAGAGAAAAAAAGCAAAGACCAAACAAATAATGACGTAAATCTGACTAACCTGTCTTTTGCCTTCACAATGCATAGATTACAGCAGATTTCATCCCTTTTTTTGGTATATATATTTTTTACATTCTTCCCCCACCAATGAGGCCGTGGAATTTCACACGGTCACAGCCATTTCCCAAAAGGGTCAGATTGGTTTAGTCTTGCCAGCAATATTTATCCCTTCATTCTTTTTTCTCCTTCAAAATAATATCTACATTTTCGACAAGTGATACACAGAATTGAGCCACTCTAGAGATTTCTACAGAGTCCTATCTTTCCAAATGCACCTCTTAGCACTGCTATGCTGCTGTGAATGGTATGTCTGATCATTGTGAGTCTTGGTCCTTTGTCCTGTGTAGTGTACCACCGTGGATGCTCTGGGCAGACCTCTGAATTGAATATTGTCCAACTACAGTCTAGGCAGACAACTCTTTCATGCCTTTCAATGGAAACAGTTTCAATACACTTTTTCGATGTAAATTTATTCTCAAAAGGCATTTCCGATTTTTTAAAAGACAATTATTCAAAGGATGAATTAAAGAATCCATCTAAATACTTGAGCCTAAAACCAACTTGTATTGTGAGGAACAAGGCAGAGTTACACTGAGTGTACAAAACATAAGGAACACCTTCCTAATATTGAGTTGCACCCCCTTTTGCCCTCAGAACAGCCTCAATTCGGTGGGGCATGGACTGTACAAGGTGTCGAAAGCATTCCACAGGGATGTTGGCCCATGTTGACTCCAATGCTTCTCACAGGTGTGTCCTTTGGCTGGTGGATCATTCTTGATACATTCTTGATACACACGTGAAACTGTTGGCTGTGAAAAACCCAGCAGTGCTGCAGTTCTTGACACAAACCGGTGCGCCTGGCAACTACTGCCATACCCCGTTCAAAGGCACTTCAATATTTTGTCTTACACATACACTTTGTCTTACACATACACTCTGAATGGCACACATACGCAATCCATCTCTCAATTGTCTCAAGGCTTAACAATCTTTTTTAAACCTGTCTCCTCCCCTTCATCTACACTGATTGAAGTGGATTTAATCAACAAGGGATCATAGGTTTCTCCTGGATTCACCTGGTCAGTCTATGTCATGGAAAGAGCCAGTGTTATTAATGTTTTGTATACTCATGTCTGTGCCATGCCTTCCAGGCCTTTTACCTTATTATATATTATAATATAAACAGGCCCAGCAGATCTATCTGTGTTCTCCATAGATATTGACTTAGTTGTCTTTGACAGCTTTAATCTAAATGACCTGCCTCACAACTTGTCATTTCTCCTGTGACGTGATAGGCAAGACGAATGGGCTCCCTGGCTGGTTTAAACCATGAACTCCTCCGATTGGTCTTGCAACTGATCATGTTTGTTTCACTTGCCTTGTTATCTGGTAACAGTTGGAATTCCTGATGTGTAAACTGTTACACAGCACATAGAGGCGTCTCGATTGCTGCCCAAGTATAATTGAAATGATGGCTACGATATGTTATGATCATATAGGCTCATTACGGAGGCAGTAATACGAGATGGGCTCAAGCTAAAACCACTGCCTTGGCATTGCCTTAATAGTGTTGACGTGTTATTCATCCCCTACCTGTCTTCATCAGTAGTCAATGTTTTAGGATCAACAGCTTTTGATTTCAACCACCAGACCAGACCAGTCAGCCGTCGTCTGTCAGTGTCTTTTTCTCTCCCATCTGAAGCTGATTATATCATCATCTGGCAATCATTCTAACATTGTTATAATAATAATAATGCTATATAATAGTGCATACCCCTGCTCTAGAGAGAAGCCATTTACTTTCATTTAGTTCATAACTTATGCACACAACTTGTGTTGAGAGATGTTCAATAGAATAAACTGGAGTTGATTAGAAGATCACAGCTATAGATCACAGCTACAGATACAGCTATAGATCATAGCTATAGATCACAGCTACAGATACAGCTATAGATAGATCACAGCTATAGAGCACAGCTACAGATCACAGCTATAGATCACAGCTATAGATAGATCACAGCTATAGAGCACCAGCTAATAGAGCACATCTATAGATCACAGCTATAGATAGATCACAGCTATAGAGCACAGCTACAGATCACAGCTATAGATCACAGCTATAGATAGATCACAGCTATAGAGCATAGCTAAAGATCACAGCTATAGAGCACAGCTATAGATCACAGCTATAGATAGATCACAGCTATAGATCACAGCTATAGATCACAGCTATAGAGCACAGCTATAGATAGAGCACAGCTATAGATCACAGCTATAGATAGATCACAGCTATAGATCACAGCTATAGAGCACAGCTATAGAGCACAGCTATAGATCATAGGTCTTACTGTTCATGGATGTGTGTCCTTTATGATTCATGTTTGTCAGAATTGGACTTCATCCATCTGCAAGAGAAAATATTCTATAGAAAACAGATCTATCCTCTTTGTGACCATGGCCTTTCTATGGGCTTTAGTTGAATCCCAGATATATGTTTATTGGGCACCTCGCTCTGAATAGAATAATGGAATAAACACACTGAGCCGTCTTCAACTATCCCAATATGGAATTATAAGCATGGATGAGCGAACCATAACGTACCAAAGCACTGCTGTTTACTTCATTAAAGTGAAAAGAGAGTCTGCTCATTCTTTGCAGCAGAATGCATTGATTTATATGCTTTGTTTCATGCTTCATCAAGACTGATACTACAATATTTGTATTAGTTGTCCCATAATGGTTATTGGACAAAATAAGAAAAGTCATCAATAAGATCTGTTCAGTGATAATGGAAAGACAAGAAAAACAAATGAAGTTCAAGGAAATAACCCAACAGAGGCTTGTGCTACACTGCCATGGTATACATACACCTCAGTATACATATGAAAACGGACAGCCTTTTCTTTCCGATGTGGGAGAGTGAGACAGACTTATGAATTATGAGCTCAAGATGGGGAAGTCTTTGGACTGTATTATGTCAAAAGGAATTATTTCATGTCCTGCTCTAAGGCCCTTTTGTCATCAGGGAGAATTAGACATGGTGCTGCAAATCCTTCTGACTGTGGTGGGGCTGCAGCTTGGCTCTCCTGACCTGACCACGCCTTACACCAGCTTGTCTAAATCTCAGGCTGAGCACTAGGTAAGGAACATACCAACATACTGTACTTTACAGTACAATAGTATAGAGCCCTTTCTGTCTCCAGATCACCACGTCTCTCTGTGTCTGTCTGTCTGGCTGGCTGTCCATCCGGGGAAAGCCCTCCCTGCTCGGCTCCCTGCAAAGTCTCCATCACACAGCATGGAGGCCACTTCTGAAACAGCCTTACAACTGTCTCTGCTGTCTCTACC
Organism: Salvelinus sp. IW2-2015; assembly: GCF_002910315.2. NCBI lineage: Eukaryota > Metazoa > Chordata > Actinopteri > Salmoniformes > Salmonidae > Salvelinus > Salvelinus sp. IW2-2015. Next base: position 67,781,861 of record NC_036842.1, on the reverse strand, counting down.
TGCACAGTCTCTGTCTGCTGTTGGCACCGGAGCCATGGGCCTCTCATGGCCACGAGCACCGCTCTAATCCTGCATTTGAAGAGGATCTATGGGGGTGAGTGAGTTGAGAGGAGCTGCTCTATAGAGGTCATCCAACTCTGCCACCATCAGAGCCCAGCTCCCCAGGCTCCCCCAAGGGGGCTTTCCTGTGAGCTACACTGCAGCAGCAGCAGGGTGGGGAGGGCCGGAGAGTAGAGGAGGCCTGGGCCTGGCCCAGCCAGCCCTAGCCCAAGGAGAGTGAGATCATTCTGCTGCTCCACCCTCAGCTCTCCCTTGACTCTCTCCTGGTCCGGGTCTGGGTCCTCCCCTCTGTCAGTGTACAATGTTGCCACGGTGACATCTGACGAGGGTTGTTTCATTTTTCCCCCAGAAATGCTCCACTGACCTACTTCACCTTAATCCTTTGATGTGACTTTAATTGACTAGAGAAGGAGAAGGGGGAGGGGGGGGTGTCTGTGTGCACTGGGAGTTGAGGGTTTTGAGTAAAGGGAGGGAGCGGGGGAGGGAGAGGGCGCACAGGAGCAACCAAGAGAGAAAGAGAGATTTGAGAGCCTCAGTGATTTCCTCTTGCCACTGTGCTGTGTTCAGGCCGTAAATGTATTTGATGCTGTTATGTAACTGTAATCATCATCCTCTCTAATCACATCAGCAGCTTTGTGAAGCACCCAAAATAGAGGGATTGTGGGCTGGGCAGGGGGCGGGGCCAGTAGCAGGGTCTGGTAGCCCAGGGTCAGCGAGAGGGAATGGACTGAGGTCAACCAATAGCAAGCCCCATAAAAAGACAGCGGAGGCAGGAGATGAAAAGTGCTAAGAAAAGGGCTGCAAGACACTTGAAATGTGATTTAATCTCAGGGCCTTTTGCCCTTGTTAAACAGATATCATCACATTGTAACTAAAGGAAAAACAAGTCCCTTTTTCTCTATTCATCAAGGCCTCCAAGCCTCCTGCTGTGTCCTTTCTTTTCATTTCACCACACAATTTTAGGGATAATAAAGCAGAAATGAATCCGCCTCCGTGCTGTCCAGATTGAGCTCCCATCGCTGCTCACTAAACATCTCTGACTGTTTGATCAGCTGGACTTCTATGACTGGACTCATTCCACTGAGCATCCAAAGAAGTCTTATATGATCCACTGTGTTCTAGCAAATCCCCTCAATTCAAGTATACCTGTAAAGTATATTTCTGTTGTGAGTCTCAATTAACAAGGCAATGGGACACGTTGATTGCTAGTAGTCAGTAAACTAATCCTGATGTGTTTTCAGAAGACCTTTAGATCCAATGCCAGTAACATGGTATTTTCCTGATTGTTTGTTATGTCATGTTTTCTCCTCTGATTCAGTCAGCTCTGTTGGCACACAGCCTGTTGGAATACCTCTTATGTTAATACTGTAATATGTGGGGGAGAAACTGGATGCAAGGACCTCTTTCTACTGCTGCTGATCTCCATGTTTCTGGTGGAGGAACAGGAAAACACGGAAGTTTCCACGAATGTGTCATCTCTGACCTATAACCTCTAAGGTCACTGCTTTCAGTGTTACCCATTTTTTAGAGGTGTTTGTTTAAAACCTTCCACTAGTTGCCGTGCCTCTGTCTTTCTGCCAATTAAATTCATTACAGTGGATTAGTAAGGGGAGAGGTAATGTCTGTCACTTCTCCAATTTAGCCAACAAATGTTACACCCATTACTGTTCTGGACCGTCTACACCTATTACTGTTCTGTACAGTGTGTTCAAATATGAGAGAAGGCCTTTCCATGTTCCAGAAATGATGCTGCTGCCATAATGTAAAAACAGACAGGTTGCAAACCAGACGTTGCAGGAGAGAACAGAAAGCAGCGAGGCATGACTTTGTATTATCAAACACAGATTTTCTGGCCGCATATCTAGATGGGTTTATGACAGACTACTGCTCCTTCTCTTCCGAGCGGACGCCATCTGGCGTTCTCAGAGCTGACCACAGAGACGAGCGGAGGATCCAGATTGGCTGTCAGCCGGCTGACCGTGACACTGGGGACCAAAGTCGTTCCAGGGGGGTCGGGGGCTAACCGATGTGGTGTGGCTGTCCTTTGGGGTCTGATTGGGTGGCTGAAGGCCACCTGAATGTCCTCTGGAAAGTGCAGTCCTGTGTCACACACTGACACACTCATGTTAGCCTGAGTACCGCTGAGTCCTCTCCTCTCCTGACAAAACAAATGCTTCTGTCTCGGAAAAACACTTTCCATGTCTGCCTCTTTATTCCCAGCTCGACCTGGGTGGTGAAGGGACATGGGGAAGCAGCATGAACAGTAGGGCGTCTTTCTTACCATTTCATGTTGACTGTGTCTGCCGTTGTGTCTCCTCAGTAGTCCATGACAGGTTTCACCCGGGCTTGGGATACAGTCAGACCACTGTGCTCTGTACCTTGTTAATAATCAACAATGTGACAAATGCACATGAACCTGGTATTCGCTTTGCATCGGTGATGCCTCACAGTGTGTCATGTGTTTGTTGTTGTGGAAGGGCAGGAGGTTTGTGGTGTGCCTTTTCCCCTCCAGCTGAAACCTGTCGGTCGCCCAAGGGAGTAGAGCCCAGGTTTAGGGGACAGCTGAGGTTGAAGCAGCCCTCCCTGACAGCCCCGCTCATCTCATCTGGAGCAGTGCATTCTGGTCCGCCCAGCACTCTCAGCCTGGACAGGATGTGTTCCCTTCCTGCCACTTTACATCCACCATCTCTACATTTAATTAGAATCACTTGTCATGTCTCGTATATCACCTGAGCCTCTTGGTGTCAGCTGTCAGCCAAAGAAATGTGATAGTTATTCATTGCTCCGTACAAGTGTAACAGCAAGGTCACAGAACAGAATGCACCTTGAGCTAACTGTGCTTAAAGTGTGAGTGGGTGGGTGTGTGGGTTTGTGTGTGAGCAACGCGTATGTGTGGAGATGGAGAGATATTACGAGATATTACAAAGCAGACTCTTGTTGTCATATTATAAAATTAAATGAAATAATGAGTATATAATATATTTTTACAATGACATTGAAGGGTTAATTTTTTATTTCACCAGGCAAGTCAGTAAAGAACAAATTTCTATTTACAATGACAGCCTAGGAACAGTGGGTTAACTGCCTTGTTCAGGGGCAGAATGACAGATTTTTTACATTGTCAGCTAGGGGATTCGATCTAGCAACCTTTCGGTTACTGGCTCAACACCCAATAACTCATTGCTGTTCTAAGATAGTATCTGGGTGCGCTCTATGGCGTTGAACAGACTTTTAAAGGCTGTTAGTGGACTCAGTGGGTATTGGCTAGCTGTGAGGCTTGGCTGATCTGAAACGTCATTCTGCCTGCTTGGACAGCACCCAAGAGCTCTGCTGCTCAGAGGTACACAGGCAGCCATGTGACTTCAGGAGCATACAAGCATTGCTTACATTGGACAAAGTGCCAAGATAATGCATACATGATGGATGCACTGAACTGGATGCACCCCATCATGCATATTGAACTATTCACATGAGATCTCCTTCCAGTCGCCTAGTCCACACACCTCTCCCTGTTGCCCTTCTGGGGCAAGGCTCTCTTTGATTTTATTGTCAATGCTGTCCCTGTTGCTTTTGTTGTCCTCTTTTTTCAGATCTGTCTAGTCCAGTCATCTCTCCCCCTCTGTTTTTCTTCCTCCTATCTCTCTCGCTCTCACTCGCTCTCTTGCTCTCCCTGTCTCTCTGTCTACAGTATGTTTCTCTCTCCCTCTCCCTCTCTCTCTGTCTATGTTTCTCTCTCTCGCTCTTGCTGTCTCTGTGTGTGTGCAGATTGATTTAACATTGTCGTTATATAACTCCACTTCTCCCCCTTACATCCTGGAGCGCTGCTGGCAGTCAGCTGACATCACCCAAATGTCTGCTGGTAAACGCTCTCGTCTTTCTCCTCTTCCTCTCTCTTTTCTCTCTTCTCTCCTACTCCTGTCCTCCGTTCCCACCTACCCCCTTCTTCTCGGCGATTAGGGATTGATTATTTCCTCTGTCCCTCTGCCTCCTCTTCTATTGGTTGGGCTCCATAACCCAGGGCCAGTCTACACATATTAGCACCCGAGGCCAGGGGAAGCAGGCAGATACGCATTGCCTGCCATGGCCTATGGATCCTGCAAGCCAGTGAAAAATGAGCTTTGGAGAGGCAATATATTGCATCCAATTTAGAGATGAAGGCAGAAATGCATTTCTCTTTTCTGAAGATTGAAGGAAGGAAAAAATCTCCCAGATAATTTTTATGTGAATTTTCTTTGAAATTTCCTTTGTGTTTTCCATTTGAATTCATGAAATAATTATACGTCCATGTTTTAGATTGTTTCGGCAGGTTATGAAAATAATCACTTGTGTTGTGTCTTGGCTGACATTTTTGCATCTCAACTCGAAAAGGCCTTTTGAGTTGAAGGCAGCATTTAGGACAGCTACATTTATCAGACATGATTTGGCATATGCACAGGACTTTCTCCTCTTTCTCGTCATGGCGTTATCCTAAATGAACTGTCCAAGTGGCTTAGGCTCTCTCAGCTCAGTGCTGGAGAAGACATTGAAACAGAGCGTATGTGCGAGGTTGTCTCCGGAATGATGAAAGAAACTGCCTGGTAATGACCACATCGACATTCCACCTCCCTGCTCACTGCCTGTTTCCTAAATGCTTCCAGAAGTTTTGACTGCCTTTCCGTGGCACTTCCCTAAATGATTTCTGAAGTAATGAAACAAATCACCAAAACACTTCAGACTATAAAGCCTGCATCAACAAAATAAGCAAATGGAAATTCTAACCCCCATCTCACTGATGTGAAATCCTAGCCATTTGTTTCTTAAGCCCAAACTCCAGGCTAAGATGTGTTCCAAAGCTGCTGCCTTTGTGCTCAGGTACAGAAAAGGGTTACTGTATGTGCCAGCTATTTCCTGTGTATTACCCGGCCTGCCAAAAACACACTGGAGAAGACAAGAGGGGGATTCACTGGGGAGAATTGCAGCCCATTGGAGATGTGTTTCTTCTCTGTTAAAAGGATGTGTTTCTATACACCATTTCAATGTGCTGACACCCCAACTGTGAGGTGTTCAAATTGGCACACAAAAAATATAAAATATATTGTCAGTGCACAGTATTGTGGTGCCATTGAACTCAAAAAGTAAAACATGAAAGGCATGCTTTGGTTTATGTTGGAGTGTATTTAGTCACAACAATGCAATGCTGTGAGGAGATATGTGTCAATGTTCTTTGTTTTATATACTATGCCAATTATGATATTCTACAGATACAATGTAATGATGCTACATTTTGCTGCCAAGTGTGCACCGTTGGATTTACAGTTGGCTGTATTACAACAGACAGTCTGCTAACTGTATTTTTACATTGAACTTGTTTCAAGTTTTAGAATATTGTGATCTTTGGGGAAATAGAAACATCAAGGACTCAGATTTTTGCTATTACTGTATGAAATTGAATTTGAAGACAATTTGAGGAACAAAAAGCTACTATATTACAAAAAGCTACTAGGCTATATTATATTAAGCCCTGCATTACGTCAAAAATGTAGCTGTCTTGGGACTGGGGCTGAAGCTGCAACCATGGGTAAAATGCAAGTGGGTTTAGCAGCTCATCTAAGCAGGCAGTTAGCTAAGCTCAGCTAATTAATAAATAACCATGCCATGGTCTTGGATCAGTGCACGTCTAATGTACTGGCACTCCATGCCTCGTCTCTGCTGCATCTACGTTCAGCATGGCTCTGTAAATAGTGGGGGTCTAGCTATCGCTCTCCCCGTCTATCAGTGCGTCGAAGAGGCATCTCAACGCGCAGCCATCACGAATGGCTGTGGCTGGAGCTCCTCGCTCCTCTCATACTGCTGTTTTTGTCTCTCCACATGGCCAAATGCAATTGGACGTGAGCTCCCTGTGGCTCTGCCCCCTGCCGTTCTCGCCTCCCCTCGCTAGTTGTGTAAATGATGTAAGTGCAGTGCAGAGGAGGCAGCCGTGATGAGGCATACAGTAGCAGCACTCCACTCACCAGGTCTCCACTGAGCCTAACCATCCATCTCCCCTCCACCAAATGCATTTTTAACCCTGGTTTTCCGTGCAGTCTGGCTAGACATGGAGAAGGCATGCATTGGAGGGTTAGTACGTTCACCACGGCAGCCGTTATCTAGTTAAGACCTGTTTCTAAATGCAATGTCTGTGTACTGTGTAGCCATGCAGGGAATTGTCTCTCTCAGCTTAGACAGGGCTCTGGCTCTGTTCAGCTCCACTCATAAAATAACTATATGCCCATAGCACAGCACTCCTCTAGAACATCAGTGCTCTGAGAGGATTATCAGACAGCTCTCTAACATCCAGACAACCACAGTCACAAAGCCTCAGTAGTCAACACACTCATGTTTATTCTAAACATTTAGACATATTTACATTTCTTATTTGCCTGTCGGTTGAGGCAGAAACATATATCCCATCATCATTACTACAGTCAGTGATTTAAATCCACCAAGCAAAGCAAGTTGGATTGGTTTTTCTCTCAGTTCGATTGTGGCTTTGTGTTGTTTTTGGTTTTAAATCGTGTTTTGATTCTGAAAGTTGTTTTTGTGGGCAGGAAATACATTGAAACAGCTAATTTTACCGCGTGAAGAACATGCCTGACCACTTAAGCCCCAGTCTTCCACAACAACTAGCACTGACCCGGAACTTCACACTGCACAGCTCAATCACTGTACCCAGGCCTCTCCTCCTCTCTCAAACTCTCTACACAGGTAGGCTATAGACTTCCCGTGGGAGGGACTTCTTAGAGTCTGGTGGTTTGTCATAACATATGCCACTCATGAGTGTGACAAAAATCAGTCACATGACCCTCCCACTCCCACCCCCACATCTTCATGGTGTGAGTGGCATATCGCTGATGCAGAGTTCATCTCCTTTACCAAAGGAGCTGTAGTGTCTCTCTTACATTGACACCTGATAGAAGATAAGCACCATCTCTGTCTTCCCCTTCTGCCACCTGCTCACTGAGTTGCCATGAAGTAAGTGTGTCCTGGCTGTCTGCACAGACAAAATCAATAAGCACTCTTCACGCAGCGCTGCGCTGAGTTAGTCTGGATCCTGAGAAATAATTAAAAGCTGCAGCGCTCTGTGAGGTATACACAACAGCACACACACACACACACACACCACACACACACACACACAACACACACACACACACACACACACACACACACACACACACACACACACACACACACACACACACACACACACACACACGCACATGACTGACTAATGCTGTTTAAAATGCCTCCCTTACTTAAATCAATAGTTCTTATTTTTTTCTCCCTCTTTCATGCAGACTAAGCTAAGTTCTTCTTGGTGGTTGTAGGTCAGTGTGTCACTGTGCCAGGGCCTGACGCTGAGCCATCTTGCAGCCTCCCAGCACAAAAAATATATAACTGCCCTTCCCCCATAAACATGTCAAGAGATGGCACGGTTTCTCCAGAGGGGTGAGAGGCGGGCAATCACACAGACAGCCAAAAAACACGCACTCACACACATCATCATGCCACTGCTCCTCCAGAGGACAGGCCCAGAACAACATCTGTTTATGTGTCTATTTCACAATTTGACTAACTATGGCAACCAGCAATGCAGAGTTATAGGGTATATGTGAAGTAATGCATAGTAATGAGTGAGTTATATAAAGCATTGCCACTGTATTGGGTTCTAATAATTGAATAAAGCATGAAAGTGCTCTGAATATCCCTGTGAAGTGAAATGATAGTCGCTAAAGTGTAGAAGCCAACTTAATACAGATAGAGAATGATAAATGATGAGGAGTAAACAAACTCCAGTGTATGGAAACTGCTCCAAAACATCACTCCCAAATGTCCTGCAGCATGTAAATGAATAGTAGTCATTGCATGGGGAAAATATGGGGTTCAATCGGTAGCCACATGAATCTCTGTTAGTTGGTTCATTTCTTTGGTCAGTATATTGATGTGAAATTTGGTAACACTCTCATCATTAGTTTAAAAAATAATGGAGAGTACTGTTTCTATGGCACAGCAACTTAGCTGCATGGGAACACAGCTGATGGACTCACTTCAAAGTGATGGGTCAGCCCTACTTTATGTCACAAACAGCTGATATTGTCATTCTCAAGCTATCTTAAACTTCCCCCCACATCGAGTTGCCAGCCTAATCCAGCCTTTTCCCGGTAAGAATATATTTTTTTTCTCCATGCCACCACGCACGCACACACACACCACTGTAGCCATTGTCCCCAGACAGTCCCTGCAGATATCCTCAGGAGGACATTTACATGATTTGTACAAAAAGCAGCTGTTGTTTTGAGTATCTAAAATCATTGTTTTTAGTCTTGAAATCTGACTAATTCTCTTTATTTATTAGGCATGTTACCCACTGGCACACTTAACACAAAATAAATGGCTCAGATTGTCACGTTCGCTGTCTTCGTGGAAATGACCGGACCAAGGTGAAGCGTCGTAAGCGAACATTTTTTCTTTATTATATTATAAATGTCACCAACAAAACAAGAAATACCAAAAACGAACATGACGCTTACTAGGGCTAAACAGGCCTCTAACAAAAGACAACTACCCACAACTAAGGTGGCAAAACAGGCTGCCTAAGTATGATTCCCAATCAGGGACAACGATAGACAGCTGCCTCTGATTGGGAACCACACTCGGCCAAACACACAGAAATACAAAACATAGAATCAAACAATATAGAATGCCCACCCCAAAATCACACCCTGACCTAACCAAATAGAGAAATAAAACGGCTCTCTAAGGTCAGGGCGTGACACAGATTTTCAGCAACCACTGTTTTACTGAGAATGTGAACCTGTGACTAGCTTAATAAGAGATTAAGAGAACAGGACATTTTAAATGAAAAAAACCCAACAACAGGCAAATGAGACATTAGCCAAAATGTTAAAGGCCCAGTGCAGTCAAAAACTAGATTTTTCTGTTTTTTAGATATAATTCCACACTATGAGGTTGGAATAATACTCTGATAGTGTAAGAGCTGTTTGAAAAGACCAGGCAGTTAGTTAGTTAATAGACCAATAAGAAAGAGAGTTCCAAACCTCTATTCCAATAAGGGCTAGTTTTCAGTTTTCTCCTCCCCATTCAGACCACTCCCAGACAGTCTTAGCAAAATTCTTGCTTGAGAAATAGCTCTTTGCTAAGAAGCAATTTTAATTGAAAAAAATCACTAAGGTACTTAATTGTTACCCAGAAATGATTTGATATTGAGATAAAAACGGTTGCATTGTACCTTTAATAAATGCCTCCATACAGTGGACACTGACACAGTGACAGTATGAACCTCATAATCTTGCTATAGATTGTAGCTCTTGTTTTTCTCCCAACACACTGAGACCCTTAATGTGAAACAAGACACAGAACAGATATTCCTGTTCCCCAGGCTAGAAATCATATGGATCTGAAGAAGGAGAGAGTGGGAGAGGGGGGGGGGGGGGGGGGGGGGGGGGGGGGGGGGGGGGGGGGGGGGGTAGGGGGAGAGAGGGATAGGTGGAGGGGGAGAGGGAGAAGATTAAGCAGGAAAATGCAAAAAAGGGAAAACAGCAGCAGTCAGTGAACAACAGTAAGAAAGGGAAGGGGGATCCTGGTGGACAGCAGACATAGAAACAGAGGAATAAAGAGCCCTTGTGTAGAGCCCGAGTAGCACAGTGAACCCACAACCTCCTGTCACTGTATGAAAAGAATAGTGGGACGACCCCAAGGTACTGGGCTGCTAGGTGCATCTCCTAACAAGCTGACTGTTCAAAGGCTTTTCGTGCTCTAGAGAACATGAAAGGCACGTTTAAAAATGTAAAAGCCCGATCTGTTCCAGTGCTATGGAGCGGCAGCAGGAAGCAGATTTCTACGTTGCCATAATTCCCTAGTTGCCTGCTTTGTAAATTAATTAAGATGTTTATGACAGCTGCTTGCACCTAATGGAATGCTTATAGACTTTGTCATGAATTATTACTGATCGCCATGGCTACTACTCTTATATATTGCTGAGATGGTATGGCCAGTGTTGCTATAATGTAGACATGTCCCAGGTTTCACTCCGGTCCCCTTATGCTTTCTGCATTCACGTAAGTGCTTTGTGTATGTAGGCTGTCTGCATGTGATGGGTGATGTCTGTATGCATGCATTCATGAGCTCATGCTTGTGCACATGCGTCCATATTTTTTTTTACACTCATGCATATGCTTGTGCAGCACATCTCTGTCAGTGTGTCTTTGAGCACCTTCAATTCATCTTGTATCTGCTACAAGAATGAGAATATATTGTCCAGTGTGACTGAAATGCTGTCATGAGCCAGCAATCCAGGAAGTGTTTGAAACACCATTGGGAAGGTTAAAAGGTTGACCTGCTGTCAAGCCTGTCTGACTAGCATCATCATCATTGATGTGTATTGGTCCTATCTGATGTTTAATAGGTGGGGGGCAGTGTGATGACGGTCCCATATATTGGGTGCTAATGCTCAATCTGGCTACTGTTCTCTCAGTAACCTGTCCTGTAACTGTCCCTGGTCTTTGACGTATTACGTTACTGCCCTTCCGGCCACTCTGTTTTCATTGCTTACAGAGGAAGCCAGTGCATGGATATTAGGATTGTCATTCTACTCAATAAACCAGCAGCCCTTCCTGTTACCTTCTACAGTTGTTAGTGTGGGACAATGGTGTGAACTGTGGTTGACCTGGCCAGCCCAAAGGAAGGTAGCTGGCTGTGTTCTACTGTTAACTGGGCTCCACACTGGGGCTGGTTAATTTAGAAGGCATAAACAACTAAATTACTGACGTACAGTACCAGTCAAAAGTTTGGACACACTTACTCATTCCAGGGTTTTTCTTTATTTTTACTATTTTCTAAATTGTGGAATAATAGTGAAGACATCAAAACTATGAAATAACACATATTGCGCACCTCTTTGATTCAGAGGGGTTGGGATAAATGCGGAAGACACATTTCAGTTGAAGGCATTCAGTTGTGCTGACTAGGTATCTCCCTTTCCCTTTCCCGTTGTTGAATCGTGTTAAATAAATATATTTTATATTTTAGATTCTTCAAAGTAGCCTCCCTTTGTCTTGATGACAGCTTTGCACACTCTTGGCATTCTCTCAACCAGCTTCATGAGATAGTCACCTGGAATGCATTTCGATTAACAGGAGTGCCTTGTCAAAAGATAATTTGCTTAATTTCTTGCCGCCTTGAGCCAATCAGTTGTGTTGTGACAAGGTAGGGGTGATATACAGAATATAGCCCTATTTGGTAAAAGACCGAGTCCATATTATAGCAAGAACAGCTCAAATAAGCAAAGAGAAACAACAGTCCGTCATTACTTTAAAACATGAAGGTCAATACGGAAAATGTCAAGAATTTTGAACGTTTCTTCAAGTGCAGTCATAAAAACCATCAAGTGCTATGATGAAACTGGCTCTCATGAGGACCGCCACAGGAAAGGAAGACCCAGAGTTACCTTTGCTGCAGAAGTTCATTAGAGTTACCAGCCTCAGAAATTGCAGCCCAAATAAAGTTTTCACAGAGTTCAAGTAACATACACATCTGTTCAGAGGACACTGCATGAATAAATATTTTTTTAAATACATAAAATGTTACCTTTATTTAACTAGGCAAGTATTTTAAGAACAAATTGTTATTTACAATGACGTCCTACCCCGGCCAAAGCCGGACGACACTGAGCCAATTGTGCGCCGCCCTATGGGACTCCCAATCACGGCTGGATGTGATACAGCCTGAATGGTCGAATTGCTACAAAGAAACCATTACTAATGGACACCAATAAGAAGAAGAGACTTGCTTGGGCCAAGAAACACGAGTAATGGACATTAGACCGGTGGAAATCTGACCTTTGGTCTGATGAGTCCAAATGTGTGATTTTTGGTTCCAACCACCGTGTCTTTGTGAGATGCAGAGTAGGTGAACGGATGATCTCCGCAAAAGCATTCCTCATGAAGCTGGTTGAGAGAATGCCAAGAGTGTGCAAAGCTATCAAGGCAAATGGTGGCTACTTTGAAGAATCTAAAATGTAACATATATTTTGATTTGTATAACACTTTTTTGGTTACTACATGATTCCATTGTTTTGATGTCTTCACTGTTATTCTACAATGTAGAAAATAGTAAAAATAAAGAAAAACGCTTGAATGAGTAGGTGTGTCCAAACTTTTGACTGGTATTGTAGGAATGAAGGAAATGTAGGACCTTATAATGGCATTGTTGTCATATGACCCGTAGTCAAGTTTTGTTTCTGACATGGTAAAATAATGAGGCCAAAGGGGTAAGGACATTCAGTAACTCTGCTGGGCTGTCTATTTTACCATTTACAATTTCTACAGTATTAATTTGTTGTTCATGGCATATTTTTGCAGTTTGCGCTGTGATATATCTGCATGGATAGGATGAAATAGTTGTAAATGATGAAAGGGATACTGAAATCACTACTAATTAGTATTATAATATGGTAACTATTATAGAACTAACATCAACCTGAGCAGGCTTCATTTTGCAGGAGATGGGATTGTGTTCCTGTGTTAGTCAGCTGATTCTCTGTGGTGGAAAGAGTGTCACAGGCAGACGGAAAGCCCTGTGGGCTTGTGTTACTTAGGAGTCAATGGGACAAATAGATAAGCACAACACATTCCGTTGATTACACAATTGGAAAGAGGCTAACTTCCCCTCTTCTCACAGTAAGGAAGAGCTGTGTCTCTGCTGTGTGTGACTTTCTACAGTCCCGTCCTCTCATTAGATTTACATGGAGAAGAGGCAGCACACTGAAGCAGCATTCATCTACACCACCGCTACTGTAGCAGTGTGAAATATCTATTCAGTCTTTCATCCAGCTCTGTATCTCCCGTGGATGGTTTATATAGTAGTCGTGTGTGTAAAGTCCTATGTTGTGGTAGCTTTGAAAAACAGAGGGGGAACTGTGATCTGTGTTGTATTAATCATAGTCCAGCTCCCTAGCTTTCCCCTTATCACACATGTGTGTAATTACAGGATATTTGTGCTTTAAGCATGGCTCTGTTGCCTGGAAATGGAAGAGTGGCTCCTGTGATGAACCCCCTGTTAATAGGACTACCTTTGATCTGGATGGAACATGGAGAGCTTGCAGAACGCGCAGGTTTTAATTATGAAATACATGAAAAATAGATGGCGCACTAAATGCCAGCCATGACTGCAGTGATTTGCTGTAGCAGCAAGTGTAGTGAGCTTACATCTGCTGTTGTTTTAATTCTCTCGCTCTCTGTCTTTCTCTCTCGCTCTCTCTCTGTCTTTCTCTCTCTTGCTCTATGTTTCTCTCTCTCTTGCTCTTGCTCTATTTCTCTCTCTCTCTCTCGCCCTGTCTCTCTGTCTTTCTGTCTTTCTCTCTCTCTCTTCTCCAGTGCTGCTCACAAACCTTCAGACAACTCTCACGCTGCTGCCTCTCCCTGTTTCAAGCAGCAGAGAGTGTTCAATAAGAGCAGGATATTAATTAGAGTATTGACGGACATGTAATTCATCTCCCAGGATGTGTTATTACATGGGAGGCTTCAGAAGGCCAGTTTGCATTATTGGCCAGCTCTCTCCCTTCTGAACAATTACAGACAAGTCCTTATCAGCACACACTTCCGTCCACTCTTCTGAGACCTGGGAGGACACATACGTAACAAGAAGCTTCTCAATGGACTCAGTAGACACGTGCCTATTTGCTCAGCATTTATACGTGACCTACCCAATACTAGATAAGAGTGATGGTATGAAATGTATGTCGTTTTGAAAAATCTTCAGTGGTTTTCTTTGCCTCCTTAATGTGTCATTTTGAAATAGGTACCTGCTGGACAGCTCTGTTAACTACTTGTCATGGGACAGACTATCAGTGCACACATCAGTTCCTTTGTGTACAACATGTTATAAATATAGTACTATAGGCCTATCTTGACTTGTAAGAATTGGATGGAAAGAGTTTTGCAGGGGTAGATATGAAGATAAAACATGTTGCACATGACAGGTGAGAAGTCCAGAGACTAGATTCTTATCAGGATTGTGACAGGTCAGTCTGATGAGCACCTCACTAGCAGCATGATATCTGTGATAGTGATATAGACCTCTGGGAAACGCAGTCTAGCAGCATGATATCTGTGATAGTGATATAGACCTCTGGGAAACGCAGTCTAATAGCATGTGAACTGCTTTTGTGGTTTCCTGTAGAGATGTCTGTGTGGCGAGACATCCTTAGTGCTGCACATGCACAACAACAGCAGACCACACAGAGAAGAACCCATAGCTTTGAAAAGGGTGATCGGAGAGCTTTATCTCCTTTGTTAGTTATTTTTCTAGGCCTACTGAATAGGTTAGCCCAAGGGAGCACATTGCAAAAAAATTATCTAGTATTGCAAGTTTGACATTTAATGACTGCGATATGATTAACTCCAGTATGAATAATATATATGTATTACATTGCTACATGTGTAGGATTCAGTTAATTCTGAACTTCTGAATTAATAAGGTCTTATCCTCAGGGAACGGTTGGGTTGTCTGGGTCTCAGCTTGAACCTGGGAGAACTTCCTTCTGTAACCTTTCTGAGGTGATGCAGGAATGTGTAAGCATGTTGGCTTTCCTTTCCAGTGAGGACGGGAGGAGATTGGCTATAGCGAGAAGTGTATGAGCCCTTTGCTCGCTTAACTTTTCTGGCCACCGTTCAGTTCCATTCTCTCGACGATCTCAAGGTCTTCCTATTCTAGGTATTCCTGTTAAAAGGCTGAAGAAATGATTGTTCTGTGTGTATTTCACAGAAAGAAAGTACATTCTAGCAGGAATTCATTTTCTGAACCTAGGTCAGAGGTCACAGCCTCTAACCCTCAGACTGACGGACATTCTGTTTCCTCTCTCATGTCCAGTTCTGCTCTAGCCTCTCCCGAGTCATGTATAATTCACGATCCACCGGATGTTGCGGCAACACTCCATCGTAACTCCTCCTCCACATTTACTGGATTGGTTGAGCAGTGCAGAAGAGAACCTCCCTAATAGTTTTTTTCTTCTCATCAAGACCAGTATGTTTCAACATCTGCTACGTTAGGTTAGTTCTGCTCTGGCTTTTGTGGGTGACCCTTGGCGAGCACTTGAGATACACCATATCATTCGATAAATAAAAGCATACATTTACTACTGTAATGTTTGTTTGTCATATATATTATTATAATCCTTGCGAGGAAGTATGTACTCTAGAATCCATGGAGTCCAACTGTGTTGTTTTGTGTGAGCCTATGAACGCACCCAGTAGTGGTCAGAGCAGGTGTACAGTACAGTGCATCAGGGTGGTCTGGAAGGGCTGTATTTATGGTTCAGGCTGAGATGGTATTGGGTTTCATATGTGGTTCAGGCTGGATCCCAGGGAGATTACTGAGAACCGGGAACTGCCTGCTCAGATAGTCCAAACACAGAGAAGCCTGCCTGTGTTGTGCCCCTGGCCTCACTTTGACCAGCGCTGAGGGGCTTCCTGTATCCTCTGGCCTCCAGGGACCAGCTCTCAGAGGGGAGTTACATTACAGGCAGGATCAAAGAAAAACATTTCAAAGCAGGAGAAACACTGTCGTTTGGCTTTTCCCCAGCACAACTCAACAGAGGGTTTGATTTGATTTGATTGGATTATATATATTTTCTTCAAGTACTTTTCTTGAAACTCTGCTCACCTTTATTGTTCCTCTGAGAGTGTTAGAAAACAACACTTGGCAGTCAGCTACGGTGTTAAAGATTCACAACTTATTTACTATCATTGTAAATATTAATATTGCGTTGTTGTTCTGAACCTTCCTCCACTCGATGGCCTCTAACAAAATTGCCACGCGATCCCTCATTAAGGCCGGGAACGTTGCGGCAGCGTTACGGGACTGTTTGGTGACGCTCACCATTTGTTTAAGCACTCAGCTGAGGGAACCTAGGCTGCGGCTTCTCACCAATAACAATAGCGCTTATCGCTCCACTCCCTGCGGTACAATTAAAATTCTGTCAGAGTGTTCAATCTGCCTCCCAGCCATGCCTGCTGTTCCCGTGGCCCTCCTGGGCCACGTCTATTCCTCTGCCACTATGTATAATTCACGAGCCACCACACAGCTCCAAACACACAGCACTGAGGGTTCACCTGGAGACTCACAGGACCAATAAAGCAGAACTACCCTGGGGGAGAACCGTACAGGAGTCTGGCAAAAATACTGTAGGGAGGGAAGAGTCTGTAAGGGCTCTATCTGGTGATCAGTGGGTCACTGATCATTTCAGATATTCAGGCTCAGAGAAATATATTAAAGAGAAATATATGGAGAAATATAGGCTTGTTTTTTTCTCCCTCTTTCTCCTCTCTTCTCTTGAAAGACAATTGTGGTGTCCTCTAAAACTAATTTGGATGTAAATCTTCTATTTGCAGATAATTCCATAGCGATGCATTGGAGTAACCTGTTGAGCTCTCTGAGTGGTTGCTTTTAGTTAAAACCAATTAGAAATGACCAGAAATAACAGCGCCTGGAGACAGAGAAGTCATTTTTCTCTTACGCCTCCCCAGATAGTTGGCCTCTCCATGGATTAAGTGTTTTAGTATATTAGGGGGCAGCTGATTAGAATCATTATGCTTTTTTAATCATTACATTTTTGCATTTATAGTTTATACCAGTATAATAAGGCTAAGTGTGTCACTGCAGAAGGGACGCTTATTGGAATTACTTTGTGTATGAAACTTAGCCTTCCTAAAGACTGCCAAAGTTAGAACACTGCACTGATCTCCCTAATTGAGCTCTTACAGCGTATTGTGTATAGTATGTAATTATTCATTGTATTGGGAACTCAATACAGTATATTGTACTCTTTTCTCTGTATGGAATGATCATTTGGAAGTAAACTACTTTGAAAGTGAATGGTATCTACAGTTTCGATGTGTATTAGATAAGAGGGCCCTAGTAATGGACTCTGATGGGCTTTGAGTACCTGTATCCAATAGCCCATGATTCCAGGAGAATACTTCTACTCCCTACCTGACACTAGTGTGTGGGGCCTCCTGTATCTGGGACTGCTGTGCTGGTTTGGCCTGGTCTGATCCGTGCTGGCCGTGTCCTTGTGCGTGTTGGGCGTGGAGCGTTGGCGTGCTGAGCAGAGCGGAGCGGGAAGCGGACTGGAGGAAGTGTGCCTCCATGTCTCCCCAGACTGAGCAGTGAATGATGATAAGTGAGGAGCTCCAGTCAATGAATCAAGCAGCAGGAAGGCAGGGAGCAGCCAGGGGGAGAGTGTGACGTCCCCACGGGAGGGGCCTCGCATTAGGAACTTCCTCGTCTGTGTGTTTCTGGCACAGGTTAAATGAATCGCTCCCATTAGCGTGCTGAGAGGACAGCTCCATTATATGAAGGAGACTGTAACTTTGAATGTCACGGTGCAACAACCCCTGAGCGCACCGGCGTCTCCCAGGGAGGGAGGGCGACAATAACCATCCATGATAATCATTCCCTGTCAAGCTTTAAGGAACCTGAAATTATGACATACGGCCTGTCGCGTGCCTCAGACTTCATTACAGTGCTGTCACTTTGAGCTGCAGTGCTGGAGAAGCACCACTCCGATGCCTGGCCCCAGCCCGCTCCCCTGCCCGCTTCACTCCTGTTTCAGTGGCATGTTTACAGGATGTGTGCCCCCCTGCAGATAGATGTGGTGGAGGTTAACCTCCAGCCGTCTGCACACAGTCTCCTTTCAGATTTGACGAGGGGACGATTCTCATGAGAAGAGACTGGAGAGAACATGTTGAGGAGCAGAATGTGTGCTGTGAATGTTTACCACTCTGAGGTGGAATCAGAATGATCAAAGACTTCCAGGTGACAGCTGTCCCCTCCTTCCATTGTGACAAATGGTAATCTCTACTAGAAAATTCAGTAATCAAATGAGGGAAGTTTCATGTAACAAAATGAAACGCTAATAAAATGTATTGACTAAAGGGAACATCACTGTAATGGCCATTGATTTGTATACACCCTACTTTGGTCTTTTAATGACAAGCTTGTTGTGTTAGATTGTCTGTCTGCCAAGGAGAGACTCACCTACAAAGTGACCTCTGAACCTGCCATCCAGTAGAGTAGACATACACTGGCAGGCATCACCAATGTCAGTGCCCAGAGCCTAGCCCCACCCTCCCCTCCCACAGCCTGATTCACTCATTGGCTCTGCGGCCCCTTCCCCCATGCCACCTCCAATCAGAGTGCTCTGAATGACACATAGAGGAAGTGGGCTAGCTTTCCACCCCTTCCTCCTCTCCCCTCCCCTGCCTAGCAACAGGCCATTTTTCTAAGCGAGCATGTAACTGTTTTGACAGTAATGATTTCCTCCTCTATGTCCAAGTAAATCTTTGGTGTAACGATTTTCATATCTCTTAGTGACATTGACATAATGGCTGTTTGTGATTTGGGGAGGATGGAAGACTGATAGCTGATAGGACTGAGCCGGCAGGATTCAGATGGGGCTGACATACAGTGTAGTGTAGTGCAGTGCATCGTAGTGCAGTGCATTGTACGGTAGTGTAGTGTAGGGTAGTAAAATGAAGTGTACGGTAGTTTAGTGTAAGATAGTGTAGTATAATGTAGGGTAGTGTAGTGTACTGTAATGTAATAATGCAGTGTAATGTAGTGTAATATAATGTAGGGTAGTGTAGTATAGTATAATGTAGTGTAATGTAATGTAATTTAATGTAGTGTAATATAATGTAGTGTAGTGTAGGTTAGTGTAGTATTAATGTTGTGTAGGGTAGTATAATGTGGTGTACTGCCATGTAATGTATTGTAGTATAATGTAGTGTACGGTAGTGTAGTGTAATGTAGTGTAGTATAATATAGTGTAGTGTAATATAATATAATGTAGTTTAGTGTACTTTTGTGTAGTATAAGGTAGTGTAGTATAATGTTGTGTAGGGAAGTGTACTGTAGTGTAGTATAATGTAATCTAGTGTAGTGTAATATAAAGCATCCTTAACTCATGCTGCCAAACATACCCTTGTAAAACTGACTATCCTTGACTTCGGCGATTTACAAAATAGCCTCCAACACTCTACTCAGCAAATTGGATGTAGTCTATCACAGTGCCATTCGTTTTGTCACCAAAGCCCCAAATACTACCCACCACTGCGACCTGTATGCTCTCGTTGGCTGGCCCTCGCTCCATATTCGTCGCCAAACCCACTGGCTCCAGGTCATCTATAAGTCTTTGCTAGGTAAAGCCACGCCTTATCTCAGCTCACTGGTCACCATAGCAACACCCACCCGTAGCACACGCTCCAGCAGGTATATTTCACTGGTCATCCCCAAAGCCAACTCCTACTTTGGCCGTCATTCCTTCCAGTTCTCTGCTGCCAATGACTGGAACCGATTGCAAAAATCACTGAAGCTTGAGCCTTATATCTCCCTCACTAACTTTAAGCAACAGCTGTCAGAGCAGCTTACCGATCATTGCACCTGTACATAGCCCATCTGTAAATAGCCCACCCAACTACCTCATCCCCATATTGTTATTTCTTTTTTTGCTCCTTTGCACCCCAGTATCTCTACTTGCACATTCATCTTCTGCAAATCTATCACTCCAGTGTTGAATTGCTAAATTGTAATTATTTTGCCACTATGGCCTATTTGTTGCCTTACCTCCCTAATCTTACTACATTTGCACACACTGTATATACATTTTCTATTGTGTTATTGACTGTACGTTTGTTTATCCCATGTATAACTCTGTGTTGTTTGTGTCGCACTGCTTTGCTTTATGTTGGCCAGGTTGTAAATGAGGTTGTAAATGAGAACTTTAATTTAATATAGGGTAGTGTAGTATAATGTAGTGTAGTATAATATAATGTTGTTTAGTGTAATGTAATATAATGTGATGTAGTATAATGTAGTGTAGTGTAGGGTAATATAATGTAGTGTAATGTAGTGTAGTATAATGCAGTGTAGTATAATGTAACATAATGTAGTGTATTGTAAATTCATGTAGTGTAGTATAATGTAGTGTATTATAATGTAGTTTAGTATATTGTAGTGTTGTATAATGTAGTATAGTGTAATGTAGTGTAGTATAATGTAGTGTACAGTAATATAATGTAGTGTAGTGTAATGTATTGTAGTGTAGTATAATGTAGTGTAGAGTAATATAATGTAGTGTAGTATAATGTAGTGTAGTGTAATATATGTAGTGTAATGTGGTGTAGTATAATGTAGTTTAGTATATTGTAGTGTTGTATAATGTAGTGTTGTGTAATGTTGTGTAGTATAATGTAATGTAGTATAGTGTAATGTAGTGTAGTATAATGTAGTGTACAGTAATATAATGTAGTGTAGAGTAATATAATGTAGTGTAGTATAATGTAGTGTAGAGTAATATAATGTAGTGTAGTATAATGTAGTGTAGTGTAATATATGTAGTGTAATGTGGTGTAGTATAATGTAGTGTAATATAATGTAGTGTAGTTTAATGTAATGTAGTATAATTTTGTGGAGTACAATTTTGTGTAATGTAGTGTAGAGGACTGTAGGGTAGTATAATGTAGGGTAATATAGTGTAATGTTGTGTAATGTAGCATATTGTAGTCTAGTATAATGTAGTATTGTATAATGTAGTTTAGTATAATGTAATGTAGTATAATGTAGTGTAGTATAATTAAGCAATAAGACATGAGGGGGCGTGGTTTATGGCCAATATACCACGGCTAAGGGCTGTTCTTATGCTCGACTTAAAGCGGAGTGCCTGGATATTGCCCATATACCACAAACCCCTGAGGTGCCTTATTGCTATTATAAACTGGTTGCCAACATAATTAGAGCAGTTAAAATACATGTTTTGTCATACCCGTGATATGCAGTCTAATATACCACTGCTGTCAGCCAATCAGCATTCAGGGCTCGACCCACTCAGTTTATAATGTAGAGTTGTGTAGGGTAGTATAATGTAATGTAGTGTAGTATAGGATAGTGTAATGTAGGGTAGTATAATGTAGTGTAGTGTGGTATGGTATGTTTTAGTGCAATGGTTTCACACTTTTTGACCCGCGACCCCTAAAAAGGAGTGTCAAAGCTCGCAAATGCACAATTGTTACGCAAATGTAGCCTGTCAATACAGCCATAAACGGTGATGCATTTTCAGAATGCAATATATAGAAATTAACTCTGTTTTCCACCTGCATTTTGAGCTGAAAGTCATTTATGGTAGCAACCAATATCAACTACGGATATGTCATTTCTCTAGAGTCCAGATCAAGCAGGATCATATGGCCTACCTGTATGGAGCAGAGGTTGGAAAGCATGGTCTATCTGTAGCCTTTTTCTACCTCACAAATATCGTAACAAATTCATCAGAATATGTTACATCTTCATCCCGTAAGTACTGAAGGCATTTCGATGTTACAGCCACCTTTAGACATATATCCAGTAGCGACCCAAACTAGGCATATCTGAAATGTGAAAATTATCAATTCAATTGCCAGGTTCTGGCAAAGATGCATCTGTAGCAGATTGCTAACTGTATTATATTTGGATAATATAAACGTACTGTTTTTGGCAGGCAGAACTGGATAAAATGAAACCAGTGCTTTTCGGTCACTAATCTGGATATGGGCACACCTGCCTTTGCGCACCAATGCTGATGAACAGTCAAGACACACAACTTTTTAGTTCTGAAGCACAGATGAGATGTTTATTGAGAGAATAATTATGTGCAATAACGTAGGTCTATGTTAATAACCAGATAGATTAGGCAAAGGTATACATATAAAATACAAATTGTATATGTAGCCTATTAAAATATGTATTTTCGTCATTCAGTTTCAAATTTGCGACCCCCCAAAACCTTATCGCGAGCCCCCCGTTTGAGAACCACTGGTGCAGTGTAAGGAGAAACAGGGAGAGCAGGGATTAAGTCACACAGACCACTACTAGTTGCTGGACCTCAGCCATATTCAGAGAATTAGGAACTGAAAGAGAACAAAATCTGCTCTTACTGTACTTCTTAGTTTAGCCACTTCCACTATTACAAGCAATGCTCTGGAGAGTGACTATCCCCTTATCTAAGGGTTCACAATGTTCATTCTTTAGTTGTATCTGGTCTAATGCTTTTTCTGGGGGAAACAAAATGTTGAGATACATTTCCGACTTTTACGGAACAGCGAGCCGATTTAATATTGTGATCTAATGGAAAGAATGTGACTCAGCCATGCTTTTTCCACCAATTTCCTTACATTCGAAGTGTGAAATTGTGTTGTGCATTTTCATTGAAATAGCTGGAGTATATCTCATGCTTTAGTATCGTATGTCTAACAATAACCAGAGCCCGATTTACAAAGTCTCAAAATGTCTGTTTTATGTGTCTATAATACAGTTTGTAAGATCTGAAGAGAAGCCAGGAAAAAGCCCCTGATACTGTATTTCCCCAACATGAAACCAGAGAGGTTCCTTACATGGTGTTAGAGGTCTAAGTCTGGCTGCTCTTACAACACCTTGACGCCACCACTCCCTCATGGCCTCTGAGGCTAACACTGAATACCCTTAGTTGATTGAGATCTGGAATTAAAAGGAGGATTACCGATTGTTTTTTATTCTTGTGTAATGACTCAGTTGGACAATTAGTTTGGCCGTGAGCACTGGAACAATGCTGTAGCCTGATCACAGAGACATGGCCCCTAGGCTGCTGTTTCCCCTCTCTCTTTCTGCTCAATGGACCTGATATCCAATGTGTGTCTGTGTACAGAGAGCTGACAAGCTTACAGTATTTGTTTTCCCCCTCGTTGCTCTTTGACTCGTTTCCCCTCAAACATGTCTGAAACATTGTTATCTCCGGCCAGTTGCCGGAGAATTATTGAATCATGTCAGCCCGCCATCCCCTGAGTTTCAGATGCAAGCTGTAGAAAAATTAGCCATTGCTTCCGCATGACAAGTGGGATCTATTAGTGTTCTTTCGCCCTGCAAAGCATGAGCATCGGAGC
Organism: Salvelinus sp. IW2-2015; assembly: GCF_002910315.2. Taxonomy (NCBI): domain Eukaryota; kingdom Metazoa; phylum Chordata; class Actinopteri; order Salmoniformes; family Salmonidae; genus Salvelinus; species Salvelinus sp. IW2-2015. The sequence continues at coordinate 67,758,813 of NC_036842.1, read as the reverse complement.
CCCCTGGGGCCCATGGTTGGCTGTGCGCTGGCCCTCGTCGGACTCTCAGGGCATTAGGCCCACGCTGCAGACGAGAGCGGCTGCAGCCGGAGACAAAGCTGGAGCCAGGGAGGCTCATCAGATGAGTTGACACCCGAAGGGGGGAAGGCTGAGGACTGCCAGTACCGCTCCCTTTCTGCCTCACCCTCAGAAACACACGTCTGACTCAGAGTGAAGTCACAGCGCCGCCGTCCTGTCTTCCGCTCTGGGGAACAGACTTACTCATGTACAGACTATAGGCCCTGTGAGGTCACACATGGGGGCATTACAGTGTTTGTGCAGATTTGTATTCTAGACTTGAATAGTAAAAAAATACAAAATAAATCATGATCTGGATGCTGTCCGTGGGGTTTGAGCAACCTTGCCAGGGTTGTTGCTATGGGTTTTTCAGTACGAGGGCTGTAGGTGGCCCAGTCACACCACTGCCCTGAGCCTGCATGGGACCTCTATGATCTCTGTGACCTAGCCAAGAGACAGGAGAACCACAGGGCCACAGCAGCACAGTCACATAGCAACACAGCCATGTGGCGTTAGGTGTTAAGTTAGGTGTAACGGAGTTAAGAACGTAACGTAAGCTCACTCCACAGCTAGCTTGAAATGTTGCGGATGGAGCCATCCAAGAGGTACCTTTTGGGTGGCTTTAACCATTGGAACGTTGTTAAGAAGGGCGGTCACATGTGTGGCGAAGCAGAGGATCACTGGTTCGAGCCCAGTATTGGGCAGTTGGACAGTGGAGGAAGCTAAGCTGTTAGCAGCACACTGACCCCCGTTATATAGGCACAGGAATATTGTATGACTGTCCTCAATTTTCAGATTTAATGTGTTTCTAACAAGTCTGTTTCTCTTTATTTTTCAGGTATTTCAGTAACAAAGAAGACACATACCTGTGAGTACAAACCATCTGATAGCATGAATTCCACTTGTTGTTCGAAATGAATACCAAAATGATTGAAATATGGACATTAGCCTACATTATTGCAAAACTATAATGGAATACAACAACATAACATATTAGCTACTGGCCTGCTTTTATAAAACCACCTATTTTCAAATCAGACACAGCAGTATACCTTATACTTAGGATGAAAAGAGATTCAATGATTGTGTTTTTGTATTACTACTGTATGTACTGTAGTATTCTCATATCACACATTGACCTCCAACAGCAACATGACCTCGTACTTTGACATTTTCCCAAGTCAACTTTTCTTTATTATTGCAATTCTTCATTATTTCCTATCTGTGTGCAGAACTGGAGAGAATATTTTAATAACGGCAGAGAGGAAATTGAAATGATATGTAGTCATATGACTGTCTGAAATCATGCTCTGATATCCCAGCCAGACAGTTTGCTGAAGCTCCTCTTTGTTCTCTGCAAGGCTTGCAACTTAAAAAAATACAAGGATGTGGTTTGTTTGAAACCTTTAGAGGCTGGGTTAACTACAAGTGCTGTGCATTTCTGAAAGAGAGATGCTATCAGAGAAATACAGAGATACAGGAATGGTTTGTGACACAGCATGGTGCTATGAAGGCTATGTAAACGCCAACAGTAGGCCATCTCAGAGATTCTCTGCCTCTTACCTGAAGCCACACAATATTTATGTTGAAAAATGTTTCCTAGAGATCTGTTCAGTTGAAGACTGTAGATATGACATAAATGTATACAAAAACATAAATGCATCTACAAACTGTAGCTCAGGTTATTGTGTGTGTGTGTGTGTGTGTGTGTGTGTGTGTGTGTGTGTGTGTGTGTGTGTGTGTGTGTGTGTGTGTGTGTGTGTGTCTCCATCTGTGTGTGTATAAGTGGGAGAGACGAGCACTGAAGGTTATGCTTTCACTCTGTTCATCACAATGAAACTTGTGGAGAGGGAAGACCGTAGGGCTTCTCTGTAAAAGTGAACTGACTGTCTCAGGGTTAGATCGCTCCCTGTAAAACACAAAAAAGTGGTCTTCGGCCTGCAATAGCTGGTCCTGTAGCCAGCCCTACCTGAGTGAAGCAGTCACATAAACTCTGTCTCTGAAAATAACGTTACGGTCAGGTAGATGTTTGTGTTAAGCTATTTGCCCGGCCAGAGGGATGAATGGAGTGTTTGTTTGAAGTGTGTGTGTTTGATTTTCAACCTCTTCTCCTCTGTAAGGTAAAACAGAGTCCTTTGACCATTTATCCGATAACCCACTGCTGTCTTAATTAGACCAGAGCTAAGCACCTCTACACCGGAAGGGGCCTCAAATCAAAGAGCATGATTTAGGAGTCTAGGTTCAAAGCCCTGGGCAGAGACTGGACTGCACACTTTCATTTCAATTAGAAATATTCAAATCTGATCCGTGTCAAGAAATCAAAGTAAAGAGCTTTAACAAGTCGCTGATTGATATGCCGTGCAGTCAGGAAGAGGCGATAGTCCTGAGTCAAAAGATGTGTATGCACAGGGAATGATTCAAAGGACAGTTAATGGTCACGGACACTGTGATGGAATATCTGGTGGATTAGGAGAGGAGCTCTAGTACTTCTGGCTGGAGTAGTCATAATGAGGTGGATATACAGTAGCTCCACCCAACATGGTGGTTTAAGGCTGGCTATACTGGGGCACTATTTATGTCTCTCCAGCTACAACTACACCCTGACTACCATCACTTCAGTCAGACTGGGCTCTCCTATTGCGTCTCCTGCAGGGCCAGACTGGCCAGTGTTGAGTGTCTCTGTGGTCTTAGCTGAGCAGACTCAGGGAGAAACCTCCCTCCCCATCCATTCAGCCCAGAGAGCCCAAAGACAGAGCCCATCCCTCTATCTTATCTCTCTCCTCTCTTCCTGCCTGAGTGATCAAACCCCTGGAAGCTCCCTGCCAGGCCGCCACGCCAGCCAGTCCCCTCATCAATATAAATTACAGGGGCAGCTGTTCCCTGGCAGACGTTTCTCTCCTCCACTTTCCTCCTACATTTACATTTAGATTTTACATTTTAGTCATTTAGCAGATGCTCTTATCCAAAACGAATTCTCCTCTCTCCTATACGTCTGGGCACTCCACTCTATGAAGTGAAGTATTTTGGATGGTAATGGACACTTCATGTGCTGCTGACCATCATGGTCTCTCAGCATTCAGACTGTGAAAGAGAATGAGAGTAAATTCACAGGCCTGGGCTGGAGCCTCTACCTCCATCCACCATTTGGCGGGGTCCAACTCCAGCAGGCCATATAACTTTAACCACAAAGCTATAATTCTCAGTAAGGAATCAAGTATGGTTTTCCATACATTTTCGCTGACAGCTTTATAGAGATTGTGTTTATTTGGTCCTACTGCAAGGCAGAGTGAGCTGTAGAAGGGCCCTAAATTGTGAAGTTTGGCAGCTGTATTTAGACTCATGATAAACAATTACAGTGCCTTCAGAAATCCAACACAACACATCACTGAGTACCACTCTTCATATTTTCAAGCATGGTGGTGGCTGTATCATGTTATGGGTATGCTTGTCATCGGCAAGGACAAGGGAGTCTTTTAGAATAAAAATAAATGGAATAAAGCTAAGCACATGTAAAATCCTAGAGAAATACCTGGTTCAGTCTGCTTTCCAACAGACACTGGGAGACAAATTCACCTTTCAGCAGGACAATAACCTAAAACCCAAGGCCAAATCTACACTGGAGTACCAAGACAACATGGAATGTTCTTGAGTGGCATAGTTACAGTTTTGACTTACATCGGCTTGAAAATCTATGGCAAAACTTGAAAATGTCTGTCTAAACAACTGGACAGAGCTTGAAGACTTTTTAAAAGAATAATGTGCAAATATTGTACAATCCAGGTGTGCAAAGCTCTTAGAGACTTACAGCTGTAATGGCTGTCAAATGTGGTTCTAACATGTATTGACTCAGGGGGTTGAATACGTACAGTTGAAGTCGGAAGTTTACAAACACTTAGGTTGGAGTCATTAAAACTCGTTTTTCAACCACTCCACAAATTTCTTGTTAATAAACTATAGTTTTGGCAAGTCGGTTAGGACATCTACTTTGTGCATGACACAAGTAAGTTTTCCAACAATTGTTTACAGACAGATTATTTCACTGATAATTCACTGTATCACAATTCAAGTGGGTCAGAAGTTTACATACACTAAGTTGAATGTGTCTTTAAACAGCTTGGAAAATTCCAGAAAATGATGTCATGGCTTTAGAAGCTTCTGATAGGCTAATTGGCATAATTTGTGTACCTGTGGATGTATTTCAAGGCCTACCTTCAAACTCAGTGCCTCTTTGCTTGACATCATGGGAAAATCAAAAGAAATCAGCCAAGACCTCAGAAAATTATTTTTAGACCTCCACACGTCATTTTTTATCCAAGCTCATCTGTACAAACAATAGTACGCAAGTAAAAACACCATGGGACCACGCAGCCGTCATACCGCTCAGGTAGGAGACGCTGTAACGCTCGTCGTCGGTGGAAGGAAGAGTGGACCAAAGCGCAGCGTGGAAAGTGTTCATGATATTTATTACAAGAAACACTCAAACAAAAATAACAAATACAAAAACGAAAGCGAACAGTTCCGTCAGGCACAGACACTAAACAGAAAATAACACCCCACAAAACCCAAACGGAAAATCACAACTTATATATGATCCCCAATCAGAGACAACGATAGACAGCTGCCTCTGATTGGGAACCACACTCGGCAAAACAACAATGAAATAGAAAACATAGATTTTTCCATCCGAGTCACACCCTGACCCAACCAAACATAGAGAATAAAAAGGATCTCTAAGATCAGGGCGTGACAGACGCGTTCTGTCTCCTAGAGATGAACGTACTTTGGTGCGAAAAGTGCAAACCAATCCCAGAGCAACAGCAAAGGACCTTGTGAAGATGCTGGAGGAAACAGGTACAAAAGTATCTATATCCACAGTTAAAGGAGTCCTATATCGACATAACCTGAAAGGCCGCTCAGCAAGGAAGAAGCCACTGCTCCAACAGCGCCATAAAAAAGCCAGACTACGGTTGGCAACTGCACATGGGGACAAAGACTGTACTTTTTGGAGAAATGTCCTCTGGTCTGATGAAACAAAAATAGAACTGTTTGGCCATAATGACCATCGTCATGTTTGGAGGAAAAGGGGGAGGCTTGCAAGCCGAAGAACACCCTCCCAACCTTGAAGCACGGGGGTGGCAGCATCATGTTGTGGGGGTGCTTTGCTGCAGAAGGGCACTTCACAAAATAGATGGCATCACGAGGGAGGAAAATGATGTGGATATATTGAAGCAACATCTAAAGACATCAGTCAGGAAGTTAAAGCTTGGTGGCAAATGGGTCTTCCAAATGGACAATGACCCCAAGCATACTTCCAAAGTTATGGCAAAATGGCTTACCCTCCCGGATCCGGGATCCTCCTCATCAAAAAAGCTGACTAGCATAGCCTAGCCTAACGGGACAGGGATATCATATAATATAATTTTCATGAAATCACAAGTCCAATACAGCAAATGAAAGATAAACATCTTGTGAATCCAGCCATCATTTCCGATTTTTTAAATGTTTTACAGCGAAAACACAATATGTATTTCTATTAGCTAACCACAATAGCCAAATACTCAACCGCATATTTTCACCATGTTTCTACCGCATAGGTAGCTATCACAAAACTGACCAAATAGAGATATAATTAGTCACTAACCAAGAAACAACTTCATCAGATGACAGTCTTATAACATGTTATACAATACATTTATGTTTTGTTCGAAGAATGTGCATATTTGAGGTATAAATCATAGTTTTACATTGCAGCTACCATCACAAATAGCACCGAAGCAGCCAGAATAATTACAGAGAGCAACGTGAAATACATAAATACTCATCATAAAACATTTATGAAAAATACATGGTGTACAGCAAATGAAAGATAAACATCTTGTGAATCCAGCCAATATTTCAGATTTTTTAAGTGTTTTACAGCGAAAACACAATATAGAATTATATTAGCTTACCACAATAGCCAAATTATATATTAGCTTACCACAATTCACCGCAAAAGGTAGCAATCGCAAAAACCTGCAAAAGATATAAAATGAATCACTAACCTTGAACAACTTTATCAGATGACAGTCTTATAACATCAGGTTATACAATACACTTATGTTTTGTTCGAAAATGTGCATATTTAGAGCTGCAAACCGTGGTTATACATTGTGAATATGTAGCAACATTTCCCCAGAATGTCCGGAGCTATTTTGGACACTCACCTAATCTGACCAAAGAACTCATCATAAACTTTACATAAAAATACTTGTTGTATGGCAAATGAAAGATACACTGGTTCTAAATGCAACCGCCGTGTTAGATTTAAAAAAATAACTTTACCATAACAAACAGCTTGCCAAAACGGCGGAGAATAGAAATCAACATTTTCCACAGAAATACGAAATAACATCATAAATTGTCCTTGGTCCAGAATAAATCGTTGTTTGGTTTTAGAATGTCCTTTTCTTCTGTCGAATTCGCGCCACAATGCTAGCCAATGTTGATAACGTTCCCATTTTCTCTCGACGCAAAGAACGGAAAACTCCAAAAGTCCCAATAAACGTTGAATAATCTGATAAAACTCGGTTGAAAAAACCTACTTTACGATGTTATTATCACATGTATCAAATAAAATCAGAGCCGGAGATATTCGCCGTGTAAACCGAACGCTTATCAGAAGACAATATCGAGGTGCTTCGCGCGCCTTGGTAGACAAAGGAAATTCCTGACCTGCCACTCCAAAAGCTCTTGTTCAACCTCAGATCAAGCTAGACACCCCATTCCACCTTCCACTGCCTGTTGACATCTAGTGGAAGGCGTATGAAGTGCATGCATATCGATAAATATAAGGCAATTGAATAGGCAGGCCCTGAAACAGAGCCTCGTTTTCAGATTTTTCACTTCCTGCATGGAAGTTTGCTGCAAAATGAGTTCTGTTTTGGTTGGACTGAAAACCCACAGGACGGTAGATCTCCAGGAACAGGGTTGGGCAGCCTTGTTCTACACCATGCTGCAGTAGGAATACAGACAGTACACAATGATTGCCCATGAATGTCTAATAGTGTTTTTTTGTCTTTCTTTCACAAACAATACCGCTTGGATACAAAGAAGTTGATTACTCTCAAAATGAAATGTGAAAGGTCCCATAAGAACAATCTCCCCTCGTATCAAAGGGACCACGGACACCTTACTGCACCACCCAAACACACCATGGTAGTGGTGCACAACTCCGGGATTTTTGGAGTCGACTCCGAATCCTGTGGTTAGAGTTGAAAGGAGACAACTCTTGCTCGACTCTGACTCCTTTGGTTGGAGTCGAAGAAGTCGACTCTTGCTCGGCTCCCAAAACACTCTGAAATGGATACGCACGCACGTACACATCAACTCATTATTGTAGAGTCCTACTAGGAAGACTACATATGCATTCTAGAGGACTGACATGAGCATGATGCTGCCCATTTGCTCATCAACTTAGCCTATAAAATGCCTATTTTGTTTGAATATGGAAGGTGATGTGTAGGAACTAGAATATATCTGTGATACTCCTGCTGTGTGCAGCCTGGACGGATCCKATGGGATGATTGTGCGCCACTTACGATGTTAAGCCTATTCTTTGCCATGTTATAGCCCTATTCGGACGGGTATTACTAGAGACATTGTTTTTGTAATTGTTATCCAAGCATGTGCGGTGTTCCAGAGGACGATTCACACAGGTTTAGTTTTTTCAAACCCTGTTATTCATATATTTTTTTATTGAATTGACTCTTATGGCGGAAGCCTGTAGTTTTTTATTGTAGTCGTGAAGATATGTCAACATCCTTCCTAGACAATAATAGGCTACTGATAACTCATGCTTGCTTTGCTTGCCAAATGTATAGATGTCCCCATAATATTTAAATGTATGACGTGTGATCATAATCATTATTTTAGCAATCCATGGTAGATGACGTCCTTCCTAATAACAACGCCCCCCATCCTGCTGATTTGAGTTGCTGAACTGTATTTGCACTGGAGATGTGTTTATTGATGAGAAAGTGAACTTGCCATTTCCAAAGAGTTTAGCTGGGATGCCCTGCTTTGAGATCTATTGCCTAGGACACGGCTCTCCAACCCTGTTCATGGAGAGATACCATCCAGTAGGTTTTCACTCCAACCCTAATCTAGCACATCTGAGTCAATAATTAGCTGGTTGATAAGCAGAGTCAGGTTATTTACAACTGGGGTTGGAGCGAAAACCTACAGGAAGGTAGCTCTTCAAGAACAGGGTTGGAGAGGACATCAACAGCCAGCCAGGGTTTCATTAAATAAGCTTTAGGCACAATACTTTGTATTGCACATTTAGGCCTAATTAAATTGATGCATTTGGCGATGTTCAACTTCAATTCACTGGCACTATGAAGAAACCATACTGATTGATAGCCTAATTTTGGTGAATTTACGAGACATTGCTAGACAAGACATTGCAAGATACAGATACCAACATATAGGCTATGTGCACAGTTCTGACTGTCTGTCTGCCTGCTCCGATCCTCTCTCTCCCTCGCTGGCTCGCCTGCTCTTTCTCTGCACTATGAAAAACGCTAGTGTGTGTTTGGTCTTCGGTCTGTTGCATGTAGAATAGCTCAGCGTGCTCATTGATAGCCCCTACTTCACCTCCAATGTCCACCAGATCCATATTAATTTTCTTTTGCCGGATGTTTAGCCTGCATTTTTCGTATGTACTTGATGCTCATGTACTTTTCTTTTCAACTAGCTTAAAGCTAGCCAGTTGGAGTATGTGTGTGTACTTCCATTTGTACCACAGCATGGTAAAGCAACGCACACGTTGAAAATATTGAACACATGCAGTACACAATGCACCCAGCCTAGTGTGGCATCCCCAACATAGCGTTGCGGACTGCTCCATTGACAATGAATGAATTACGCCGGAACGCAGAGTTTGATGCATCTGGTGGTCATGAGTGAACTTTTGATTACCGATGCACGGTTTTGACTGTCTGCCTGGTGGCCGACATGCCCACCTTTGCCTGGCTCACCCTCCCATCTCTCTCTGTTGCTCGATAGCTCACTCCTCTTTCTCTGCTGTGAAAGATGCGAGAGCTTGTGTTCTTGAAGTAGACTACGGCAACTTCTTCCGTTGCCAAAATACTGAATCTTAGGAGATTGACACCCAGATATGGGAGTTGACATCGGGAGTTGACAGGCAAGGAGTCGAGGAATCGATTCTGTTGGAGTCGACTCCCCAGCAATACCATATGCAAGTATTTCCTTTGTAGAACCGTAGTATTTATTATAGGCATTAGTAGGATATTTTCTTTTGTATGTACATCGCCATAACTGTTCCTGCATACTGCTCTGTAAACTCACCTCGGTCTCCAGAGCAAATAAACTTTGTCTTGAATTTTGTTTTCTGAAGAGGGTATTGTGCTTTCATAAATACCTTAGGCTGTCCTGGCTTGTTTCAGAGTCAGATGATGTTGTACTTGAACTTGTTTCCGGCTGAAATCTTTCATCCAATGGGCCTACAGGTTCTGTACTACTAAAGCTGGTGTCCAGGTCATCAGCAGCAGGATGAGTCGATAGAACACACAGTAGTCAGTGATTAGCCAACCTTTTACTACTTTGTCCCCATCAATACACATTCAAACAAGGAACTATATCCATCCACCCCCCTCATGTCCATAAATCAGGCATACTAACCTCCACAAACATTGCCCACCCCCAACAGACACCAGTCAGTCACACACCTAATGCCTCCTTTTCTTCAATTTAGACCTCAAGCTTTGCATGAACAATCAACTAAGCCTCCATAATACAGAGAAGACTACAGTAGAAGGTGTAGCTTACTTTTAAACACAACAGCTATGACAACAAGACACGGACCATGTTCATGCCTAGCTCCAGTAGATTTATTTTCTCATCTTGGAGTCATGGAAAGATTTAGCAAAGGTGACTTACACTAGTTCCTGGTGCTGAGCTTTATGTTGATGGGATCGGACTCGAAATAGAACAGCCTCTGCGGTAGTTGTTTAGCTAGCTGGCTAACTGTTAGATACGGTCCAGTAGGCTGCTGTTGGCTGATCGAATGCCTTCCTCTGTGGAATAGCATCACTTTTCAACGTTCGACAACCTGGCAACCCCATCAGTTTCGAAATCCTCTGGCTGAAAGTGCTGGCTACAAACACAGACATTTTGATATTTTTCCACATTAACTGGATCCACCGGAGCGGTACTACGTCCTGATATATCGCTATGAATTCTGGATATTGTGGTTTGCTTACATCCAGGACATGTATGTATGGCCCGTTTCTACTGGTGAGATGCATGTATTTGCATGTAGGGATGATTTTATGACACATATGATATGTTAATACCATAATAATGGACATATAAAGTGAAAAAGAGGAGCGGTGAAGTTTCCCTTTAATGAGCCACGAACAACAATACCATGCAGCCAGTAAAGGGTTGATTTCAATTCCAATTGAAAGCAGTCAATTCAGGAAGTGATTTAAATGTAAAATTCAGAAATGTAAAAACTTTTGAAATAAATAGCTTCTACTTTTCAGTATATTGAGAAGTCATTGAAAATAAATGTCCTTTTTTAATTATTGGATTGTAATTTTAGTTTACTTCTTGCCTTCAATTCGAATTGAGCCCAACCTTGACCCATTAGTGGTCAAAATGTTTTGGGGCTCCAAAAATACTGTACGGTTCTGTGTTGTTGAATTTTGGTACCATTCCAAGTACAGCAATTATTTTCCCATCCACATCATTTTCCCACAATTCCCCATAAATTACAGTATGCTGCAGTAAAACATTACACAGTATTTTACTGTTGATAGTGCCCCAAATTACTGTATAAATTACAGTTTTCCAATACAGTGCATACTGAGAATGCATCATCTAATGCGCATTTGCGTTGTATCCCGCCATTCGTCCATTTTGGTAGCGCATCCCCTTATTAAATTATCAGCTGATTATCAACTTTTGTCAAACACAGGTGGGTCTGAAAAGACATTTCTCATCCTCAATAGCATGCAGAAAATTCTAATAGATGAAAAAGTGAAATGAGTATGACATCCAGACATTTAAAACATTCTATTTTTGCATACCTAAAATGCCTACTATTTTTAACGAAAGTACTGGTATTGGGATACGCCCTAAGTATTTTTTGTATCGAATGGCCAGAGGGAGGCAGCATCACAGATGTAGAAAGGAGATGGAGGAGAGGGGACATATAAGAGACGCATAGGAGAGGAGAAGTCGCTCTGGATAAGAGTGTCTGCTAAATAACTAAAATGTCAAATGTAAGAGAAGAGAGGAGAGTAGAGGAGAAGACTACATACTATATAGCTCAGACTCATAAATACACTGAGTGTGCTCTAGGGTGTATTTATCTTCATTGGCACGACAGGCAGCCCCCACTTATTGAGAAACATGGCCTCGTCCCTTCATCTTCATTTATTTACCTGCTCTGTTCAACTCAACCACCCGATTTAGACATCACAGCACACACAATAGATCTGAAAACTGTCTGGAAAATAGCGTGTTATCATTAAATCGATCATAATATGGAGCTTTTACCATTTAAAAATGATATCCATATGCTATTATAGTTTTATATTTTTGTTCATGTAGCTATTAGCTTTGAAATGGTTGGTCTATTGTATTCAAATTGTGTTTTAACAGTAAGCAGATGTACTACTGGAGCGGCAGGTAGCCTAGTGGTTAGAGCCAGTAACCAAAAGGTTGCTGGGTCGAATCCATGAGCTGACAAGGTAATAATCTGTTGTTCTGCCCCTGAACAAGGCAGTTAACCCACTGTTCCTCGGTACGCCGCCATTGAAAATAAGAATTTGTTCTTAACTGACTTGTCTAGTTAAATAAAGTTGAAATAAAAATAAACTACTAGCACCTATTTACACACCACTCCTGGTGTGTTTGACATGATTAGGTGATGGATACCTCCCCATGTTAAACATCTGCTGTACTTGTTATTATGTCACGTCAGATCCCATTATTCCTTCGCTGAGAGGGGTTATTTATTGCTACTCTGAGCATAAATATTTGTGGTTAATCGAACATGAGCTGTATGGTCCTTAATCATGCTGTACTCTGCCAATTTGGAAGAATAATATGTCCCAGTTGCTATCTAATTTTGCTTGGCAACAGACATACTCCTGTGGAATAGCCTGAGGCAGAATGAGTCTTCTCTGCATAGCTCAATGTTCCCCGCTCAGTGTTTGTTTGAAGGTATTTCATCATATTGTTGCCTTGATTCAGCTCTGAAGGGATTTGTTAGTTGCACTCATGTGGGAGCGCATCCAGTACACACGTACATTGTTTAGCTGGGGCTGATAATGAAGATCAGGCAGGCAGAGTCCCACAGCTACACAGTGAGATACTACTAGTCACTAGTGACAGACACAACCCTCATACACTGCTACATCACATACAGCAGTACTCAGACTCAGAGAGGAAAACACAAACAAAAAATGATGACATGACTTCATAGATTTATATTGTACTTTGTTTTGAAATAAACAATTAAGCGCAAATGCAAATATTCTTAATTTAAAAAAAATATTTGTTTGTTTGCAGATATTATGCAAGCATTTACTGAATACGTTTTATGTTATAAAATAGAATTAAGACTGAAATATGATGTTATTATTGATTTAAATTGGTACCAATACTGCTGGGTGTCGGTAGAGTACCTGAACCAAGAGAAGCCTGTTCTGCTGCTGAACACTTATTCAAACCTCAAACTTGCAGTTTTTCTCTTTTCAAATTGACACTCACCATCTTTTCTTCTACATTACAATATACTGTATTATATTTCATTTTAGTCTATTTCTTTGTTCCGTTAAAACAATATTTAATTTTTGGACAGTTTGGTTTAATCCACAATAGACAGATATTTTTGGTGAAATAGGTCAGTATAATCACCAGAGTGAGGGATGGACAGCCGCTCGAAAAAGGAAATCAATAGAGCTATCTATTTGTCGTTAACCAGGCCAGCATTATTTTTCTCAATTTTTCCTCTCCACTGTAGTTTTTTTTTCTCCCACACAATATGACAGGTCCTCATTTTTCAGTAAAAGCATTATGTCTGCTATTTTGTAAAATTGCAAATGGCCTTTGTAAAATGCACTTTCTTTGCATAAGTTTCTCAGAATGGAGTGGGTTCTTTATCACCTTCTGGGTCCACTGTGTGTGTGAAAGGAAGAGAGACACGGGGAGCTGTGGGGAACTGGTAGGGGGTTCCGACAGCGTTTTCTGGGGCTGGAGGACTCTTTGTAGGGCTGGGGGGCTGTCTTTGTGGGGCTTTAATCTGGTTCCTCTCCGGGGCTGTGTCTTTGTGAGTGCCTGAGCCGGGGCGAGGAGAGGAGAGGAGAAGAGAGGCTTCGTCAGCTCTTCCTCACCCTGTCTCTTTGTGTCTCACCCCAACCTGAAAGGCCCTGTCTTAAAGTCATGTCAGACCAGAAAACAAGAGTAAGTGACATGTGACAAGGACACAATGCTCGGACGAGCCAGCTAAAATAACTTTCCCCATCTGCTGTGGACGATTTCTCTTCGGCAGGCTGCCTGCCATCGCAGGTGAGAGGCTGAGGGGTTGCTGAGATGGCATGGCGAGGTGGGGTGGGGTGGGGTGGGGTGTGGTAGGTAGGCTGGCATGGCTGGCAGGGCAGTGTAGGGCAGACTGTCACACAATGACCATGCCACAGAGGCCGGCCTTGCATGAGAGCAGGTTATCTGCCTCATCACTTTCCCAGGGTGCACGTCGTCCAGCCAATACAGGACAAGAGTGTCAGCATGTAATGAAAGCTTTGATTCATGGAGGGTGACAGAAGAGGAGGTCATAGAGCTCCTCCGGATATGATTCTGAGTGATGCTGACGGGGAAACCTTAAGATGGGTGCCATAATTAAATGTCCTTGTGTCATCATTAGCTTCTGGAGAAGAGATAGAGAAGAGGCAGGCTACTATACCTCTCCCACTCACAGACCACACACAGGCTAACATTAATAAGGTCTTTCCTGCCTCCATTCTCTATGAAATTAGTGGAACACCTGGAACAATATGAAAGTAATTGTAGTACTAAATTGACAATATCCATTTATATGATCAGAAGTATTCTATTGTGAGATTTGCAATTATATATAATAACTATGAAAATGCAGATGCAATGATATCAGGTTTGAATAATGTGGCCCAGAATTAACATATATAATTTAATTCCTGAATTATTCAGATGTAATATTGTTGAATAAACTATGCTGACTAAGATGTTCATTGTCATAGTTGTGATTGTTTATTTAGCAGAAGAAGACAAAAAAAATCACACTGCATAGAAGTAATGTGGATTTGAAGAGGCAATATTATCTGTTTTTATTTTAGGGATCAAACTGCTGCTATTTAAAAGGAAATACACTATAGCATAATGCAATAGGAAGCTGAAATATAGAGCTGACTTTTATTCAGTTAAGACACGGCGATACAGAAAGGCAACACATCTATTGACAAGAAAAACACTCTTTGTGATCTATACATTCTAGATTGTGTTGATCACATGTGAACATTGTATTGGATTACTTTCATTAGAGATCTGATGCTATTCTGGTGCTATTAATGTGTTTGGGTGCTTTTATGCAGTGTTGTTAGCCGTGATCATTAAGATTCCACAGATAACTAGCATGTGGATTTCAATGCCTCAGCATTATAGGATCCCAGACATCAAAGGAAGGTTCTTATTCTACTGTGTCTGCGGCAGAGGGGTGAAAAAATGAAAAGTCAGTAAAATATGGGTGGCTGAGAGATGTGTGCTGTATAACCCACCTGTTCATATGCGATGTTATGATGCTTTGTAACGGGTCGAGGGCACCTCCTGCATAGTTAGCTTCCTGCTAAATGTGTGTCCTCTCTCTGATTAAGTGGCAGTCTCCTTAATGATGCCGTGGCTGACTGCAGGTTGGTTCACTTTAAAGATCAACTTCATTTCTCACCCCGCGGTCATTAAAGTCAGAGTCTGCGTAATTCAAATCAATTCACTGGTGATTTTTCGCCTAGAGACAGACTAAAGACAACGCTGCCTGTCTTTGTGTGAGGTTCCTACTTTCACTTTGTTTTCTTTTCTTTTTACAGCTAAGGTAACACCTTAAAATATTGATGAACATTAAAAGAATAATAAAAACAAAAAACAAAATTATATGTACTTGAATTCCAAATTTATACCATAAACATATTTGATCTATTATCATATTTTATCCGTCTTTTCTTCCAGTTCTCTGCTGCCAATAACTGGAACGAACTGCTAAAATCACTGAAGCTGAAGACACATATCTCCCTCACTAGCGTTAAGCACCAGCTGTCAGAGCAGCTCACAGATCACTGCACCTGTACATAGCCCATCTGTAAATAGCCCATCCAACTACCTCATCCCCATACTGTATTTATTTATTTATCTTGCTCCTTTACACCCCAGTATCTCTACAAACACATTCATCTTCTGCACATCTACCATTCCAGTGTTTAATTGCTATATTGTAATTACCTCGCCACCATGGCCTATTTATTGCCTCACCTCCCTTATCCTACCTCATTTGCACACACTGTATATAGACTTTCTCTACTGTATTATTGACTGAATGTTTGTTTATTCCATGTGTAACTCTGTGTTGCTGTATGTGTCGAACTGCTTTGCTTTATCTTGGCCAGGTCGCAGTTGTAAATGAGAACTTGTTCTCAACTAGCCTACCTGGTTAAATAAAGGTGAAAAAAAAATGCATGTAAAAAAAATCTGGTCAATATAGTTTTCTCCCTCAGCCAGAATTGTACCATCAACTGTTTGCCATCACGTCTAACTGAGCAGCTGTACAGAAAGTGAATTGACTATAAGAGTGAGAGAAACATGCTGTTACAGTATAGTGCTTGATTACAGAATCAAGGTCGACTCAGAAGACACATAGCAGCATTATCCTTTAATCCTGTGTTTTGGTTTCAAATAGCCTTTTTTACCTAATCTTCACTAGTAAAATGACAAACATGAATACAGAGGTAGGTGTTTAAACTTGCATTACCTGCAGTATTCAGGTCAAAAGCTTATACTGACTTAAAGTGGCTCTATATTATATGAAAGAAGAACAGATGATCATGTGCTTGGCGCTCAAAACATTTTGTTACGCTGATATTACAGAAGACTACCCAGCCTTCTGATGAAATTCCCTCAGGCTTGTGTTGGTTTGGAGGGCACAATATCTCACTTACAAGTATGTATTCTTTGAGGCTGGACTGACTTTCGATTATTATATGATACAAATGAAGATAGAAGTTAAATCACACATTTACTATCAAGCCTGATGTCTGTGGCTTGTCCTGTATGTACAGCCCAGGCCTAGCTCAGCATGTCTGTCTCTACGTGCTCTCGGCTGGCGGAGACCGTGGAAACTTAAAGGTGCTGTGAAAGACTAAAAGTGGGCCAGTGCGCTGACGCCTCCTGTTGACCTACCTTGTTCGTGGGGTCCAGGTACAGAGTAGTGACAGGCCTCCTCCTCTGCGGACCACATTACTAATGTGCAAGAGTGCAGGAGGAGCACACCCTGTGATGAATCAATGGCATCTTCATAAGTCAAGAGTACAAGTGTTCAGAGCGCACCGACTTAAAGTGCTACTGCTAGATCCCACCGTACTCCATGGAGAAACTCCAGCAAGGCCCAACAGAAGGGGGAAGACTAAGTGCTGTGTTCATCCATAGCCTGAAGATCTCCCTCCTTCTTAAAAGTTAGTCCCTCTGGTGGGTCGCTGGTTTTATAGAGTGCTGTGAACTTTGGAAAAGTTACTTTCATGCTTGAGCAGAGTTCTTTTTAACAAACACAGAACATTGTTATTTTAAGGCGAACACAGTTTTCTTCAGAGGTGTTCTGTACAGAGCAGTCACAGGAGCAGGCTTCCCTCATTATTCATTGTTGTGTATCCAGAGAGAAGGGCTTGGTGAATTAAGACAGAAAACCATTAGTGCACTTTCTAATTTACAAGCAGGGATACACATTTTGTTTCACTAAGGAGCTCATTGAATTTCTGCTTGAAACAGAAATATATAGAAACCATGTCTGTGAACATCCTTGTTTGTTGCACTTTTTTTGTTCTTCCCTTCAAGTCAGAAGGTTAACTATTTTAGTTTACATGCCTACCTCCCCCAGAGTTGATGTTGCTCTAATTTGGAGATGTTGGGGGAGTGTTTGACACTAGGTAATGCATCACACACTCCAGGGGGTCTCCCTGGTATGTGCCTCAATAATGAAGTTAATTCGTTAACTTCCCCCGCAAAGGCCAAGTTCCCCTGCTGGCCTTTTCAACAGCCACCGCTACTCTTACAAGAGTCACCCCTCAACAACAACAAAATAAACATAATCATGCTTTTCCCCACGACAGCCTTAGCCGGCGCCTCTGCAGCACATGAAGAATAAGCAGGTCCATTACCAATCCCTCATGACTGGTTATGGACATAATTATCACAGGGAAAATGACCTGCTCTGTTTGGTTTGTCGTGGAGGGGGTGCAGAGGAGTGCAGAGTGCCTAATCACCTTCCCTTCTGTCCTGCTGGAGATGGAAAGGCTGGTTTTGGGGAGTCTTGCCAGTTCATTAGAATTCACTGGGTTCCGCCTCCCCGCCTAGCCAGGCTAAGCCTCTTGCACGGCTGCAATGCCTCCTATAATCTCTCCTTCTCCCTCTTCTCATGCTGCCTCTCTCTCAAGCCTAATATGGCCTCCCCCTCTATCCCCACAGGCAGCTCTGTGCAAAAGGGACTCGGGACGCATGATTGTACAATTTGATGTGTATTCAGATTTGTTGGACGTGTTGTCAGTGCTATCGAATATGCTTCTACAGCTCAAAGGCAGCTTTCTTTCCTTTGTCATGATCTTCATGAATTTACTGTGCATCTGAAGTGAGCACAATTCTGTTTAATTGATTTACTGATACATTTACTTTTTCTATTCTAATAGCAACCTCCTTGTAATCCATAATCAAATACCTTTCACAGAGATGAGTTATTGTTTTGACCCATCGTGATCAAATGAGGAGCCGATCCTATTCTGCATCTTGTAAACACATTTGGTCTCTTTCTCATATTACTCATATTACAAAATAAGAAATGCCCAAAGACAAAGGAATCATCCTGGCATCCCAGTTCTATTAAACTGAACAGAGGGATGACAACAACAACAACGTCAAACCACTACAAACTAGCTGCTGGGGGGCATCTGATGTTTTCAATTAGAGGAGTTTACTGCTTATCAAATTGTTTACTGCCAAATGACTCCGTATTCTTTAATACCTGGAAGGGTCCTCATTTAATTTAGAGCAGACATGTACTTCCCTGCACAACATWAAAAAAAAATATATTGATCTTTTGACATTTCCATAGTTTATTTCCATCATGACGCACATCTTTTCAAGTCCACTGAACCCTCTTCTGTGGTAGATGTCGTAACTCTTCTCTTATCATCCTTATTTAACACATACGAGCTTTGTGTTGTAAAATCTAAATCAAATTCATGTAATTGACTTAAATATATGGAATGTATGATTGTTCTCAGAGATTGGATGAGCATGGAGACAAAATAGCATTTTGTAGCTATACTTTATAAATGATGGTGATAGTACATTTTACATTTGAGTCATTTACATTTGAGTCATTTAGCAGACATTCTTAGTAGACCTAGTACCAGAGGTTGTAGCTGTTTTATTCGCCCACATTATAGTAAATAGACTGTAGTGACTATGTGGATACAGTTATAATGTCAGTTATGGCTGTGGCATAGACGTAACCTAATGCACCTCCCCCTGCAGTTGTAGTAATGGTGGACCAGCTCTTACATGTCATTTTACTGAGGCTTTTGTCTTTCGTCTGTGTGGCCTTACTGCTCTATAAATATGGGGTGGGTTTGTGAGCTGGGCTGTGGCTGATGCTGGGCTGCCCTGGGCCTCCACATATGGAGAGCATTGTACAGTCACTAATGGAGAGTCCACTGATCACACTGTCACTGTGTGTCAGTCAGTCAGCAGCCCACCACCACCACTCTCCTCTACAGCCACCTGCCTCTGTCCACACCGCACAGCCCACCATGCTCAATGGAAAATCCATTACCAATAATGTTTCCACAGCATTTTCTCTAGGTATACATTATACCATGACACTCCTCCACAGGCATGGCGGCATAGATGTATGTTTCTAAACTCTCCAAACCCCTCTTTAAATGCTCTGTTCCCACCCCACTGAAAGAACCCAAATAGTCTCCCATTTTCCCTGAAATAGATATTCCCTTTGTTGTCTGTGTGATTTATTGAAGTCTTCCCCACAAGTGGAAGCCGCAGGAAATTGCCTGAAATGGCTCTAAATTGGTTTATGATTGTCTCGTATGGGTCGGTGCTGTTATGGTTTGATATTATGCCCTCCACTGCTTGGAATTTATATTAAATTGATCTGTATTGTTTTCATTGGGTGTTTGTTGGATCTTGTTAATTCTACTTCAGCTGGGGGCTGGCAATACACACACACACATACCCCTCCACATCGTCCATGTCGCTGTACAGATTATTCACCATTCGTCGTTGTATCTGTATCTCTGATATGTGTTGTAATCCTGGGAGACAGAGGATGGTGAGCACTTAGTCCCCATGCTCTCTATGCTCTGTGGTGTGAAGCGTTGGGGCAGTGGCGTGGTACTGTAGGAGTTAACATGGGTCAGCTGCGTCCCAAGTCAGCCAGCCCAGCCAGGCAGAGAGGCGTGGGATGTGGGATGGCTACTGACAGACTGCTAATGAGGCCATTATCGGCTCTTGTCCTCTCCTCCAGGGCACCAGTGGAGGCTCCGAGTCTCCTCTCAATTGAATTCCGTCCCACAGGGCTTGTTTACAATAAATACATTTGCTAGAATTAATCACAGAGGAGCGCAAGACACTTGACTGGGCCGGTGTTTATGCAGAGAGGCAGTGAGTGTGGACCCACTGCAGTCCGGCTCAGCCCAGGTCAGCTCTTGACTGCAGCTAGAGCTGGTTCTCTGTGGAAAATCTGACACTGGCTCTGCACACACATCAAGGAGTCATTGCTAATTCTTACCCCTCTGATTTGGGATAGGTTCAGTAAACACATATGCAAGAAATGATGGGTACTAGTCCATCTCCAGATGGAACTGAATAGAGATCAAAGAGTCACATCACCTGGGATATTTATTGACTATAACCGTGGAGGATATTCAATGTCATAACGTGAAGAGGTGGTATAACACACAAAAGACGTGGTAAACCAATGACATCAGTGTACCATTGCATAGTTAATGGATTACAGACATATAATTGATCTTCCATTACATCACCACATTCATATAAAGACATTAACTCTCAGTTGTTTTGTGATTTAAGCAATGTGGTAATGAGATCAGCAACACCTCAGTATTGGCATACTGTCATTGTGAATGGGCTGTAGTCAGGGGAGCGTTCCATCATTGTGCATTCAGAGGAAGTGGCATTTCTGGCAGCAGCTGTCCTCAGAAACACCAGGTATTTCCTGACTTGTAGCTGTAAGTCAGCTGGTCCAGTATGTCTGCTCTTCTCACTGTGCCTAGGATGCAGAAGCTTTTATCCAGAAGAAAACCTGCATTGAGACAGATTATAACAGTATAGTGTGACACTCTCAGGATGCATTGTGGCTTGTATGCTTTGTCAGTCAAATCAAATCAAATATTATGTGTTACATGCTTTGTAAACAACAGGTGTAGACTAACAGTGAAATGCTGACTTACGGGCCTTTACCAACAATGCAGAGAGAAGGAAAATAGAGAAGTAATAGAAAAGTAGTAAGGATAACTAGGCTATATTCACGGGGTACCAGTACAGAGTTGATGTGCAGGGGTACAAGATAATTTAGGTAGATATGCACACATAACTAGGAATAAAGTAACTAGGCAACAGTATAGATAGTAAACAGTAGCAGCAGCGCATGTGATGAGTAAAAAAGGTTTGTGCAAAAAGGGTCGATGCAGATAGATAAATAGTTAACCAAATAGCTACCCAGACTAACTAAAGTGCCCTCCGTAATTATTGGGACAGTGAAACATGTTGTCTTCTTTTGGCTCTATACTTCAACAGTTTGAATTTGAAATCAAACATTGACTATGAGGGTATTTGCATCCATATCGTGTGGACCGTTTAGAAAATACAACACTTTTGTACATAGTCAAATTCACTTATACGTGTGTGTATTAAAGCAATAAAAAGTTAAGTATTTGATCTCAAATTCACAGGACACAATGACTACATCAAGCTTATGACTCTAAACATTTATTGGATGCATTTTCTGTTTGTTTTGGTTGTGTTTCAGAATTTTGTGGCCAATAGAAATGAATGGTAAATCATGTATTGCGTCATTTTGGAGCCACTTTTATTGTAAATAAGAATAGAATATGTTTCGAAACCCTTCTACATGAATGTGGATGCTACCATGATTACAGATAATCCTGAATGAATCGTTAATAAGGATGAGTGAGAAAGTTAAACGCAAAATATCATACCTCCCCTCCAAATGCTAACCTCCTCTGTTATTGTAATGGTGAGAGGTTAGCATGTCTTGGGATTATGATATTTGTGCGTCTAACTTTCTCACTCATCATTATTCGCGACTCATTCAGGATTACCCGTAATTATGGTAGAATCCACATTCATGTAGAGTACGTCACACAGCTTAGTAGCTAATGAGGCGATGCAAACGGGACACAGAGGAGTACGTTTCACACATCCCCATGTGCTACATTCACCTCTCAAACTTCCTCAACAGCGACCCCAGCATTGAGCTGAGCACAACTGTAGATCTGAGTCACTAGGCGCCACTGTAAAGGATGTCACTCTGCTTGCTTAGCGAATACCACTTTCTCCCGATTCAGCCCATACCTGGCGCAAACTCGGGACCTCTGCCTCGCAAACACACTTGACCGCTCTCCTCAAGTGTCTTAGCCGATCGTGCCACCTCAATAGGTAGCTAATGAGGCGACACAAGCGGCACACTTATGGCTGAGAGAAAGTTTCACACATCCCCATGTGCAACATACAGAGTATAGAGCCAAAATAATAAAAAATGCTTCACAGTCTTATGGCTTGGGTGTAGAATCTAGTCATGGTCCTGTTGGTTCCATACTTAGTGCATCGGTGTCGCTTGCCGTGAGGTAGCAGAGAGAACAGTCTAAGACTTGGGTGGTTGGAGTCTGACAATTTTTAGGGCCTTCCTCTGACACTGCCTGGTATAGAGGTCCTGGATGGCAGGGAGCTGAACTTCAGTGAAGTACTTGTCTATACACACTAGAGGTCGACCGATTAATCGGAATGGCCGATTAATTAGGGCCGATTTCAAGTTTTCATAACAATCGTAAATCGGTAATTTTGGATGCCGATTTTGCCGATTTTTTTATATATATATTTTTACACCTTTGTTTAACTAGGCAAGTCAGTTAAGAACACATTCTTATTTTCAATGACGGCCTAGGAACGGTGGGTTAACTGCCTTGTTCAGGGGGAGAACGACAGATTTTTACCTTGTCAGCTCAGGGATCAACCTTGCAACCTTACGGTTAACTAGCCAACGCTCTAACCACCTGCCTCACGAGGAGCCCGCCTGTTACGCGAATGCAGTAAGAAGCCAAGGTAAGTTGCTAGCTAGCATTAAACGTATCTTATAAAAAACAATCAATCAATCAATCATGATCAAGTATAACTACACATGGTTGATGATATTACTAGTTTATCTAGCGTGTCCTGTTGCATATAATCGATGCAGGGCGCATTCGCGAAAAGGACTGTCGTTGCTCCACGTGTACCTAACCATAAACTACAAAGGCACGCTTAAAATCAATACACAGAAGTATATATTTTTAAACCTGCATATTTAGCTAAAAGAAATCCAGGTTAGCAGGCAATATTAACCAGGTGAAATTGTGTCACTTCTCTTGCGTTCATTGCACGCAGAGTCAGGGTATATGCAACAGTTTGGGCCGCCTGGCTCATTGCGAACTAATTTGCCAGAATTTTACGTAATTATGACATAACATTGAAGGTTGTGCAATGTAACAGGAATATTTAGACTGATGGATGCCACCCGTTAGATAAAATACAGAACGGTTCCGTATTTCACTGAAAGAATAAATGTTTTGTTTTTGAGATTATAGTTTCCGGATTCGACCATATTAATGACCTAAGGCTCGTATTTCTGTGTGTTATTATGTTATAATTAAGTATGATTTGATAGAGCAGTCTGATTGAGCAATGGTGGGCACCAGCAGGCTCGTAAGCATTCATTCAAAAAGCACTTTTGTGCGTTTTGCCAGCAGCTCTGCTGTTTATGAATTCAAGCCTATCAACTCCTGAGATTAGGCTGGTGTAACCAATGTGAAATGGCTAGCTAGTTAGCGGGGTGCGCGCTAATAGCGTTTCAAACGTCACTCGCTCTGAGACTTGGAGTAGTTGTTCCCCTTGCTCTGCATGGGTAACGCTGCTTCGAGGGTGGCTGTTGTCGATGTGTTCCTGATTCGAGCCCAGGTAGCGGCGAGGAGAGGGATGGAAGCTATACTGTTACACTGGCAATACTAAAGTGCCTATAAGAACACCCAATAGTCAAAGGTATATGGAATACAAATCGTATAGAGAGAAATAGTCCTATAATTCCTATAATAACTACAACCTAAAACTTCTTACCTGGGAATATTGAAGACTCGTGTTAAAAGGAACCACCAGCTTTCATATGTCCTCATGTTCTGAGCAAGGAACTTAAACGTTAGCTTTCTTACATGGCACATATTGCACTTTTACTTTCTTCTCCAACACTTTGTTTTTGCATTATTTAAACCAAATTTAACATGTTTCATTATTTATTTGATGCTAAATTGATTTTATTGATGTATTATATTAAGTTAAAATAAGTGTTCATTCAGTATTGTTGTAATTGTCATTATTACAAATAAATTAATAAAAATCGGCCGATTAATCGGTATTGGCTTTTTTTGGTCCTCCAATAATCGGAATCGGCGTTCAAAAATCATAATCGGTCGACCTCTAGTACACACTACCCTCTGCAGCGCCTTGCGGTCAGATGCCAAGCAGTTGCCATACAAGGCAGTAATACAGCCAGTCAAGGTGCTCTTAATGGTACAGCTGTATAACTTTGAGGATCTGAGGGCCAATGACAAATCTTTTCTGCCTCCTGAGAAGGAAGAGGCGGTGTCGTGTCCTCTTCAAGACTGTGTTGGTGTGTGTGGACCATGATAGATCCTTAGTGATGTGGACACCGAGGAACTTGAAGCTCTCGACCTGCTCCGCTACAGCCCTGTCGATGTTAATGGGGGAGTGTTCGGCACTCTGTTTCCTGTAGTCCACGATCAGCTCCTTTGTCTTGCTGACAATGAGGTAGAGGGTATTGTCCTGGCACCACACTGCCAGGTCTCTGACCACCTCCTTATACAGTTGAAGTCGGATGTTTACATACACTTAGGTTGGAGTCATTAAAACTCGTTTTTCAACCACTCCACACATTTCTTGTTAACAAACTTGGCAAGTCGGTTAGGACATCTACTTTGTGCATGACACAAGTAATTTTACAACAATTGTTTACAGACAGATTATTTCACTTGTAATTCACTGTATCACAATTCCAGTGTTTCAGCAGTTTACATACACTAAAGTGGACTGTGCCTTTAAACAGCTTGGAAAATTCCAGAAAATTATGTTATGGCTTTAGAAGCTTCTGATGATCTTAGGCTTGTGTGTGGCTGCTCGGCCATGGATACCCATTTCATGAAGCTCCTGACGAGCAGTTATTGTGCTGAAGATGCTTCCAGAGYCAGTTTGGATGTCGGTAGTGAGTGTTGCAACCGAGGACAGATGATTTTTACGCCCTACAGCGGTCCCATTCTGTGAGTTTGTGTGGCTAACACTTTGCGGCTGAGCCGTTGTTGCTCCTAGATGTTTCCACTTCACAATAACAGCACTTAAAGTTGACGGGGGCAGCTCTAGCAGGGCAGAAATTTGACAAACTGACTTGTTGGAAAGGTGCCCTCCAATGATGGTGCCACGTTAATAGTCACTGAGCTCTTCAGTACAGGACATTCTTCTGCCAATGTTTGTCTATGAAGATCGCACGGGTGTGTGCTCGATTGTATACACCTGTCAGCAACAGGTGTTTCTGAAATAGAGGAATTCACTAATTTGAAGGGGTGTCCACATACTTTAGTGTACATGCCTATTTCAAGGGTTTGTAAAATTAAAAAAAATAACTATTTGGTTTTAATATCACTTAGTAGTCAGAACTATACATTTTCAAATATTCCACATTTAGCTCTATCATCATAACTGCAAGCAACCGCATGCTTTTCATGATCAGTAAACAGCAGTTGAACATTTAATTTCAGATATGTGATGGTAGCCTATCTATTTGGCATGTAGCTAGCTAGCTAACAATGTGTCATTTAGTTTGCTTCATATATATATATATGTACACACACACATACATCTATATCTATATATATAGCCATCTAGTTGATCCCCTGAAAGTTAGCTTGTTAGCTAGCTATATTGATGTGACCTGTTATTAGCTAGCTAGCCAATTTGATGTGATCAATCAATGTAGCCTATCCTGTCTGTCAGCAGCAATCGGGATTAAACAGTTTCAAACACAATGTTGAAAAGGGGATAATATTAGCTAACTTCGCTAGGTAGGCCTACGTTGGTTGGAGAAAAAAAAGTACATTAGGTCCACTTACCACTATGTTTGGCCAAATGTACAAAATGTATACCGGTAGTTTGTAAATGAAACATTATCAGCTAACAGTACATCTGCAAATGTGCCCTTCTGCCGATGTCACGTCGGTATGAATGATTCGGGAGACAGACGCAGGAATGCGTAATATGGGTTTTTATTGCACCCAAATTACGTGTTAAGGCACGGGGACGAAGACCAAACAAACACGTAACAAAACACAGGGTAGAAACCCAAAACAGAATAAATAACACACGCACACAATGATTAACACATTGGACGAGACCCGTAATCATCTGCGCTATCCACAGTGGCACGAAAGCCAAAACACACAGCACAGGTACTCATGCGCACCAACGGACATTGTAACAATAATTGACAGCCCAATGGAAACCAAAGGGCACACTTATACAAGTACTAATAAGTGGGAATAGGGGACAGGTGTGCGTAATGAAAGTTCCGGAGGGATCCGTGACAGCTGCTTGACAGGCAGAGCCAACAAAGGATTGGAAATTAACCTAAACCACTCATACTTGTCAGATATACTTCACTTTTATTTTATATCACTCAAATATTCAATTAATGGTGGCCAATATTGAGAGATATCGTGAGGCTACCCTCACAAATCTGGAATTACAGTACACGATCAAATGATATTTACTGATCCTGAAAGCATGCAGTTATTTGCTGTATAACTCTGATGATAGAGCTAAATGGCATACCTTGTCAGTTGTGTGACTGAATGCATCTTCCACATTTAACCTAACCCCTCTGAATCAGAGAGGTGCGGGGGGCTGCCATAATTGACATCCACGGCACCCAGGGAATAGTGAGTTAACTGCCTTGTTCAGAACGACAGATTTTTACCTTGTCAGCTCAGGGATTCGATCCAGCAACCTTTCAGTCACTGGCCCAGCGCTCTAACCACTATGCTACCTGCTGCCACTATGCAAATGTAATCAATTATTTTGCATGGAATAATCAGACATTTGTAGTTGTGAGTATGCTCTTCAAGAGGTGATAATATTACAACCAAATAGGGTCTTATCGTCGATGTTGATCAGGCCTACCACCGTGGTGTCGTCAGCAAACTTAATGATGGTGTAGTCGTGCGCGGCCACAATGTTGTGGGTGAACAGGGAGTACAGGAGAGGACTAAGCATGCACCCCTGAGGGGCCCCCATGTGGAAGGCCAGCAAAGGCGGATGGGTTTTTGCCTACCCTCACCACCTGGGGGCGGCCCATTAGGAAGTCCCGGATCCAATTGTGGAGAGAGGAGTTCAGTCCCAGGGTCCTTAGCTTAGTGATGAGCTTGGAGGGCACTATGGTGTTAAATGCTGAGCTGAAGTCAATGCACAGCATTCTCACATAGGTGTTCCTCTTGTCCAGGTGGGAGAGGGCAGTGTGGTGTGCAATAGAGATTACATCATCTGTGGGTCTGTTGGGGTGGTATGCGAATTGGAGTGGGTCCAGGGATGGGATGATGGTGTTGATGTGAGCCATGACCAGCCTTTCAAAGCATTTCATGGCTACAAATGTGAGTGCTACGGGGAGATAGTCATTTAGACAGGTTACCTTGGCGTTCTTGGGCACAGGGACTATGGTGGTATGCTTGAAACATGTAGATATTACATGCTTGGTCAGGGAGAGGTTGAAAATGTCTGTGAAGACACTTGCCAACTGGTCAGTGCATGCTCTGAGTATGCGTCCTGGTAATCAGTCTGGCCCTACGGCCTTGTGAATGTTAACCTGTTTAAAGGTCTTACTCACATTAGGTACGGAGAGAATGATCACACAGTCATCTGAAACAGCTCGTGCTCTCATGCATGGTTCAGTGTTTCTTGCCTTGAAGCGAGCATAGAAGGCATTTAGCTTGTCTGGTCCTTATTGTGTCAATGATGGCCGGTGGGTGCTTTCACACATTGTCCTCAACCAAGGTTTTACAAAAGTCATACAGATTCACGTACAGTAAACATACAGACACAAACAAACTATAATCTATCCTTCCCACTCTGTCTTTCATACACAGACAGTGTAGTGTACTGTAGATGTTCCTTTCCTCAGAGATAAGCAGTCTTTAGACTAAACTGTTGTTATCTGCAGTCATCTGAAAGTTTGAGAAGAAAGTGCAGAGCAGAGTGCAGCCAGGAGAGAGTGTATGTGAGGTCACAGTGGGGCCTGGCCGCCCAGGGGCCAAAGCCATGCTGTTTTATAAACAAGGACCTCACAACAATAGCAGTGAGATGGCTCCTGGTTTTAGACTTACTGATACTGTAGCAACTAGTAGCACACGGCCAAGGCAACCACACCACAGTGTTTTCTGTGCTGAAAGTGACAGTTTAACCTGGTTCTGCGTGGGCCAGCAGACTGACTTATATAGAGAGCAACATAGAGTATTGTGGTTATCCAACCTGAGAGACACTAGGTTTCAGTGTGACGGGGGAATTAAATGTGTTTACCACCTCATCACGTTCACTCGTTTGTAACCATGACACGCTTCATTTGATGATATCTGCAGCTGAATTCTATTTTGTTCATTAGATTGTGTGCAGTGACAGACCCGTGTTGACATAACATGAGCTAATGTGTTTATAGTTTCTCTAATGGATCATGTAGAGGTCGTAATGAAACACGTTCATTTGCTAGATTTATGGCGTCATGGGCAGGAGGTTCATTTGCATACTTGATGTATCATAGGTCGTGATCCCTACTGTATACACAGTATACCCTTCCTGCAGCAGTACCAATAGGACAAGTTGGCTGTAGACATATACACATGGAACATTAGAGGGATGTTTACCAAATAATAACTGGGCATGTTAAAAATTGCAAATGAATTTGGTAAAACTGCCAGTCCAAACTATTAGCATGAAAGTTGTCTAAATAATGCAATGAAGTATTTTGAATATTTCTTGAGAAGGGATGATATTGAAATTCAAAATGAACCCGGTTATTGGCCAGAGCCGGATGGCACTATGAACAGAATATTGTGTCAGATAGTGCCAGCTGGTAAGGGGTCTGAACAGATTATTATAGGAGCGAGAGAGAGAGAGAGGGTGAGAGAAAACAATAGAGAGAAACTCATCCGCTAGTCACTGTGGGGTGGAGGGGATCAGCCAAACCCTTTCGTCACTATCTCTCCTTTCTCACCTGCCAGAGCTTGCGTGTGTGAGCCGTGGGTGAGGGGGACAGGAGGTGAGAGGTGTGTGAGTCCTGTGGAGAGGTCGGGATGGGCTGAACCTCCACTCATCCGTCCTCCACTCGTCCGTCTGGGCTCTGTAAGGCCCCACCGCTGCTCTGCAGGTAGACATCTGGAGGCAGAATGAGTAGTACCATCTAGAGAAAATGAAGAGAGGACTTCTGTTATCACTGAGCCACAGGGAATTAGACAGCCTCTCTCTAGATTATCTCCCTTTTGTGTTTTCTATATTATCTCCTTCCCTCATTCTCATTGAATGTATTCGTCTACTTATTTTATTTATCTTCCCTTTTCTCTCTATTCCAGTCTCTCTTGAACTTTTTTCTTCTCATTCCTTAGTTGTCCTATTTTCTTTACATTATGAAAGCAAAAAAGGGAATGGAATTTTTGTTTCTGGCAGAGAAACTGTTATGACTTTATCCTGGCACTAAACGATAAGCAAGACAAGATAGTGAAAGTGTGCTGTGTCTAGCGAGCCCTCAGACAAGCCTTAGTACTGCAAACAGCGCCTGAGCTCTCAGCGCCCCCACTGGCTGCCTGCTTTGCCAATCAAAGGCAGGGGGTGGGAACAGGCGGACATGAGTGCTGATGTCACAGTCACATGGATTCTCGTGTGTTCATGCTCGGAGGCTGAGAGACAGAGCTGTGCTGGCCAGCTGCTGCTGAGACAGCAGTGGAGGGCTTTGAGCTGGTGATAGTACTCTCTTATGGACTCGGAGCTTAATGATGTATTTTGTGATTTCAGCTATGAAAGGTAAGAGCAGAATGCATGCATGCTGTTTCCACGGTGCAGTAGGCAGCTAGAGTAACAAGTAGGGAAGTGAAGCTTCTCTCTATTCACTGCCTGCCAACTCTCCAATTCAGTTCCCTGCAAAGAGAGAGAGAGAGAGACTGCCTCAGAATGTGTTTATTACCAGGGAATTAAGCTGTGGAAATATCAACAAAACAAATCTATTCTGGGAGGAAATCAAGTTAGAAATTCAAAACAGATGATAAGACGTGTGTGTTGGGATGATTCTCTTAAGTGGATAGGACTGTTACTCTCATGGTATCTGTTATGTGTGCTTTCTCTGTGCTGGTGTGTGTTTAATAAATTAGAGTCAGTGTGGTCATACTATAGCACTGATCTCTTTCTGATGAGAAATACAGCCCTCCAGCTCTTGCGACAATTCCAAGTTTTGAAGGGTAGACATAGGGGGGTGGACGAGGGGAGGGGACGGCCGGGACGGGGGTTTCAGGGGGGTTCAGGGGTCCCTTTAGCAGTTCTTTCTCCTGGGCTATTAATTCTGTTCCATTCCAGAGGACGTGTTTGTCTGTTCGGAGGGGAGAGTTGCGTGGCAGACTGGTAGTGTTGAACGTGGCTTGCAGACGGGGCGACAAGGCACTGGCTGGCGCAACTGGCAGACTAGGATTCTTTGAGTTGATACTGCTGTGTTTCTTGTGTTCCACTGACCTATTTTTTGGTAGTTGGGTATACAAGCATGGCCATGGGAGTAAGGCTGGGTCCTCCTCCCAGTCTCAGTGTCGTGATCCTGCATGCTTAATCCCAGTTCTCCCACCCCCACCATCATACAGTCAAACACACACTCACGTATGCATGCACAAATACACATGCAGGCACACACACCATCACCAACCCCTTGTGGGCCACGAACAATGCATTCACATCCATTTACACACACACACACACACACACACACACACACACACACACACACACACACACACACACACACACACACACACACACACACACACACACACACACACACACACACACACTCATTCTTGCATATACACATATGCATACCCAAGCATTACGTGCTCTTACACATACACACAAACACACAGAAAATAGTCACTGTGAATCTCAGGCATCTGTCATTGTGTGTTAGATGCTACAGTACATCCTCACCAATCACTGCATTTCTAATACATATATTTCTAATACATATATTGTGTGGAAACATTTTTGCATTTTCCACTACATTCTTATTTCTTTTCTTTTTTTTACACTGAGACTTGAAAAATCTGAGAATATGATCTTGACCACCTCTTTACCGAGAGGGACAGTTGTGTGAAGTTTTGAACGCGCACTTGATCACAATGTGTGAAATTCCTGTGATAGAGTGAGATTACGTAGTTGACAGAGATGTGTGAAATTGTGGGAGAATGACATTTTATGACACTGAGGCAGATTTGAAAGATCAGCACTCTAACCCAATTCCCTTTTATATAGACTTATTTTGAATATGGAAAATGTAGAAATATATTTCTTTATTGGTGTAGCTGTGCAAAATCAAATACATTTTTTTCCCTTTCCAGTTTTTATTCCAGATGCAATTTCCGTTATTTTTCAATATGTATTTATTACAGTGTAAGGGCAGGTCTGCCTTGAATCAAGATGTATTCATTACAGTGTAAGGGTAGGTCTGCATTGAATCAAGATGTATTCATTACAGTGTAAGGGCAGGTCTGCGTTGAATCAAGATGTATTCATTACAGTGTAAGGGCAGGTCTGCCTTGAATCAATATGTATTTATTACAGTGTAAGGGCAGGTCTGCATTGAATCAAGATGTATTCATGACAGTGTAAGGGCAGGTCTGCATTGAATCAAGATGTATTCATTACAGTGTAAGGGTAGGTCTGCCTTGAATCAAGATGTATTCATTACAGTGTAAGGGCAGGTCTGCATTGAATCCAGATGTATTCATTACAGTGTAAGGGCAGGTCTGCATTGAATCCAGATGTATTCATTACAGTGTAAGGGCAGGTCTGCCTTGAATCAAGATGTATTCATTACAGTGTAAGGGCAGGTCTGCATTGAATCCAGATGTATTCATTACAGTGTAAGGGCAGGTTTGCATTGAATCCAGATGTATTTATTACAGTGTAAGGGCAGGTCTGCATTGAATCCAGGTGTATTTATTACAGTGTAAGGGCAGGTCTGCCTTGAATCAAGATGTATTTATTACAGTGTAAGGTCGGGTCTGCATTGAATCCAGATGTATTCATTACAGTGTAAGGGCAGGTCTGCATTGAATCAAGATGTATTATTACAGTGTAAGGGCAGGTCTGCCTTGAATCAAGATGTATTTATTACAGTGTAAGGGCAGGTCTGCATTGAATCCAGGTGTATTTATTACAGTGTAAGGGCAGGTCTGCATTGAATCCAGATGTATTCATTACAGTGTAAGGTAGGTCTGCCTTGAATCAAGATGTATTCATTACAGTGTAAGGGCAGGTCTGCATTGAATCCAGATCTATTTATTACAGTGTAAGGGCAGTCTG
>NC_036842.1:67577165-67724820 GCF_002910315.2 Salvelinus sp. IW2-2015 | reverse complement strand
ACCTGTAATGGAAACATCCCTCTCATTACCCCATGCAAATTAGCCAGCCTACTCAGCACAATTAAGATGAAAATTCTAAATATTAATTACATAATTAAAGAAAGACGTTTGATGTACCAAAAGACAGAAAAAAATAAAGTGTGTTTCATCTACATTATAATTAACCTGTCATCAAGATATGAATATGAAGCTTCTGTTTTGCATACAGACAGTGCATAACTATGTGATTTACCACGAGTGTCTACTAGACTGTAAACATTGTTCAGGGGATGGAGAAAACGTACAGCTAAATTCCATGTTAATAAGGCAGTAAATATTTGCTGTAGCTTTGGTGCTCTTTGTCTCGTCCTATCAGCAAGCGGGTGAAGTGCTCTGGACTACTGCCGCGTGCTGCAGGGTTCCAGCATCACACCAGAGGTTAACAAGATTGGGTATTATCCAGTTAGGAACTGAGAACACGGAAAGCCAGTCAAAAATCAAAACACATTTTTGCCCACATGTGAGGGTTGAAAATAAGAGTGACCAGGTAAGAATGATGTTTCTTACAAAGTCCCGTTTTTTATTCATATCAGATCAACAAACATTTACATATTATTGTCTGAATAGCCTCACCACGACAAGAGAAACCGATCATCACTTTTTTAACCTAATCTTAAAAATGTGTTATAATCAAAATAAAAAAATTCTCAAAACATAATCTCCTTTTATAGTATAATGTCTTTTTATAGTATAATTTACCTCATTGGTTTTAATGTTATTATATTATATCGCCTATCTGTTTATGAAAACAAACAAAATTTATTTTGAGTTCGATTTCATATTCTCAGAGCCCATCCAGCCATCCATTATTACTAATGGCAATGTAAGAGTAGTTAGTAAGCTCCTCTTAGAGAGGAATTTGGTGTGTTTTGGAGCCATGTATGCTCAGATCTCTCCCTGCACAATGCCTTGGGTGAGGACGCGGAGTGGCATTTCCACAGGTTATTAAAGAGTGGGAGGTGTGCCGCTGTCTGGAACGCGCTGTGAGACCGACCGACTGACCGACGCACATCCTGGCTGCCTGGCCGCGTGTGGACGGACTGGTTAATGAGATATTGATTGCCCATTGAGAGCATGGATTTTTTATTTAGCTCCATAGAGGCTCTGAGGACAGGGACGTGCAGTTTGGAGTGATAGAGGAGACTGCAGGAAGGAGATTGAGCCTAACACAGGGCAGAACCCAGCACTGATACTGCTACCCTGTACCCTGCCGTATGCTATGGCTCTGGCTATGGCTACACTGTGCCATGATATGCCCAGGCCTCCACTCTAGCACTTGAGGATGCCTGACAGCTTGGCAATGCACCTGGTTGCTAGTCACACCTCACACTCCTGACAGATTAACTCACTCACTAACTTGAGGTTATATCAGATCACACTCTCCTGCCTTATTTTTAATCAAGGTGTGGTCTCATACAAACACAGTGGCTCATGAAGTCGATAACTCAGGATATACTGTAGTATTACAATATTATCCCATTTCTGATTTTACAGTTCCCTGCTGAGCAGAAAGCTCTAATGTAAGGAGTCATTTTCTGCTTTAACTCTCACTCTGTATTTAAGTGCACACACATATGGATTCTTTGAAGTGTCTTCCCGTCCTATAGCATTTAGGAGTGCCTACTGTACAAAAGTGCCATAATAGGCCCTCCCTCAGCACACCTCATAACACACTCAGTACAGGTCCACCTGGTCCTGCACCACCCAATCACTCCACCTCAACATTCACATACAGAAATAGATTATTTTACACATACATTTAGAGGAATGTTTGTTTTTCAGCTTAGAGAGAGAGCGAAAGAGTGAGAGAGAGCGAAAGAGTGAGAGAGAGCGAAAGAGTGAGAGAGAGCGAAAGAGTGAGAGAGAGAGTGAAATAGTGAGAGAGAGCGAAATAGTGAGATAGCGTGAAAGAGTGAGAGAGAGTGAGAGCGAAAGAGTGGGAGAGAGAGTGAGAGCGAAAGAGTGAGAGCGAAAGAGTGAGAGTGAGAGAGTGAGAGAGAGAGAGATAGATATTAGAGGAGTGTATTGAGAGTAGCCAGTGGATTGTGCACTAAGAGCAGAAATGGGATTATCTGTTGCTGTCAGTCTTCAAAGGGCCTTTGGATAGAGACAGCTCTGTATGCAGTATCAGTGTTTATCTGTAGTCTCAGTATCCATTGACCTGTTGTCTGGATGTGAATCACACCATGTCCATGATATGCATACATTTTCACAATTGATATAATTTCAACACAATGTCATTTTATGATCTATACTGTATGTTATCGATCTGATGTTATATCCATGGTGTGTTTCTCTGACTTCTTTGCTGGCACTCTCCTGCACCTGCAGTGTCCTCCCAAGCTCCTCCTGCCGGGGCAAAGAAGTTAAAAGTGATTTAACAGATTGAAGAGGGGAATGGTTTTCTGAGTACTTTTATTCTGTGCGTGTCTTGTAGCATTGCCTTTTTTTCTCCACAGATCTCTAGAGGGCTGTCCACTGGCCTTTTGAAGTTGCATCAAAGAGGAAATGGGGAAGAAAAAGCATTATTGATTTTGCGTTTTGTCTGACTCAAATGCTGAGGAATAAAGACACATAAGGAGAGAGGTGTTGGCACCGGGGTTGCTTTGAGAGAGAAGGGGGAGGGAGATGGAGAGATGGGGGTATAGAGATGTATAGGTGAGGAACTCGAGAGATAGAGTTAATACATCTCTCCCCAGAGCCTCCTGCACTGTTCAGCTGTTTCCCCTGCTAGCTACCTTTGTGCTTCTCTCCAATGCTGCAGTAAATAAAGCCATTAAAAAAGGCCAGAGACAAACCTCTCTAGTCTCTATTCCTCCATGTCAGATATCGTGCCTTCAGAAAGTATTCATATGATTTATTCTACATGTTGTTGTTTTACAGACTGAATTCAACATGGATGAAATACATTTGTTTCTCACCCATCTACACACAATACCCCATAATTACAAAGTGGAAATTTGTTTTTAGAATTTTTTGCAAATGTATTCAATATGAAATACAGAAATATCAAATGTACATAAGTATTCACACCCCAGAGTCAATACTTAGTGGAAGCACCTATGGCGGAATTTACAGCTTTGAGTCCTCTTGGGTATGTCTGTATCAGCTTTGCGCATCAGGATTTAGGGATTTTCTCCCATTCTTCCTTGAGTATTTTGGTGAACAGCAATCGTCAAGTCTGTCCATGGGATTAAAGTCTGGGCCACTCAAGGACTGTCACGTTCTTGTTCTGAAGCCATTCCAGGGTTGCATTGGCTATATGCTTGGGGTCATTGTCCTGTTAGACTAGGGCAAAGATTTACTTTCTAAGGTTGTTTGCACTCTGAAGCAGGTTCTCATCAAGGATTTGCCTGTATTTGGCTCCCTCCATCCTCCCAGTCCCTGAAAAGCATCCCCATAGCATGATGCTGCTACCATGTTTCAAGTTTTACATTTGAGTCATTTAGCAGAAACTCTTATCCAGAGTGACTTACAGTAGTGAGTGAATACATTTTTCATACTTGTCCCCCATGGGAATCAAACCCACAACCCTGGTGTTGCAAGTGCCATGTTCTACCAAGTGAGCCACACGGGATCGGGGATGATGTTAGACGGGTGATGAGCTGTCCCTGGTTTTCTCCAGACATAGCTCTTTGCATTCAGGCCAGTTACATTTTTCTCTCATCAGACCACATACTCTTTTGCCTATTGATCTTATAGTCTTTCACATGCATTTTTGCGAACTCCAGGCGTGCTGTCCTGCCTTTCTCTCAGGTGTGGCTTCCGTCTGGCCACTCTCCCATAAAGCCCAAATTGGTGAAGTGCTGTATAGACCATTCCCCCATCTCAGCCAAGGAACTCTGTAGTTCTGTCAGAGTGGTCATTGGCTTCTTTGTCACCTCCCTGACCAAGGTTCATCTTGCATCTTGTGTGGCCCCTTACTCAGTTTGGTCGGACGGCCAGCTCTAGGCAGAGTCTGGGTAGTTCCATATTTTTCCAATTCCCATTGATGGAGACCACTGTGCTCTTGGAAACGTTAAACACTCTAGAAATTGTTTTATACCCTTCCCCAGAAATTTGCGTGTGTAGATGGGTGAAATTAAAAAATATATTTTAT
Source organism: Salvelinus sp. IW2-2015 (assembly GCF_002910315.2). Classification (NCBI taxonomy): domain Eukaryota; kingdom Metazoa; phylum Chordata; class Actinopteri; order Salmoniformes; family Salmonidae; genus Salvelinus; species Salvelinus sp. IW2-2015. The sequence continues at coordinate 67,720,682 of NC_036842.1, read as the reverse complement.
ACATTTTGAATTTGCTGTAACACAACAAAATATGGAATAAGTCAAGGGTTATGAATACTTCCTGAAGGCACTGTATCTTATCCCCAGCTCCATCAGGTCCCCTCACCTCACCCCACTGTTGAAATGCTTTTCTCTGACAAGCCAAGCAGCTCAGTTCTCAGCTGTAATCAAATACAGTATGTGCGCTAGGTAAGTGTGAAGTGGCAGGCTAGAAGAGAAACTGTTGTTTGTGGGCTGTTTCACCCTTATCTGTCAAGGGTGGGCTGATGAAAGGAGAGGGGTTCTCTGCTGTAATTGACCTAAGAGTGACATCTAATCAAATTGTGTGGGTCCCATACACATATTTAGCAGATGTTATTGTGGGTGTAGCGAAATGCTTGTGTTCCTAGCTCCAACAGTGCAGTAATATCTAACAATATCTAACAATTCACAACAATACACACAAATCGTAAAAAGTAAAAGAATGAAGTTAAGAAGTACATAAATATTAGGACAAGCAATGTCAGAGTGGTATTGACTAAAATACAGTATATACATATGAAATGAGTAAAGCAGTATTTAAACATTATTAAAGTGATTAGTGTTCCATTATTAAAGTGACCAGTGATTCAATGTCTATGTATATAGGACATTAGCCTCTAAGGTGCAGGGTTGAGTAACTGGGTGGTAGCCGGCTAGAGATGGCTATTTAACAGTCTGTTGGCCTTGAGATAGAAGCTGTTTTTCAGTCTCTCGGCCCCAGCTTTGATGCACCTGTACTGACCTGGCCTTCTGGATGGTAGCGGGGTGATCAGGCTGTGGCTCGGTTGGTTGTTGTCCTTGATGATCTTTTTGGGTGGTGCTGTAGGTGTCCTGGAGGGCAGGCAGTGTGCCCCCGGTGATACATTGGTCAGACCGCACCACCCTCTGGAGAACCCTTCGGTTGTGGGCTGTGCAGTTGGCGTACCAGGCGGTGATACAGCCCGACTGGATGCTCTCAATTGTGCATTTGTAAAGGTTTGTGAGGGTCTTAGGGCCCAAGCCGAAGTTCTTCAGCCTCCTGAGGTTGAAGAGACACTGTTTGCGCCTTCTTCACCACACTGTCTGTGTAGGTGGACCATTTCAGATCGTCGGTGATGTGTACACCGAGGAACTTGACGTTTTTCACCTTCTCCACTGCGGCCCCGTCGATGTGGATAGGGGTGTGCTCTCTCTGCTGTTTCCACAATCATGCCCTTCGTTTTGTTGATGTTGAGGGAGAGGTTATTTTCCTGGCACCACTCCGTCAGGGCGCTCACCTCCTCCCTGTAGGCTTTCTCATCATTGTTGGTAATTTGGCCTACAACTGTTGTGTTTTGTATGCAAACTTGATGATTGAGTTGGAGGCATGCGTGGCCAAGCAGTCATGGGTGAACAGGAAGTACAGGAGGGGGCTGAGTATGCACCCTTGTGGTGCCCCTGTGTTGAGGATCAGTGAAGCCGAGTTGTTGTTTTCTACGTTCACCACCTGGGGGCGGCCCGTCAGGAAGTCTAGGACCCAGTTGCACAGGGCGGGGTTCAGACCCAGGGCCCCGAGCTTAATGATGAGCTTGGAGGGTACTATGGTGTTGAAGGCTGAGCTATAGTCAATGAACAGCAGGTGGGATAGGGCAGTGTGCAGTGCGATGGCGATTGCATCGTCTGTGGATCTATTAGGGCGGTATGCAAAATGAAGTGGGTCTAGGGTGTCACGTAAGGTAAGGTAGAGGTGATATGATCCTTAACTAGCCTCTCAAAGCACTTCACGATAACAGAAGTGAGTCCTACGGGTTGAATAGTCATTTAGTTCAGTTACCTTTGCTTTCTTGGGTACAGGAACAATGGTGGACATCTTGAAGCAAGTGGGGACAGCAGACTGGGACAAGGAGAGATTGAATATGTCCGTAAAAACTCCAGCCAGCTGGTCTGCGCATGCTCTGAGGACGCAGCTAGGGATGCCGTCTGGGCCGGAAGCCTTGCGAGGGTTAACACGTTTAAATGTCTTACTTATGTCGACCACAGAGAACGAGAGCCCACAGTCCTTGGCAGCGGGTTGCATCGGTGGCATTGTGTTAACCTCGAAGCGGGTGAAGATAGTGTTTAGCTTCTCTGGGAGCAAGACGTCAGTGTCCGTGACATGGCTGGTTTTCCCTTTGTAATCCATGATTGTCTGTAGACCCTGCCACATACGTCTTGCATCTGAGTCATTGAATTGCGACTCCACTTTGTCTCTTGCCTGTTTGATTGCCTTACAGAGGGCATAATTACACTGTTTGTATTTGACTACATTCCCAGTCACCTTGCTGTCACGCCCTGACCGTAGAGAGCTTTTTATGTCTCTATTTTGGTTTGGTCAGGGTGTGATTTGGGTGGGCATTCTATGTTCATTTTCTGTGTTTTGTATTTCTTTGTGTTTGGCCGGGTGTGGTTCTCAATCAGAGGCAGCTGTCTATCGTTGTCTCTGATTGAGAAGCATACTTAGGTAGCTTTTTCKCACATGGTTTTTGTGGGTAGTTATTTTCTGTTTAGTGTTTTGCACCTTACAGGACTGTTTCGGTTTCATTTATTCTCTTGTTATTTTGTTATAGTGTTCTGTTCAAAAAAAAAAAAAAGCATGAACACTTACCACGCCGCGCTTTGGTCCGACTACTCTTCTTCAGACGCCAAAAATCGTTACACTTGCCATGGTTAAATGCGGTGGTTTGCACTTTCAGTATGCGCGTATGCTGCCATCTATCCACGGTTTCTGATTTGGGTAGGTTCTAATAGTCACAGTGGGAACAACACTTCCTGATGAACTCAATCACCATGTCAGTGTATATATACTGTAGATCAAAACAATCTTGAAGCATGGATTCCAATTGGTCAGACCAGCATTGAATAGACCTTAGCACGGGTACTTCCTGTTTGAGTTTCTGCTTATAGGAAGGGATGAACAAAATGGAGTAATGATCTGATTTGCCGAAGGAAGGGCGGGAGGGYGMGGGGGGGGGGGGGGGGRTTGTAGGCATCCTGGAAGTTGGAGTAGCAGTGGTCAAGTGTTTTATATGCTTTCCAATTTGCACAAAGTCCAGTGTAGTTCCTTGAGGGCTGCCGTGTTATCGGCTTGAGGGGGAATATGCACGGCTGTGACTATAACTGAAGAGAATTCTCTTGGGAGTTAATACGGTCTGAATTTGATTGTAAGGTTTTCGAGGTCGGGTGAACAAAAGGACTTGAGTTTCTGTATGTTATCACAATCACACCATGAGTAGTTAATCATGAAACATACACCCCTGTCTTTCTTCTTCCCGGAGAGTTCTTTATTCCTATCTGTGCGATGTACTGAGAACTCAGCTGGCTTTATGGACGGGGACAGTATATCCGGAGAGAGCCATGATTCTGTGAAACAGAGTATGTTACAGTCCCTGATGTCTCTCTGGAAGGAGATCCTGGCCCTGAGCTCATCTACTTTATTGTCCAGAGACTGAACATTAGCGAGTAATATACTCGGAAGCAGTGGATGGTGTGCACGCCTTCTGAGTCGGACTAGAAGTCCACTCCGAATACCTCTTCTCCGCTGACGGCGTCTCGGAGCAGCCTCTGGGATAAATTCAATTCCCCTGGGGGGTACGAACAAAGGATCCAATTCGGGAAAGTCGTATTCCTGGTCGTAATGCTGGAGAATGACTGCCACTCTGATATCCAAAAGTTATTTCCGGCTGTATGTAACAACACAAACATTTTCTGGGCTAATAATGTAAGAAATAACACACACATAACATAAGCAAGGCCCTTCTGACTGGAGCACCACCCTGTTCTACTCAGCACTGTTATGTTGTGTTATGTGCATGTTACAGCTAGCTACACTAGATTACCCCGATAAGGGGGGCAGGGGTACCTCATGCCAGAGGTTAGAGGTGGGACATGCTGGGGCATGCATCTCCTCTCCATGGAGAACTGCTATAGCTCATACATGGATCCAGGGAGGGAATGAGGGATGATAAATGAGTAGTGACTGGAATGTTGATGAAATCAGGGAACAGGCATAAAAAACAATTGAACAAAGATCGTCGCAACAGGCATACCGTGACACAACGTGATTACAAAAGAGAGGGAACTGAGTGAGCAGTTTGATTAGATGTCCCTGCAGAGGCCTTCAGGGGGGCTACTTGTGGAATGGCATCATTTAGCTCTGATCAGGCACCTGCATGTCCTTCAGCGTGTAGAGAAACACAACCACTCAGGTGGAGTAGTACTCCGCAGCACTAGGGGGTGCTGTCCCAGCGGGGTACTTCACATCACATGCAGGTAATGGAAAGAAACAGGATGAAACGGTGACCTGTGGGCCCTCCCCATCTGAGAGCCTCTGTCCTGACTCTGGTCATGTGTTGCCACAACACAGCAGAATGGAGCAGATAATGGAAGAATGCCTCATAGAGGCCCATGCAGGCCTCAGAGTGAAAGTATCTCTCAAGGTTTTGGGCTTTAGGAACAACTTCTCCAACCTAAGCTGTGTGGAATGCATCTTATTATGATCATCATAAATAACATTGGAAAACAGCCTTGTTGTAACAGACCACTTATATTTGATTTTTATGCACATATATTTGTTAGAATTAAAGTAAATGATGCTTGCTTCAGTACTAATTACTAGATGAAAGGATTTAAAATATGCTATGCAGTGTAATGAACTTAGTTTGAAAACACAGTACATAGCATATTCAGGAGCAGAATGCTATTGAAAAAATACCTCTTCATCCAAGCCAATAATTTATTGGCTCCTTTTTTTTCTATTTGTAAAATAGCCCATTGTATTCAAACCAGTGTGATGTAAATTGCATAGATCTTTTGACCTCACAGATTTTTTTGGTTCACTTAAAATGACATCAAATAAACATTCCAGTGTTTTTGCCTTGAGCTCCTCTACTATACAGTGAGTGGAGCAGTGTGGCCAACACATGAGGAATTGCACAGAGACAGTGGTCGTGTCCGAATACCCATACTAGCATTCTAAATAGTAGGCCATTTTATATTATGTGTCATTTTCAAAAATGTAGTATGCTTTAAATGCCCAGATGTCATACTCATTTCGGCTTCTCATGTAGTATGAATGAATTGTAAACTTTTGGGGAATTTTACACCTGCAATGCATTCAAACCGGATAAAAGGAGTGCTTCGAGATTTGATAGTTCTCTGAAAGTAAACAAAAAAACAAATGTATGATGGCAAAGAAGATGAGCAAAGAGTCTCCTGCAGTGATCAAATATAAGACGTTTTTTGTTGTCCTTAAAATTGTCATGACTATTTAATCGTACATCTTTAAAAACAGACTGTTTTTAAACATTATGTCATAAATAGTATGCGACGATGAGTACATACTTGCAATTTAAGTATGTAGTACGCTATTATGGGTATTCGGACAGGGCCAATGTGGGGGAGGGAGGGAGGGAGAGAGAGAGGGTGGATGGAGGTAGGCTGGCAGTGGAGAGGCCCTTGACCTTTCTGAGTTGAGCCCCCCACCCCCATCCACCCCCATCCACCCCCATCCCACTCCATAGAATATCTGATTGCTGATTATGAGTTCATTCGCGTCGTGCTGAGCGGTTTGCATGTCGCCATCCATCCCTCTCCAGCTGAACTGATTAATGTAAGGAGCTGGAGATGCTACATCTCAGAGAGATTGCAAAAAGGCTCTCGCAGAGCCTGGTAATCTGGAGTGCAGCTGGCAATCACCCAGTGCTGGCTCAAGAGGCTTTTTGGATTGTTGTTTTGTTGTTGTTGTTTTGAAATCGTTTTTTGGGGGGGTGTAGTTGTATTTGTTCCCCTGGGCTCTCCTTGTTCCTGGATGAGAGCGCTCCATGTGCTGAGCGCAGGTCCTTGTCTGCCTGGCTCCCCGGCTGCTGCATCCCTGCCTGGCCCACCCTCTTGAACACTAGCAGCGTCAGCACAGGCCCTCGCTCAAAGTCCCAGGATGTGCTTATGATCACCCTCTTATAGGAGGAGACCAATTTGGGCAGAGCTCCCAGACACCCAATACAGGGAACAGAAGCATCAGATGAATTGAAATAAATTGCTCAAGATAACTTGTTTTGGGGGATTTTATTTTAACTCTATATTAGGCACAATTTTCCAGCTGTTTCATTGACCTTGGCAGCAGTGAAACTAATGGATTTCTTTCTTTCAGAAAAACTGGCATGACTGCTTTATTTGCTTGAAGGGGTTTGTCGCCAAGTTACAAATCAGCAGCTGTCTTCTTCAAGTTTTGTTTTTGTCAATAGTTGGAGGGGAGTGGAGCGATGCGTGGTTTGGTCCTGTTTCCCCTGCGCTGATGGCTGTATTAGTTAATGCCTTTCATGTGTGACTTTAGGGGGGACTGAGGAGGAATCTGCCCAAACAGTGTTCTCAATTATTATCAAAGCTGTGCAGCCTACTGCTGCACTCTAATGACTTCCCACTGTTAAGCACTTTACCCACAATTTTACTACGTCATCTGTCATCCACTAGACTTACAATATAATATATGCTACTGTATGGATCAGCAGAGCAATATATTGTATGATCACTAGGAAACACACACACACTAGAGAACCTTCCTGCGTTCATGTATTCATACATTCCTTCACACTTGAAAGCTAATTTAGAGCTTATGTTGCGATGTCTATATCTGTGCTCCAAACTGAAGTTAACAGAGGAGCAGATGAGACACCAACAGTGCTCACGGAACAAATGGCTATCGTCTGTGCTCGGCTTCCTTTGGTAAATGAAATGTTTCAGAAGATCCACTGCTGTGATGAGAGAGACACAACATGTTCCGTGTGTGAGCCCTAACCACAGACAGCCTCCAAGACACAAACATGGGGGATGTGGGGGGGGCCTGTGTGTTTTTTTCACTGAGTGCGTGAGAGACATCGAGAGAGGGATGTGTTCACTTGGCTTCTGCTGCTCGTGTGGTAGGGGGCATGTGGTTTTATGGAGTCTATGTGTCTGAGAGAAAGACATTTATTTATTTGTGAGCTGTGTTTGCATGTGTGAGATTATTTTCTTTCTTGCTTAACTGCCTGTTTGATTTTTTTTTTGCACTATCAAATTACATGAAATTCCTATGCATATTTTGGAAACCTTACTGGCCTCTTAATTGCTACCGTTACTTAACATTAAAGCAACATGCATTGTTTTAGCAGTTAACCTGAGTGCTATCACATAGACCAGGGGTGCTCACATTTTTGGGCTTGCTGGTTCAAAATATAATCTGAGTGGTGGGTCGCGTGCTGACAAATAGATATTTATTTAAGCAATAGGGCACGAAGGGTGTGTTATGGCCAATATACCATGGCTAAGTGCTGTTCTTAGGCACGACGCAATGCAGATTGCCTGGATACAGCCCTTAGCCGTGGTACATTGGCCATATACCACAAACTACCGAGTTGCCTTTTTGCTATTATAAACTGGTTACCAATGTAATTAGAACAGTAAAAAGTAATTTTTTTGTAAATACACCACGGCTTTCAGCCAATCAGCATTCAGCGGTCAAACCACCCGGTTTATAATTAGATTTATAAACCGGGTGGTTCGAGACCTGAAAAAAGCACCTTGGTATTTTGTGGAATATGGCCAATGTAGGACAGATTTCCACCGGTCTAATGTTTCCACCGGTCTAATGTCCATTGCTTGTGTTTCTTGGTCCAAGCAAGTCTCTTCTTCTTATTGGTGTCCTTTAGTAGTGGTTTCTTTGCAGCAATTCGACCATGAAAGCGTGATTCTCACAGTCTCCTCTGAACAGTTGATGTTGAGATGTGTCTGTTAATCTGTCAAGACATTATTTGGGCTGCAATCTAAAGTGCAGTTAACTCTAATGAACTTATCCTCTGCAGCAGAGGTAACGCTGGGTCTTCCTTTCCTGTGGTGGTCCTCATGAAAGCCAGATTCATCATAGCACTTGATGGTTTTTGTGACTACACTTGAAGAAACTTTCAAAGTTCTTTAAATTTTCCGGATTGACTGACCTTCATGTCTTAAAGTAATGATGGACTGTTGTTTCTCATTGCTTATTTGAGCTGTTCTTGCCATAATATGGACTTGGTCTTTTACCAAATAGGGCTATCTTCTGTATACCACCCCTACCTTGTCACAACACAACTGATGGTGGCTTAAACACATTAAGAAGGAAAGAAATTCCACAAATTAACTTTTAACAAGGCACTCCTGTTAATTGAAATGCATTCCAGGTGACTACCTCATGAAGCTGGTTGGGAGAATGCCAAGAGTGTGCAAAGCTGTCATCAAGGCAAAGGGTGGCTACTTTGAAAAATCTCAAATCTCAAATATATTTATATTTGTTTAACACTTTTTTGGTTACTACATGATTCCATATGTGTTATTTCATAGTGTTGATGTCCTCACTATTATTCTATAATGTAGAAAATAGTAAACGTTAAGAAAAACCCTYGAATGAGTAGGTGTGTCCAAACGTTTGACTGGTACTGTAGCTGATTACACGCACACATTCAATCTGATCATCCACACAAACTACCTAATTTTGTTGCTCACTCTCCTCCGCCTCGACCAGGCTAAAACCTACCCAAGCCATAATACTCACCGCATTTGATGATTGCGAAATATCTTCCTCACTTGGCGACGAGGCAATCATGTAAGCTAATTGTCCAGTGTTGATAATAGGTTGACATGATGATAAAATGTACGCACCGCTGTAGCCTAGTTTTTCCAGGGGAGAATAAATTAAATGAATTTAAAAAACAAACAAAAAGTATTTCGTATGCCAGCTTTTCCCATGGTCGGCATATGTAATATACAGTATGCTATACCCCACTCTCACTTTGTTTGTTCGCCACTATTGTATCAATCACACCGGTTTCAGCTCCTGCAGTTTCCCATCCTTTCTCACAGGCTAATACCAAAGCCTCTTTCAGATAATAATACATGTAATATAGATGATAATTAAATAATTATCAATAATACTATAGATACTCGCTGCTACTACTATAGGCAGAAAGGATAAGAGATTGAGTGGTTAAAAAATACAGTTTTGTAAGCCTAATATGAAGCATAAAATGTGGTTTTGATGCAGTGAGGGGTGCAGAGAATAGCGGCAAAATTCAACAATCAAGTTCTAGAACAGCAGCATAGAATTCTGGTACTGCGTGCAAAAATAACTTGCTTTGTAAGGGCCATTATTAATATTCATTAACTCGGTGGTTCGAGCCCTGAATGCTGATTGTCTGATAGCCGTGGTATATCAGACTGTATACCACGGGTATGACAAAACATGTATTTGTACTGCTCTAATTACATTGGTAACCAGTTGATAATATAATTACGCGTCAAAAGGTTAAGCGGATATCGGAGGTTACTCATGTAACTGCGGTTCTATGAACTAAGGGGCGCATTCACTTGACTACAATTGTTTTCTTTTCTTTTTCTGGAACCTTCTGGCGCGACAAACCAAACTGTCCCCAGTTTGGTCGGCCCTGAAATAGACCATAGACAATGATCAGACTGATGATCTGTGGCAAAGTTCTGTACTTTGGGATACGATACCAGCTCAATGAGCAATGCAAGGATGAGAACTCTGTTTTGATCTTTGACACATTTAATACGCATTGATTAGATGGTGCTTTACTTTGATCTAAAGGTGGAAAATGTTGTTTCTTGATTCTCTGGTTCTGGGATTATTGTAATTTATACATGAGGGATTTGTTTTTCCCAAGCTTGAGCAATCTTAAGTAAACACACTGGGCTATTGTCTCCGTTCATATTATTTATCTCATTAGCGTCTCCTATGGTAATTAAACAGGGTATATACAGTGTGTGTATGGATGGAAAGAAATCATTCAGATAATTTATTCACTTATTCTCTTGAAGAGTGTGAGTCTGTGAGAAGATATGTTTGATAATTTTCTCCCTCAGATGGAGCTTTGTAAAGACATGCAGGATTTTATCAAAGCTTTACTACCGCTATTACGTTCTCAAGCCTACAGTAGGGCTGCAGAAGTTTTATAGTCAAATATTTCTGGACAAATGAAATTGTTTCCCCCAAAAAACACAAGCTGCACTTACCTCGAAAACCATCTGATATATATCTAAGAACTGAACAAACCCCATTGCACTCATATGAAGGAAAACATTCACTTATACAGTTACTGTCACGCCCTGACCTTAGAGATCCTTTTAATTATCTATTTGGTTAGGTCAGGGTGTGACCTAGGGTGGGCAATCTATGTTTTCTATTTCTTTGTTGGCCAGGTATGGTTCCCAATCAGAGGCAGCTGTCTATCGTTGTCTCTGATTTGGGGATCATACTTAGGCAGCCTTTTTTCCACCTTCGTTTGTGGGATCTTGTTTTTGTATAGTTGCTGTGTTAGCGCTACAAAACTTTACGTGTCGTTTATCTCTCTTGTTTTTTTGGTATTAATTTAATAAATGTATGATGTTCGCCTAACATGCTGCACCTTGGTCCGATCATTCCATCAACGAACGTAACAGTTACAGCATTTCTGTTACAATTACCTGGTAGTATTGCTGTTCAGTGCTGTATCATACTTGTAGAAAATTGTTTAAGATGATTACATTCAAAACATAGACCTCCTGTTACACATCGATTTGTAGGTTATGGAGTAAAATACAGTTTTTTATTATCTATTCACTCTCTCTTGGAGAAACTCAGAAAATGCAGTATGTCTATTTTAATACTTCAGTATCACTTCAAGGCAATCCAGGGAGAGTTAGGTTTTATTGTACACTGAATGTTATCCATTGCAACAGAAATGTTATGGATGTTATAGATGTATACTCATAAGATAGTTTTCATGTCACAAAAGCATATCCCTTGAGCGACTACAAAGATATACAAGCCTCAAATGATGAGACGTTTATTTATTTTTAACTACAGGAAAGGCTTTCTGCAGATTAATTTCAGTGTATTGCTCCCTTTGTGGAGGAAACAAATTGGGTTTTATGGAATTAGTGTGTTTGCTGCATGAATCTCAAATCTATTCCTGGAACATATGATTGTGTTTAATGTGATTGGATATCTGCAGCGCCTTTGAGCGAAACGGAAGAGCGCAATGCCAGCTGAGTATTACAGTAATGACAGCTGAGTGTTTCTCCATTGACCCATGTTTGTTGTCTAACTACAGTATGGATGTCTATGTTTGTTGTCTCACTACAATATGGATGTGGACGGCTCACTGTGTACTCCTGTGATAGGAGAATATTTCCTGAAAGTCATTTGGGATCATATTATGCCATTTATAATTCCAGCAAGCATCCAACATATCCATCTGTTTTGCTGCATCCATCCATCGCTCCATTCCCTTTCAAAGACAAATGCAGCATCTTCAGGTTGGAGTGAAATCAGGCCTGGAGGCTTAAAATATTGGAGATGGTATTTTCAGTTGGGGAAAACATCATGAAACACATTTAGTTGTGGTCACACATACTGCTCACACATTAGCCTGTTAAATTGTTTGCTTATGCTTGGAACACACACACACACACACACACAGAGAGACACTGACATTCTCGGCATGAACACACACACACACACACACTACATCCTTGTGTATACCCACCCTGGGTCTTGTGAGTGTTCTGGAGAAAGGAAAGCAGTGGACCTGTGCTGTGTGGTAAATCCCTACTGCTCTGCATATCCTCCCAGTTAACCAGTCATTCTACAGGGATGCAATTACCACCCTCTCCCTCAAGCCTAGCCGCGCGCCATGACAAGGTGTTACTAGAGAAATCATCAAAGCCTGATTTTAAATGAAGCATTTAATTATGTGAAAAGTGAACGTTGTGCGTGTGTGTGTTGGTACTCAGTGGCATGTGCTTGCAGTACACTATGTGATGCCACTAGGTTTTGTGTCTCTTTTGAACAGGCCTCAGTGCCAAGCAGCCCTATGGGGAGCAGATAGATGTGTTGACAGCGGCGTGCACTGGCCGGGCACGGCGGGCAAGTGTGAGGCTGGGTGAAAGATGGCGGTGTGCAAGGAGATTGTCTGTGCACTGCTGAGGCTGTGACAGGAAACAGTGAGCGCTCCACCCCTGTCGCTCCATCCCTCTAGTCCAATGATAGATCTCCAATCTGATTGTTTTAATAGCAGGAGGCCAGCTCTCATGATGGACCTGTAACAGAACCCACTACTCACATTCAGCTTTTCCTCATCATAAATACTGTAGCATGACTGTCACGCCCTGACCATAGTTTGCTTTGTATGTTTCTATGTTTTGTTTGGTCAGGGTGTGATCTGAGTGGGCATTCTATGTTGTATGTCTAGTTTGTCTGTTTCTATGTGTTTGGCCTGATATGGTTCTCAATCAGAGGCAGGTGTTAGTCGTTGTCTCTGATTGGGCAACCATATTTAGGTAGCCTGTTTTGTGTTGTGGGTTGTGGGTGATTGTTCCTGTTCCTGTGTTGTGTGTCACGTTACGGGACTGTTTCGTCGTCGTCGTCGTTTGTATGTTGGTTTATGTTTTGGTTCTTGTTCAAGTATTCTAATAAAAATGAATACTCACAACGCTGCATCTTGGTCCTCCGATCCTTCCTACTACTCCCTCAGAAGAGGAAGAAGACGAGCGTTACAATGACTGGAAACACACTGCTGTTAATGACACCTTGACATCTAGAACATTAGGACTATTTCTATATATTTGTTGAATGCCTAATGCCCTATTGGAGGAGGGGGGGGAGTGGGGGTGGGGGGCACCACTGCTGGTATTGTTTTCTAATCTGCTGAGAGGACACCTGTGTCTGTGAATATACATGTATCAGCCATGACTAGCCCTATACTGTAGGACTGAACAGTCAGTCCAGTCAAATCACTATCAAAGCTAAACTGCTTACCCTGGCCAATTTGTAATTTCACATCTCTGCTGAGTCATTGCCCTGTCAAGCGCTTTATTCCTTAGCATGTCTGACGATGTGTCCACAATCCCTTATCTCCAGCTGGGGCTAATTATTTAGAAGACGAGCTGTACTGAAAAAGTATGTTGCACAGAATTAAGATTTTACCACTTTAGTTTTCAAAGTAATTGTATTGTTAATCTATTTTCTGTGAAGCCATTCTGTTATATTGGTTCCTTTTACATTACAGGAAAAGTGAATGGTTTACTGACAATGTGTGGCAGTCAGGTTGTGATTCTGATTGGCGGGTATAGTAGGTCATAATAAAGGCAGGTAAGAGGTAGCTAGGCTATTACACAGGCTGCAGCGGACGGATGGACGGACAGAGACAGGCTCAGATTAACATGATCCAAAAATTGCTGATTGAAATGCGCACATCCACAGGATGCTGGGCTTTGGGGGTTCAAGGTTATCTAGACAAATCAGACTCCTTTTCCCATTAATTCCCTCACAGACCAAGCAGCTCTGCTTCTTGGGCTAATCAGCAAATTTAGCAATTCTGATGTCTGCAAGCAAGTCTGGCAAGGGAATGCATGTGAATCCTAATGACATGTTTAACATTTCATATTCGTCAGGGGGAAGTGCTGCATATACAAAATAAGCAATCTCTTTAAATGTTTCACTGCTTAAGTACTGCTGTAGAGACGGGCGACCATAGAGACCTTTCTGTGGGGTTAAGTGGACCGGGCCGGCAGACGGACAGACTGTCTTTCCAAAACATTCACAGGCATGTTAACAGTAACTTCTCAATGCTATTACTCAAACTGAACATTGTAAGTGGCAAGTGGACTACAAGACAATGAATTTGACTGAACATGGTGTTCACTTCCATAAGATCCATTAAAATGTTTTGCAAATTCAGTTTGATAACCACCTCTCTGTTCAACAGTCAATGGAGAAATGTACTTTAATCAGATTTACATTACTGAATATTAATAATAATAATGTATTGAACTTGTTTAGCTAAATTTATATTGATTATTGATACTGTAGGTACATTTCCCCGCCTTTTACTCCTCACAGCCAATGTTAACCCATCTCCATTTGTCCAGCACAGGAGGTTGGTGGCACCTAAATTGAGGAGAACGCGCTCATGGCAAGGGCTGGAGTGGAGTTAATGGAATGGTATCAAATACATCAAACACATGGTTTCCATGTGTTTAATGCCATTCCATTCACTCCGTTCCAGCCATTATTATGAGCTGTCCTCCCATCAGCAGCCTCCACCGTGTCCAGGCAATGCTGAGTGTGTGAATGGGTATAAAGGGATATATAGTATAAGGACAGTGAGCTGCAGTCTAAACAGACAGAAAGGCAGGCTGGGTCTGACCACCGCATTATGTAACACGGTCTTATCAGGACCTACCTCCTGTCTGGACACAGTGAGGCTCCCCCTCCTCCCTTCTGCCTGGGTGCTCCCTAAACATGGGCCTTCATTAGCAGGGCTAAATATCCCCGCTCGCTGCAATCTCTATCATTTCTCGCCTTCAGGCCATTTGATAATTACCTGTTCTCATTTCCCCTCCTTCTGGCCAGTAGGGAAGTGTCCTGAGTTGCATTACTGTGCACGGAATATTATTATCAGAATATTGCACATTTTCTCTTCCTACAGGTTCTGACATAAGGAATATGTGGTCAGAGTAGCAGTCACTGACAGCTGTCTGTAATGTTCCCTTGGAGTCTAGCTACTTTGTTCCTGCGTTAAAGGAGGAATTTTGATGGGAAGTGGAATGAGAGCTTAATATAGCTAAGGCTTTGCTTTTACCTCATTCCTGGCAGGATTTCTGAGCAGCATTATGCATTGCATTGCACTTTGTTGCTTGTGTGTAGGTGTGGAAAAACTGTAAGGTTTTGTGAATGCAACCTCACCAATGGGTCTCCCTGGGAGAGCTATCCATGCTCTTGGTAGGTTGGCAACATATACTATATGCGTGGGAGAGATGCTGAGGTGTTGTATGGGAATACTGCATACAGTACAGTCTATGTGGGAGGGTCGTCACTTTTGTGTGAAAATGGTGGTTATTGTGGTCAAAGGTCCACCAGTTCCAACATCCTATTATGCAGCTGTTTATTCCAACCCATCACAAGCCATTTAATTGGCACTCTCAATCAGAGGATAGATCTGAGGCCTGGCCACAAGGAGAGAGTGGCTCCACTGGTCTGAAACTCAGTGGATAAGAGCAGACACAACGTGTGATAGCAGAGATAAGGTCTGGAGATGTATCTGATCTTTATTTGGAGCAGCACAGCCTCATTTCCTGAAAGCTACATGAACTCCTGTCGGTAAACGCCTGCAGCTGCCGGAGTGAAAATACTTTCTTTATTTGAAAAATGCAGCTCCTAGAAGGTAATGTCACGCATGGTATATATTTAACAAAACTCACCACCCTGACTAAACCTGGCTGGAGCACATGAACATGAGGTGGATAGTGATTTGGGAGAGGAGAGAGCTTGTAGCTCAGGCTCAGATTACGGCTGTTCTCTGTCAGACTGGAGGCGGTGAGAAGCACTCCTCAGTTGTTCCATTACGTTGAGAGAAGCACCTGCAACTTGACTCTGTAATTGGGTTCACTGAGTCATTGTAGGCCACTTGTGGGTGAGATTAAAAATATATTTTTTATCAATTTTGAATTTGCTGTAACACAACAAAATGTGGAATAAGTCAAGGGGTATGAATACTTTCTGAAGGCACTGTATCTTATCCCCAGCTCCATCAGGTCCCCTCACCTCACCCCACTGTTGAAATGCTTTTCTCTGACAAGCCAAGCTGCTCAGTTCTCAGCTGTAATCAAATACAGTATGTGCGCTAGGTAAGTGTGAAGTGGCAGGCTAGAAGAGAAACTGTTGTTTGTGGGCCATTTCACCCTTACTGGTCAAGGATTGGATGATGAAAGCAGAGTGGCTCTCTGCTGTAATTGACCTAACAGTGAAATCAAATAAAAATGTATTGGTCACATACACATGGTTAGCAGTTGTTAATGCGAGTGTAGCGAAATGCTTGTGATTCTAGTTCCGACAGTGCAGTAATATCTAACAAGTAATCTAACAATTCCACAACAACTACCTAATACACACACATCTAAAGGGATGGAATATGTACATATAAATATATGGATGAGCGATGGCCGAGCGGCATAGGCAAGATGCTATAAGATACAGTATGAGATGAGTAATGTAAGATAAGTAAACATTATTAAAGTGGATCAAGAAAGCCGATCGAAGCCTAGCGGAACATTTCTTTAAATGGCTACTTTCAAATGAACATTGAAAGGACCTGTTTGTTAATGTCACGGCCGTCGAAAGAACTGGACCAAACCGCAGCGTGGTGAGCGTACATATTCCTTTTTATTAGAATGACGCCGACAAAACAATGAACAATACAAAAAACCACCGTGAAGCTTTAGGGCTATAGGCGGCCAAAACAAAGAAATACAAAAACATAGAAAATAGAACATAGAATGCCCACCCAAATCACACCCTGACCAACCCCAAAATAGAGACATAAAAAGCTCTCTAAGGTCAGGGCGTGACAGTTAAGTAGAGAGCCTGGTTAATGTGAGCCTGTGATGGAAGTACAGTTGAAGTCAGAAGTTTACATACACTTAGGTTGGAGTCATTAAAACTAGTTTTTCAACCAATCCACAAATTTCTTGTTAACAATCTATAGTTTTGGCAAGTCGGTTAGGACATCTACTTTATGCATGACACAAGTAATTTTTCAAACAATTGTTTAGAGACAGATTATTTCACTGATAATTCACTGTATCACAATTCCAGTGTTTCAGAAATGTACATACACTAAGTTGACTGTGCCTTTAAACAGCTTGGAAATTCCAGAAAATTATGTCATGGCTTTAGAAGATTCTGATAGGCTAATTGACATAATTTGAGTCAATTGGAGGTGTACCTGTGGATGTATTTCAAGGCCTACCTTCAAACTCAGTGCCTCTTTACTTGTCATCATGGGGAAATCAAAAGAAATCAGCCAAGACCTCAGAAAAAAACATTGTAGACCTCCACAATCTGGTTCATCCTTGGGAGCAATTTCCAAACGCCTGAAGGTACCAAGTTTATCTGTACAAACAATAGTACGCAAGTATAAACTCCATGGGACCACGCAGCCATCATACCGCTCAGGAAGGAGACGCGTTCAGTCTCCTAAAGATGAACGTACTTTGGTGCGAAAAGTGTAGAACAATCGTAGAGCAACAGCAAAGGACCTTGTGAAGATGCTGGAGGAAACAGGTACAAAAGTATCTATATCCACAGTAAAAGGAGTCCTATAACGACATAACCTGAAATGCCACTCAGCAAGGAAGAAGCCACTGCTCCAAAATCGCCATAAAAAGACCAGACTATGGTTTGCAACTGCACATGGGGACAAAGATCGTATTTTTTGGAGAAATGTACTCTGGTCTGATGAAACAAAGATAGGACTGTTTGGCCATAATGACCATGGCATGGCAAAATGGCTTAAGGACAACACAGTCAAGATATTGGAGTGGTCATCACAAGCCCTGACCTCAATCCTATAGAAAATGTGTGGGCAGAATTGAAAAAGTGTGTGCGAGCAAGGAGGCCTACAAACCTGACTCAGTTACACCAGCTCTGTCAGGAGGAATGGGCCAAAATTCACCCAACTTATTGTGGGAAGCTTGTGGAAGGCTACCCAAAARGTTTGACCCAAGTTAAACAATTTAAAGGCAATGCTACCAAATACTAATTGAGTGTATGTAAACTTCTGACCCACTGGGAATGTGTTGAAAGAAATAAAAGCTGAAAGAAATCTCTACTATTATTCTGACATTTCACATTCTTAAAATAAAGTGGTGATCCTAACTGACCTAAAACAGGGAATGTTTACTAGGATTAAATGTCAGGAATTGTGATAAACTGAGTTTACATTTATTTGGCTAAGGTGTATGTAAACTTCCGACTTCAACTGTACATGCCTAAGCCCTACCAGTGTCTCCCCCATGTCGTTCTGTTGGGAGCAGTAATGATTGGGGACACGGGGACGGTCACTTTAATCCCTAATGAAGGGAGCGTCCCAGGGCCCGTTCAGCACTCTGATGGCACTGCACTCATAAACATGGCCGTCAGGGGAATTCAGGCACTAAAGCAAATGGTAGAGGAAAACCCCAGAGACACAGACATGCTGTCATTATGTTCTCATTCAGACACATCTTCAATGGACAAATCTAGTGATGGGTAAAAAATCACTACAGTTACTTATCACAATATTATTTCAGACGATATTATATCGATGCTTTGACTCAAGTATCGTTTTTATTTGCTAGGTAGCATTAGCTAGTGCTAGTTGGCTGTACCTGTGCCAAAACGCTAGTATTTTTCTTCCAATAGCTTGTTTTCCATCTTCTTTTTAAATAGAGAGCCAACATGTTTTAAGTACTTTTATTTCCATAACTGATCAAAACTAATTGTCTTTCTGCAGCAGACCTATAGTGAGCAATATGTTTGGAACATCAAATCGCAATAAATATACAGTCGTGAGAATCGCAGTACATATTGTATCGGCACCTAAGTATCGTTACAATATCGTATCGTGAGGTATCGCAGTTCCCACCCCTAGAGAAATCCCAGTTTTAGTCTCCATTTTGAAGAGGAATACAGTCCAGTACTGGACGTTCATTACTTTCCCACACCCATTCATTCTTCTAGTGGCCTAAACCTGACCTTATGATCAGGGACTGGCCAACATTAGTCTGGCTTAATGCTCATTCTCTGTCTGTCAGTTGGTCATGTTCCAGTGAAAGAAAGCCTAATTTACTGTAGGTTATATTACACAATCTGGTAATGTACACTGGAGACCCCAAGATCAATCTGTTGGTTGAAGCCTCAAGCCTCATAGAGGGAGACAAAGTAAAGGCTTCCTTAAATGATGGAAGTAATTTTTCATTATTCAAACAATTTGTGAGTGAAAGCTTTGCTGTTCTTTCAGGAGCTCAGAAGAGCTCTCTATATACCCAGCAGCCTATGGATACCTGTTTATGTCTAAGTAGTGCTGTGATGGCTAGACTGGTTTGAGACACCCATACCTGGGCCTCAGTGTGTGGATATTGAACAGTTCAACAAAATAACGTTTGCCTTGCTACTTGAACTATATTCTGACAAATCCTGTACTCACACTGCTCATGCTGCGTGTACGACAGCTGCTAAGTAATTATAATAATCTTCTCCCTGCTAGTGATTTAGCTTTCATGACAGCAGCTTACCTCAAATTGAAAATAAATGTATAGATAAATGCCTTTGCTACACCAACAAATTATACAGCTGTAACTCAAAAGAGCCATCTTGTTGATTTTCGGAGTAAAAGAGAAATTGGAGAAAACAAACAAACATCGTTATGAGTGTTGACAGATTAATAAGCATGTTATGCTAACCAGCAGTGAAGATACAAGTGATTAGCTTTCAGAATGGCCCACCTCATCATGGTAATTATACTTACTATATCATTATCATATATATTATTCACCACAGATTATGGAGATAATTGAAGCTCGTTCTTGGTTTGCAAAGTTCTCCGTGCTGAAAATGTTGTCTAAATTGCTGCAAAGTAAAGGATAAGACGAACACATATTTTGTTATACACTGAATATACAGTTGAAGTCAGAAGTTTACATACACCTTAGCCAAATACACTTAAACTCAGTTTTTCACAATTCCTGACATTTAATCCTAGTAAAAATTCCCTGTCTTAGGTCAGTTAGGATCACCACTTTATTTTAAGAATGTCAAATGTCAGAATAATAGTAGAGAGAATGATTTATTTCATCACATTCCCGTTGGGTCAGAAGTGTACATACACTCAATTAGTATTTGGTAGCATCGCCTTTAAATTGTTTATCTTGGGTCAAGCATTTCGTGTAGCCTTCCACAACCTTCCCACAATAAGTTGGGTCAATTTTGGCCCATTCCTCCTGACAGAGCTGGTGTAACTGAGTCAGGTTTGTAGGCCTCCTTGCTCGCACACGCTTTTTCAGTTCTGCCCACAAATATTCTATGGGATTGAGGTCAGGGCTTTGTGATGGCCACTCCAATATCTTGACTTTGTTGTCCTTAAGCCATTTTGCCACAACTTTGGAAGTATGCTTGAGGTAATTGTCCATTTGGAAGACCCATTTGCGACCAAGCTTTAACTTCCTGACTGATGTGCTTTAATATATCCACATAATTCTCCTCCCTCATGATGCCATCTATTTTGGATGATGCCATCAGTCCCTCCTGCAGCAAAGCACCCCCACAACATGATGCTACCACCCCCGTGCTTCACGGTTGGGATGGTGTTCTTCGGCTTACAAGCCTCCCCCTTTTTCCTCCAAACATAACGATGGTCATTATGGCCAAACAGTTTTTAAAAAATCCCGTTCGACCAGAGACCAGAGGACCAGAGGACCAGAGGACCAGAGGACCAGAGGATCAGAGGACAAAAAGTACGATCTTTGTCCCCATGTGCAGTTGCAAACCGTAGTCTGGCTTTTTTTATGGCAGTTTTGGAGCAGTGGCTTCTTCCTTGCTGAGCAGCCTTTCAGATTATGTCGATATTGGACTCATTTTACTGTGGATACAGAAACTTTTGTACCTGTTTCCTCCAGCATCTTCACAAGGTCCTTTGCTGTTGTTCTGGGATTGATTTGCACGTTTCGCACCAAAGATTGTTCATCTCTAGGAGACAGAATGCGTCTCCTTCCTGAGCGGTATGACGGCTGCGTGGTCCTATGGAGTTTATACTTGCGTACTATTGTTTGTACAGATGAACGTGGTACCTTCAAGCATTTGGAAATTACTTCCAAGGGTGAACCAGACTTGTGGAGGTCTACAATATTTTTTTGAGCTCTCGGCAGATTTCTTTTGATTTTCCCATGATGTCAAGCAAAAAGGTACTTAGTTTGAAGGTAGGCCTTGAAATACATCCACAGGTACACCTCCAATTGACTCAAATGATGTCAATTGGCCTATCAGAAGCTTCAAAAGCCATGACATAATTTTCTGGAATTTTCCAAGCTGTTTAAAGGCACAGTCAACTTAAAAAAAAAAAATGTTTACCTTTATTTTTACAGGTTTTTTCTGATTGAGATAATATCTATTTTCCAAGAGAGACCTGGTCCAATAGCTTAGTGTATGTAAACTTCTGACCCACTGGAATTGTGATACAGTGAATTATAAGTGAAATAATCTGTCTGTAAACAATTGTTGGAAAAATTACTTGTGTCATGCACAAAGTAGATGTCCTAACCGACTTGCCAAAACTATAGTTTGTTAACAAGAAATTTGTGGATGTGTTGAAAAAACTAGTTTTAATGACTCCAACCTAAGTGTATGTAAACTTCCGACTTCAACTGTAACTACAAAGGGTTTTAGAGGGAATGTCTTTAAAACTCCCCCTCTCTGTATTTTATTCCCCCAATTCATACAGAGTAGCCTCCGTACACACACACACACACACATCAATGTGGATGTTGACAGTGGTAAGATGGGGCTATGTATGCGCTACATCGTTTTTTTTCTCACTGCTTCTGTTCTCATGTATCTGGGCAAATCCCACGGTGACGAGGCGTAGAATCTGTCATGGAGAAGGCATAAGCCTTTCATATGCATAGCAGAGATAAGAGGCAGCCATTTTATCAGGCGAGCTGTCTTTCCAACATGCTCATATATATGTCCCCGGGAGCGCCTCCAAAAACGCGGCCCTTTAATGACACTGCCCCTCGCTCGCCAAGAGGACGCCCCGTTTGTTCCCGGCTATAACCTGACAATTATGCCAATTACACAAGGCAGCCATGTTGACAAACATGGCAGGAGAATTGTTGCCGTTGACTTGGAGCAGTGCAGGAGTCCCCCGCCACGACCTCCTCTGTAATTTAACTAGCAAGGAGAAGGATTGCAACGGCTTAGAAAACTCCCTGAGCCATGTGTTATTTTACAATGGGATGCCAGTCATACCACCAGTACAGCCTCTGACTGTAATTGATATGGTGTGTTCTTCAGAGAGAGAGGTATGTGGTTTGCTTAGAATTATGAAGGGTCTGGTGTTACATGTTGAGCAGCACTAAGCCAGAAGCCTGGTCTCACTGAGGCCAAGGGAGCATGTAGAAAGTTGTAGAGATGGATTGTGTTTCCCCTGAGCATTGGATCCCAAATACGACCCCACCACCATTAGTCCGTACACATGTAAACCTTAAAGAGTAATACGCCGTTGGCACCTGAGTATGTTGACTTGCTGCCATATGAGGTGAGAAAATAGATCCTGCCAATATGCAGGCTTATTAACAATGCAGGGCAGAGGTGGCCAATTGGCATTGTGCCGTAATGTGTGGAAATCTTAACAAACAGGTAGAGAAATAAACTCAGCAAAAAAAGAAACATCATCTCACTGTCAACTGCGTTTATTTTCAGCAAACTTAACATGTGTAAATATTTGTGTGAACATAACAAGATTCAACAACTGAGACATGTGACTAACAGAAATTGAATAATGGGTCCCTGAACAAAAGGGGGGTCAAAATCAAAAGTAACCATCAGTATCTGGTGTGGCCACCAGCTGCATTAAGTACTGCAGTGCATTTCCTCCTCATGGACTGCACCGGATTTGCCACTTCTTGCTGTGAGATGTTACCCCACTCCACCAAGGCACCTGCAAGTTCCCGGACATTTCTGGGGGGAATGGCCCTAGCCCTCACCCTCCAATCCAACAGGTCCCAGACGTGCTCAATGGGATTGAGATTCGGGCTCTTCGCTGGCCACGGCAGAACACTGACATTCCTGTCTTGCAGGAAATCACACACAGAACGAGCAGTATGGCTGGTGGCATTGTCATGCTGGAGGGTCATGTCAGGATGAGCCTGCAGGAAGGGTACCACATGAGGGAGGAGGATGTCTTCCCTGTAATGCACAGCGTTGAGATTGCCTGCAACGACAACAAACTCAGTCCGATGATGCTGTGACACACCGCCCCAGACCATGATGGACCGTCCACCTCCAAATCGATCCCGCTCCAGAGTACAGGCCTCGGTGTAACGCTCATTCCTTCGACGATAAACGCGAATCCGACCATCACCCCTGGTGAGACAAAACCGCACTTTTTGCCAGTCCTGTCTGGTCCAGCGACAGTGGGTTTGTGCCCATAGGCGACGTTGTTGCTGGTGATGTCTGGTGAGGACCTGCCTTACAACAGGCCTATAAGCTCTTAGTCCAGGCTCTCTCAGCCTATTGCGGACAGTCTTAGCACTGATGGAGGGATTGTGCATTCCTGGTGTAACTTGGGCAGTTATTGTTGCCATCCTGTACCTGTCGCGCAGGTGTGATGTTCGGATGTACCGATCCTGTGCATGTGTTGTTACACGTGGCCTGCCACTGCGAGGACGATCAGCTGTCTGTCCTGTCTCCCTGTAGCCCTGTCTTAGGCGTCTCACAGTACGGACATTGCCATTTATTGCCCTGGCCACATCTGCAGTCCTCATGCCTCCTTGCAGCATGCCTAAGGCACGTTCACGATGATGAGCAGGAACCCTGGACATCTTTCTTTTGGTGTTTTTCAGAGTCAGTAGAAAGGCCTCTTTAGTGTCCTAAGTTTTCATAACTGTGACCTTAATTGCCTACCATCTGTAAGCTGTAAGTGTCTTAAATACCGTTCCACAGGTGCATGTTAATTAATTGTTTATGGGTCATTGAACAACCATGGGAAACAGTGTTAAAACCCTTTACAATGAAGATGAAAACAGGGTCCTGGAAAAGGGACATTTCTTTTTTTGCTGAGTTTACAATGCCATTGTTTCAGTAAATACTGTACAGTGATATCTTGGCTAGATAAAAAAGTAAGGCTATTTCATTGAGTTTACAAGTAAGACTATTTCATACATTTTCTAAGAAAGTATCATGTTTTAGGGAAGAACCAGATGCAGACAGTGTTCGAAGTAACAAAAGTGTATTACTAGAACAGGGGGCAGAGGTCGGTAATCCAGATCAGAGTCCAAAAGGTACAGAACGTATCCACACCAGGTGGTAGGCATTCCGTAGGTCCAGCTTGGAGAACATGGTGGCCCCCTGAAGCGGCTCGAAGGCCAAGGAGATGAGTGGTAGTGGGTAGCGGGTCTTCACCGTGATGTCGTTGTGGCCCCGGTAGTCGATGCACGGGCCTCCCCTACCGGCGCATAGTTCTTCTTTGTGGAGAAGAAGGACAAAACCCTGTGCCGGCAGGGAAGGCAGAAAGACGGATGAACCCTTCACCTAGGGAGTCCTCAATGTAGGTCTCCATAGCCTTGGTCTCCGCACGGGGCAGAATGGTGTCTGGGAGAAGCCTTGTCCCCGGGGCAGAATGGTGCCTGGGAGAAGTCAATCCCGCAGTCATAGAGTCGGTGTGGCGGAAGCGAAGTGGCCGGGCCTTACTGAACACCTCCTGGAGGTCCTGGTACTCCGCAGGAATGGCAGATAGGTCCGGGGCAACTTCCGAGCCCCCAGGAAGACGTCCCGGGGCAGGCTGCGCTGACTTCAGGCAATGAGCGTGGCAGAACGGGCTCTAGCCCATGATGGCACCAGCAGACCAGTCAATAAGGGGATTGTCTCGCAATACCACGGGAACTTGAGGAGACTTAATTTGCAGGAATTGGATCGTCTCGCTGTGGTTCCCTGACACACGTAGGTTGATGGGGGTGGTATTGTGGATGACCCAGCCTATAGAGCTCCCGTCCAGCACTCTAACATCCATAGGAATGGAGAGGGGCTGAGTGGGGATGCCCAGCTCGGACGCCAGAGTAGCGTCCATAAAGCTGTCATCGGCCCCAGAGTCGATGAGTACCCGGAGAGATTTCGACTGGTTCCCCCACAACAAAATGGAATGAAAAGGGGTGCAAGTAAGGGGAGGGGGAAGTTCTCCATATGGCCCACCAGAGTACTCGCTCCTACCGGTGAGCCTGGTCTTTTAGTGGACTGGTGGATACGAAATGACCAGTAGTCCGGCAATACAGGCAACTCTTAGTGTAAAGCCTGTATAGCCGTTCGGCTGGAGACAGCCTAGCTCTGACTAGTTGCATTGGCTCGGAAAGAGGTGAATTGGCAGACTTCGGAGATTCTCTGGGGAACTTGGGTAGCCTCGGGTCCTCTCGGCAACGGAGCTGTTGGGGACTTCCGTGATGCCTCGGAGGTGAGGTGGAATCCTTGGGCGGGTGAGTGAAATCGAATCTTCTCTCCTTCCTTCGTTCCTATAGTCGTACAATGGAGCATCAAAAACTTGTTTTACCTCTGCCATGAACTCCTCCAGACTGAAGCATACAGCCGACTGTTGTTCCCATTCTGCCGTAGCCCAGGCGAGAGCCCTCCCGGACATTAGCGTGATGAGGTACGCTATCTTAGAGCGGTTCGCGGGGAAGGAGGAGGGGTGCAGCTCGATGATATGGGAACACCGAGCGAGAAACGCTCGTCAGGTGCCCGACTCTCCATCGAAGCGTTCCGGGGGAGGTAAGCGGGGTTCCGGGGAAACCGAGGTGCCCGGGGAGGCAGCGCTGCTAACAACTGGGTTACTGAGGGACTGGGAGGTTACCGTCATGGTAGGCTGCCTAACAGACAACCCGCAGAATTGCACCAGCAATGTGTTCAACGCACGGTCATGGCATTCGGCCAAGGTCTGGAACCCTTCCATAAGACCACGAAGCAACTCCTCGTGCCTTCCAATGGTGGCTCCTTGGGAGGAGATGGCGTTGCGGAGCTGGTCCGAGTCTGCTGGGTCAGTCATGGCCAGTTCGTACTATCATGTTTTAGGGAAGACCCAGATGCAGACAGTGTCGAAGTAACAAAAGTTTATTACTAGAACAGGCGGCAGGAAAAACGACAGGTCAAGGGCAGGCAGAGGTCGGTAATCCATATCAGATTTCAAAGGGTACAGAACGGCAGGCAGGCTCAGGGTCAGAGCAGGCAGAATGTTCAAAACCGTGAAAAGGAACCGTGAAAAGGAACTAGAAACAGACAGGAGCAAAGGGAACAACGCTTGACGAACAAAACGAACTGGCAACAGACAAACAGAGAACACAGGTATAAATACACTGGGGATAGTGGGGAAGATGGGCAACACCTGGAGGGGGGTGGAGACAAGCACAAAGACAGGTGAAGCCGATCAGCGTGTGATAGAAAGGCTGTTCCAGCCAGTTGGCTGCAGCAAATATCCAAATATTATTTAACAAGAATAATGGTCTATTGTTATGAAATCGTCTTGGCAGACTTATGTCTTGCATTTACACGATCAATGCCTCATGAACACAAACACATGATTCTTATTCTCTCTCAGAATTAAAATGTACACAATCATTGGCATAAGTATGCTTTTAATGTGAGGTCATAGCATCTGAATCCAATCAATGAAGTAATGCACACACAGTATATGACTTGACTTTTGGCCCAGCTGCAGCAAGACGAGACTTGCATTATACAGTGGGGAGAACAAGTATTTGATACACTGCCGATTTTGCAGGTTTTCCTACTTACAAAGCATGTAGAGGTCTGTAATTTTTATCATAGGTACACTTCAACTGTGAGACACGGAATCTAAAACAAAAATCCAGAAAATCACATTGTATGATTTTTAAATAATTAATTTGCATTTTATTGCATGACATAAGTATTTGATCACCTACCAACCAGTAAGAATTCCGAGCTTCAGACTTGTAGTTTTCTTTAGAGCCCTCCTGTTTCCACTCATACCTGTATTAACTGCACGTTTGAACTCGTTACCTGTTAAAGACACCTGTCCACACACTCAATCAAACAGATTCAAACCTCTCCACAATGGCCAAGACCAAGAGCTGTTAAGGACATCAGGGATAATTGTAGACTGCACAAGGCTGGATGGCTACGGACAATAGGCAAGCAGCTTGTGAGAAGGAACAACTGTTTCCGCGATTATAGAAATGGAGAAGTTCAAGATGACGGTCAATACCCTCGGTCTGGGTCCATGCAAGATTTCACCTCTGTGGGCATCAATGATCATGGAGGTGAGGGATCAGCCCACTACACGGCAGGCCTGGTCAATGACCTGAGAGGCTGGGGCCACAGTCTCAAGAAAACATTAGTAACACACTACGCCGTCATGGATTAAAATCCTGCAGCGCACGCAAGGTCCCCCTGCTTAAGCCAGATGTGTCAGGCCTGTCTGAAGTTGCAACTACATGGATCAGGGGTGTTCAAAGTCAAATGGACGGGGGCAAATAAAAAATTTAGCTACAAGCCGAGGGCGGACTGTTCGAATGTTATTGAAAATTTTAAATGACGATATAGTCTAGTGAACCTATTGAACCTACTGAAAACTACAACTATATTCCTTTTCAAGTGCTCTTTTAGATTGATGGACAACTGGTCTACTCTTCCGGCAATGGTGTTTCTGCTCGTCATATTAAAAAGAGTTGCCTTTTTTCTGGAACTTCGTCACAAACTTTAATCATGCGTTTTTGATGAATCCCCTCCGTAAATGGCCGGGCTGATTTAGCGATCTCTTCTGCCAATAAACTGGCCTTGACAGCAGCCTGGCTTTGGATTTGGCTTTTTTGAACAGAGCCTGTCGAGATTTGAGGCCCGTTTTATTCCTCTGCCTTTTGTAGCCTTTGTTCCATGTCATATTCTTGTTTTGTCCGGTGTTTCGTTTCATAATGTCGTCTCAGATTATACTCTTTCAGTCCCACACTTCTCCACACAGACACACAGGGTTTCAGCACCTCCGTGAACTATACTCCGACTCCCACCTTGTTTGAAACCCCCGGTTCTCAGTGTCACCTTTGTTTTGCCATTTTTGATGGGTATCTGAAAGTTAATTTTACTGTGAGTCTGCGACTGCTTGTGCCAATAAATATTGAATAATGCAGCTATGCCCGGTGCGTCACCGTTGCATTGTGGGAATGTAGTATTGGTGCGTGTAAAGATCTGCGGGCTGCCGGCTGCTGCGGTCTGCGGGCCGGTTCTAATATAATCAAGATCATCCCAGGGGCCGTAAAAACCTTCTCGCGGGCCGGATGTGGCCGCGGGCCTTGACTCTGAATATTGTGATCTGGATGATCCAGAGGAGGAATGGGAGAAGTCATGTGTTCTGATGAGACAAAATAGAGCTTTTTGGTCTAACTCCACTCGCCGTGTTTGGAGGAAGAAGAAGTATGAGACAACCCAAGAACACCATCCCAACCGTGAAGCATGGAGGTGGAAACATCATTCTTTGGGTGCTTTCTGCAAAGGGACAGGACGACTGCAGTATGGGGGATGGATGGGGCATGTATCGCGAGATCTTGGCACAACCTCCTTCCCTCAGTAAGAGCTTGAAGATGGGTGGCTGGGTTTCCGCTGCACCAAGAACCCATGGCAACTAAGGAGTGGCTCCGTAAAGAGCATCTCAAGGTCCTGGAGTGCGAGCCAGTCTCGACCTGAAACCCAATAGGAAATCTTTGGAGGAGCTGAAACTCCATATTCACGACAGCCCCGAACTGAGGATTGGAGGACGTGGAGGGTGGGCCAAAATCCCTGCTGCAGTGTGTGCAAACCTAGTCAAGAACTACAGGAAACGTATGATCTCTGTTAATTGCAAACAAAGGTTTCTGTACAAATATTAAGTTCTGCTTTTCTGTGTATCATTTATGTATGCATAAAAATGCAAATTAATTACTTAAAAATCATACAATGTGATTTTCTGGATTTTTTATGATAAAAATTACAGACCTCTACATGCTTTGTAAGTAGGAAAACCTGCAAAATCGGCAGTGTATCAAATACTTGTTCTCCCCACTGTATGTAGTGTATACGATACGAGTAAGGTTTGCAATATGATGCTACAATATTTTGGAGTCGTGTTGTCATGGTGAACTACAGCTCCAGGAATTCTCCTTCTTGGCCTGCTTTAGCCTCTGATGGAACATCCACTGAAAGTAATCTGTTTGCTAACCCCTGTAGTTCGCTGTAAGACATACAGGTTAGGACATCATTGTGCAGAGGTGAACCTGAGCCCAGGTATGGTCACCTTAGCTGAGGGGTGGAAATCCCGGTGTCGTGCTGAGTCTGGTATTTATCTTGTTTTACCCGAATGGCCAGCTTAGGCCTAATCCCTGTCATGGTGTGTCAGGGTCTCGACATGCTAGGCTTATTTTCAGAGACCAGGATGCCCAGGCAGGCCTGGCCTAGTGATCAGACCCAGTTCCCTTATGTGCCTGTCGCTTGCTGCATTTACATAACCTGCTGCAGTTCTCTTTAGTGGGCAAACAATAGAGGTCAGGTCACGTGGTTATTAGGACAGTGGGAAATTCTTTCATGGGAGCTCCGTGTCTAGCTGTTTGATGTTCTGTGTGGCGAGTAGGCTAGACCCCCCCCCCCCACCCCCTCTTGTTATGTTATCTTGTTATGGTTGTAAGGACATAATAAGCCAATGTCTTACCACGATTTAATCAATTCCGGGCCATGTAAATCTAGCTGTCAGTTGGGCACTGCCTGTGAATGTAGCCTTACCTCCACACCCACTCAGAAGCCTGTGATTTACACTGTTATCTGATGAGCTGAGGCTACAGGATCCATTAGTGCCCATCTAGATTACATCAATTAGACCCCTGGCCCTAGCTGCCACAACTTCACAATGCCATTGGATGGATTGATTAACGACAGTTTGACTGGATGTTATATAACTGACCGTTTGAAAGAGTCAACGTTTTGATAGCATCTGTTGCTATTTAAAATACTTGCAGGGCCATAAGGGCCATATTTGTATTGTCCTGTTGTCTTTGCCTAACATATTTATTAGGGCTGTCCCCAACTAAAACAAATCTTGGTAGACCGAAAGTCGTCTGTTCTTTCGACCAATCGATTGGTCAACATGTTTAAAAGTGTATTTTTCCATATATAGACACACCCCCTGTGTTTTAATAAAATCAACTATATACTTGTCTGATGCTGTTTGATGAAATACGACACAAATGACTCAAGAGGGAGCCATGGATCAAGATAACCAGAAGAGAGAAACCTTAACCTGACCTGACCATTCTCCTCCCGGTCCTGCTGGCTTTCCCAGATTCTCCTGAAGTTGCCGGTAATAGGCTACACGAGGAGTCAGCAACCTTTGTCATGTGAAATGCCAATGTATCTTACAATGTCTACCCATCTGTGTGCCAGTTATGGTTTTCATATACACATTTGCGTGGAACAATTTAATTTAATTTATAATAACGTCTTTGTATGTCAAAATCATTGTCACGTGGTTAATCAAAATTTTATCCAACTCTAAATGAAAATGATACAAACCTAAAAAGTTTATTATATTTCCAACTATGTAAAAATAGCCTACATAAAGCCAACAAATAAAAACATTGCAGCCTGCAGATAGAAAATATCCTGATGGAAATAAATATTCTATAAATCACATTGGCTATGCATGGCCTGTCTGCAACGAACTTGAAACATTATTAACTATCAATTTATGTCCAGCCTAAAGCTAGCACTAGCTAACATGCAACATTGTATGAAATATTCTGGGCCCTCAGAGTTTCCTACACCAGTGAGCTGGGACAGACACAGCTGTAGACTATTTTGTGCAAGGGATTAGTGCTCATCAGGTAGACATATTTGATGACGTTTCCACTGCATCAGAGCATGACATTTTCCCCTTTCATGCTGAGTGGTTATCGAAAGGGAGAAATGGCCTTCTTTATATGCCTATATTTGTGTGCATGCCAGGTAGCCTATAGGCCTACTTCTATGCGTAATCAGGTGTGCGTCCTTACTCAACATTGACAGTAACGCTCCAAACAAAAGACAATGACTAAATTGACAAAACTCGTGAAATGGAATGAAATAAACCAAGACTTGTTTCTCACAAGTGTAGCATAGTTGAGTGCTCTGCAAACAACGTGTACCCTTTGACAATGAGAAGGGTAAAAGATTGGAATAATAATATATTGAATTCTTTTACATAAATTACCATAACCAAACAAACATTGTAGATTAGAAATTATAGGAATTAATGGTAAATGTAAGCTACTACTGGTGACATATGTAATGGGGAATTGATAGACACTAACAATCAATGCAAACAATTCACACTATTAAGTTATGAAGCATAGAACGTGCACAAATTGGCAGGAGAGATACTTGCATTGTGTATTTTAGCCACACTCCCCTTCTTCTTGGACTGTGCCATCTACGCGGCCTCCGCAATGGATTAGTCTCAGCCTCTGCAATGGATAAGTTCAGTAAAATGGGCGCGAATCAGACAGGTGTCTCATGTGCCATAAAAAAATGAATATATATTGGCTACAACAAAAAGCAGCCAATCGACCAAACAATCGACCAGTGGGGTCAGCCCTATTAGCTATTACTATTAAGATTTGTAATTTGTATGTTCAAATCTGTCAGGTCTTGACATTGGTCAAGAAGGTCAATGTAAGAGCAACTGTAGAGGACCTACCATTAAAACCTGTGAACACCACAATGCATTGAATAGTAAGGACCTAAGGCCTTCATAGCATTAGAATGCTTGATTATTCAGAACTAGTCTGGAAAATACATTATTCTATCCAATTAATAAGCAAAGAAACAGCCTGTTCTTCCAAGTGATTTCTGAGAAATATTCAAGGCATTGTAATTATTGGCAAGGCATGTCAAAGCCAAATTCAGATAGCTGTTTGGAAGTCTCCATTTCCATCTAGTCAACTCTCTTTTTAATCTCCCTTTGGTTTTGATAAGGGAAAAGGAACGTCAATCAGCCAAACTAATGGAATGTGCGTATTGTAATTCGCTCAAAGGGAACGGTAAATTGAAAAGAGTTTGCAACCTTTTAACATACACACCAGCGCTGACAGTCAAGCTCCATTATCTGACAGCTGGAGAAGTTAAAAATAACTGTGCTCGCAGCAAATTAGACGTATCATTTGGCTTCTAAAGTGAGAGATGAATCTGTGTGTGAATGCTCCTGCCATACCGTGACACGAGGGCAATATATCAGCCTCTGTTTGTCTGTCTTTTTCATAAACTCCAGATGGAATAGTAAACAGATGAAGCAATTTAGTTCCGAGAGTCTTTTCTCTGAGTCTGCTCCATCAATCTTACAGTCAGGTAGCAGCCGCCCAGTCACCATACCCATTTACATTACTGTGCTCTGCCCAAGCCAAGCTGCATAAATCATTGTTTCGCTACATGCAAGGTTATTGCTATCGCTCAAAGCCAATCCTCAGAGTGTTTCATATGTAACATTTTTATCTGACTATAAATCTGATATCATTGCACATATAGTACCAGTCAAAAGTTTGGACACACCTACTCATTCCAGGGTTTGTCTTTATTTTTACTATTTTCTACATTGTAGAATAATAGTGGAGACATCAAAACTATGAAATAACACATATGGAATCATGTAGTAACCAAAAAAGTGTGAAACAACTCCAAATGTATTTTATATTTGAGATTCTTCAAAGTAACCACCCTTTGGCTTGATGACAGCTTTGCACACTCTTGGCATTCTCTCAACCAGCTTCATGAGGTAGTCACCTGGAATGCATTTCAATTAACAGGTGTGCCTTGTTAACCTTTTCACACGTAAGTTCCAAATATCTCTAATGGTCGCCCCAGTGTGAGTTGTTTTATGCAGGTGATGTCAGAATGCACTCACTGTTCCAAAATGTGATTGTTACCCAACAGGACAGTTAACACGCGTTGCCTGCTAATAGGCTATGTTTCAACTTATCAATTTCAGATTATTTTCAAACAAGTTGTATTTTCTAACAACAGTTTGAATTGAGATGTGTTCCGCCTCATTAATTCACATAGAAGTAGCCCATTTGAGCCGGATAAACGTATCTCTTCCAGGAGAACCCACCGCACTTCACTCATGACTGCGCATATCAAGTATGCATATATTTGGAACATTTTCTTGCTGGCGCTCGCTTTGCCTTCCTTGTTGTTTTTCTTACACATAATAACTTTGGACATGTGTGCGTTCCTATCAAAGTAAGTTCCTTATTTTCTGTATATCGTGTTGTCATTTCTACTGTAGGCCCATATAGTATGTATGGAGCATAATGTATTTACAGTTTTATTCACGTTTTCAATTACTGGTGACAAATAATGCATTCCGATTATTGCATATATTGTAATGGACACCTATGATGTGTGTAAAATACTTTTTTGAAGGTTGTACTGATTATAATGAGCTAAGCTATTTGCCAGTTATGTGTGGCGCCATGTTTGTTGACATTATACAATGCATTCTGGGTGTCACGTAATCTGCCAGACCAAAGATGTTATGAGGTGAAGGAATGGTTCACTCATCTTTCGAGTAAACTTCCAGAAGTGAATGAAGGGAAGTGGATGATCGTAGATGACACACCCCCTTCAACATGCATACTATAAATAGACCAAACAAATTTTGTCTCCTCTTATTATCTTTGGTTGATGAGAAAAAAACAAGCATGGCGGCGACACAAGCTACCCATCGTCGGATTACTTTCCATTTCTGCTAAGTGTTTTACTCAATTATTTTGATCAATGGTGAGCTCACCTGTGATGTGATTAATTATAAATAGTAATTGCTATTAGCTAATTCATATTGTAGTTTCTGTCAGCCTAGAGTTATACAAATATGACCGCTTGTGTTACATCAATCTTTCCTCAGTTAGCGCTAGGACAGTTAGCGCTAGGACAAAAAAGCCTAATATTTTCCGGGTTTGGATGATTGTGTTATGCTGTAGCTACTACTACATCCAAAAATAAACTGCTCACATTCTGGACATAACTTTGTAAGGACTGTGTTTGTGCAAAATGTTTCTGAAAAACTGTGTGGCCAGCACACATGCTGATTGTTGAGACATTCGAAACTGGACGTTCTAAATACGCGTTCTAATCACACCGGTTTGATCCTACGCTACAGGGACCACTGTAGAATGATCACACCCGTGTGTTGGTAAGTGTGAAAAGGTTAAAATAATGTCTTTCCTTAATGGGTTTGAGCCAATCAGTTGTGGTGTGACAAGGTAGGGTTGATATACAGAAGATAGCCCAAATTTTGTAAAATACCAAGTCCATATTATGGCAAGAATAGCTCAAATAAGCAAAGAGAAACGACAGTCCATCATTACATTAAAAGAACTTTGAAAGTTTCTTCAAGTGCATTCTCAAAAACAATCAAGCGCTATGATGAAACTGGCTCTCATGAGGACCGCCACAGGAAAGGAAGACCCAAAGTTACCTCTGCTGCAGAGGATAAGTTCATTAGAGTTAACTGCACCTCAGATTGCAGCCCAAATAAATGCTTCACAGAGTTCAAGTAACTGACACATCTCAACATCAACTGTTCAGAGGAGACTGCGTGAATCAGGCCTTCATGGTCGAATTGCTGCAAAGAAACCCCTACTAAAGGACACCAATAATAGGAAGAGACTTGCTTGTGCCAAGAAACACAAGCAATGGACATTAGAACAGTGGAAATCTGTCTTTTGGTCTGAAGAGTACAAATTTGAGATTTTTGGTTCCAACGGATGATCTCCACATGTGTGGTTTCCACCGTGAAGCATGGAGTTGTGATGGTGTGGGGGTGGTTTGCTGGTGACACTGTCTGTCATTTATTTAGAATTCAAGGCACACTTAACCAGCATGGCTACCAAAAGCATTCTGCAGCGATACGCCATCCCATCTGTGTTGCACTTAGTGGGACTATCATTTGTTTTCAACAGGACAATTACCCAAAACACACCTCCAGGCTGTGAAAGGGCTATTTTACCAAGGAGAMTGATGGAGTGCTGCATCAGATGACCTGGCCTCCACAATCACCCGACCTCAACCCAATTGAGATGGTTTGGCATGAGTTGGACCGCAGAGTGAAGGAAAAGCAGCCAGCAACAAGTGCTCAGGATATGTGGGAACTCCTTCAAGACTTTTGGAAAAGCATTCCTCATGAAGCTGGTTGAGAGAATGCTAAGGCAAAGGGTGGCTACTTTGAAGAATCTCAAATATAAAATATATTTTGATTTGTTTAACACTATTTTTGTTACTACATGATTCCATGTGTGGTATTTCATAGTTTTGATGTCTTCACTATTATTCTACAATGTAGAAAATAGTCAAATTAAAGAAAAACCCTGGAATGAGTAGGTGTGTCCAAATTTTTGACTGGTACTGTGTGTGGAGAAGACTTTGGAAGATTCAACCTCCCGCTAGGCTATGTCTGGTCTGACACACACAGGGTATACAGCTATGTGAATCTTGATTCCACTTGCCACACTCAGGTTTTCCATGACATTGAAATGCATCTTGCCCACTTATGCATGTATTTTATGTCAGGTGTTCTGGGCCATGGTGTCAGTTACCATTTAGCATGGTAATCTAAGTGTAACTGT
The DNA here is from genome assembly GCF_002910315.2 of Salvelinus sp. IW2-2015. Taxonomy (NCBI): domain Eukaryota; kingdom Metazoa; phylum Chordata; class Actinopteri; order Salmoniformes; family Salmonidae; genus Salvelinus; species Salvelinus sp. IW2-2015. Next base: position 67,685,429 of record NC_036842.1, on the reverse strand, counting down.
GGGATCCCTATTACAGTAAGGTAAGTAAAGAGATTTCCATGAGTAGCTTATGTTTCAGTGGAGGTGTAGGATTGCCTCTAAATACCTAACAACATAATTGTTCATTGTTAATCGTAACAATTTCAACGATTTTACTGAGGTACAGTTCATATAAGGAAATCATTCAATTGAAATAAATTCATTAGGCCCTAATCTATGGATTTCACATGATTGGGAATACAGAAAGGCATCTGTTGGTCACAGATACCTTAAAAGAAAAGTATAGGCGTGGATCAGAAAACCAGTCAGTATCTGTGAACACCATTTGCCTCATGCAGCGCGACACATCTCCTTCGCATAGAGTTGATCAGGCTGTTGATTTTGGCCTGTGGAATGTTGTCCCACTCCTCTTTAATGGCTGTGCGAAGTTGCTGGATATTGGAGGGAACTGGAACACACTGTTGTAGACGTCGATCCAGAGCATCCCAAACTTGCTCAATGGAAAACATATCTGGTGAGTATGCAGGCCATGGAAGAATTGGGACATTTTCAGCTTCCAGGAATTGTGTACAGATCCTTGTGACATGGATTATCATGCTGAAACATGAGGTGATGGCGGCGGATGAATGGCAGGACAATGGGCCTAAGGATCTCGTCATGGTATCTCTGTGCATTCAAATTGTCGTCAATAAAATGCAAATGTGTTTGTTGTCTGTAGCCTATGCCTGCCCATATCATAACCCCACTTAGGCACTCTGTGCACAACGTTGACATCAGCAAACCACTCTCCCACACGACGCCATGCAAGCTATCTGCCGTCTGCCCAGTACAGTTGAAACCAGGATTCATCCATGAAGTGCATGTGTCTGCAACCTGCCAGTGGCCATGAAAGTTGAGCCTTTGCCCACTGAAGTCGGTTACAATGCTGAACTGCAGTCTGGTCAAAACCTTGGTGAGGACAACGAGCACGCAGATGAGCTTCCCTGAGACGGTTTTTGACAGTTTGTGCAGAAATTCTTCACTTGTGCAAAACCACATTTTTATCAGCTGTCCGGGTGGCTGGTCTCAGATGATCCCACGGGTGAAGAAGCCGGATGTGGAGGTCCTGGTTACGCGTGGTCTGCGGATTGAGGCCGGTTGGACGTACTGTCAAGTTCTCTGAAACAACGTTGGAGGCGGCTTATGGTAGAGAAATTAACATTAGATTATCTGGCAATAACTCTGGTGGACATTCCTGCAGTCAGCATGCCAATTGCACGCACTGTGGCATTGCGTTGTTTGATAAAAATGCACATTTTAGAGTGACCTTTTATTGTCCCCAGCACAAAGTGCACCTGTGTAATGATCATGCTGTTTAATCAGCTTCTTGATATGCCACACCTGTCAGGTGGATGGAGTATCTTTGCAAAGGATAAAGCTCACTAATAGGGGTGTAAAAAAATGTGTGCATACATTTTTTTTTTCATCTCATGAAACTTGGGACCAACACTTTACATGTTTATATTTTGGTTCAGTGTATTTCCATTATTTTGATTCCAGTTTCACCTTTGTGATGCATATCCTTGTTTTGATCGTGCATGTAAATACCTTAAAGACATGCTTCAGAACTTTGGCAACTACTAAGTATGTTTTAAACCTCCTGCTTTGGGCTGGATGTGTCAATGTGTAGTTCATAAATGCATAATCTATGAGTAGAATTATGGTTCTACCTCAATTAGCCATAGTTTGAAAGACACTGTTTTTCTGGAAGCTGTGCTGCACCATTATCCTTACATTTTTCCCCATGTGGTCCAGCCCCTAGCAATTCGAGTTCAACCAATGAGATTCAGCTCCTCACCATTTGAGAGACAGCTAGCAAGAAGCACATGATGCACACACAGCAGAGCGCGAGAGAGAGAGCAATGACGTGTAGCACATATCTGCATATTCAGTATGTGATGTAGTGTAGTACGCAATTTTCAGGGACCACTTTTGTCTCGTGAGTGCTACTTTCAGAACTACTGGCTAAAAAGTATACAAAAGTACCGGAGAATCTCTTTAAGCCCCAGTGGATGTCAGAACATTTTATAATGTAAAGGATAAACATGTCTGGATTTCACTGTATACTCAAATACATTTGACTGAGTATGGCCCTTATCCAATCCACTTTTTTAATGTAGTCTATGACACCTATCCACAACAACATATGACATTGATGTGATAGAAGGAGAAATGTGTTAGATCGACAGAATGAAAGCCCACCTCTCTCTTTTGGTGCACATCTTTGACACATGTGTTACTCATGTCTCTCATTAGGGAAGATTTACGCTGGAGGCACCTTCCCTGTGAATTCTCAAAGATGCCTTCTCCCTCTTCTTGTGTGTGAATGTGTGAGTGTGAATGTGTGAGTGTGTGTGTGTGGGGGGGGGGGAGCTCTCTCAGATGTTTTCCCTCTTTGTATAATCTCCACCTTCCCAACACAATGGATTTAGCCTGACCTTGAATGAGACAGGGCTCAAATTGCTGCAGCATCTAAACATCAGAGATAGCACGCCATTAACACAGCCCTGGACAAGCCAGTACATTAGACATAGGGGCAGACATTGATTGTTTAATTAACTTTCAATGAATGCCTGGGAAAAGGACAGCTGACAATTGGCAATGATTTTATCCCCAGCAATTGCCTGCTTTTTATGGGATGCATCTAAGCCACCAAAGAAATAAAATCTTTACGATGCAAAAGAGGAAGCTTTTTCTAATTTACGTGCACAACAGGCACTTGGCTGCACATAGGAATTTTGGAATCCAGTGTTAACTCTATATTTGGATTCCACTGGAGTGGATTAAGGATTTTTTTTTACTGCAAACCCACGGGATTCTGGGAGACATAAAAGAGGAGGCTGTTTGCATCCATGCTATACAAATAATTGCAGGTTTGAAATCGACTGTAATTTCAAGCACCAGCTATATGGGAGAGTCTTGCTTTGATGTACAAATCCAGAATTCACGGGGGATTAGCATCCCAAAGGTTAGCAGTTGCTAATTATGGGAGATTGGTTCTACATATCTAACAAGGCAAGGAGACAGTCTTAATAAATAAGATGATTCATAAGGAACAAAAGATAAGAGATAAGAAGGATGTATTTTATTTTGCATGGAGTGATACCCTGTAATGCCCCTCTTCTCCTTATGTGTTGGAGTGTTAATGGACTGAAGCTGTGCCTTCTCTATTTTGTTCACAAAAGCATTGAGATTTTACAGATATATAATTTTTTTATATGATATCTTAGAATATTATACCTTGATTGTATTTGCGAGTTCCTGTAGTGTAAAAAATGCTTGTTACTATTCTACCAGCAGACCGTGAAGCTGCATTATCATAATCCCTAGTTCCATTCCACTAACCACCACTAGCTAAATGAATCTATTATTTTTGCCTTGAGCATGAGAGGCGATAACAGAAGCATGCAACAAAATGCAATGAATTAATCTGAACTTAAAAACACCCTCTTAGTTGCTGTTACCTCATACAGACCTACAGTGGATTATTTTATTTTATATTGTTTTATGTACTTGACTTCCCGTTTAATTTAGTTATCTGACCATTATAGGCTTGGCATGCTGTTAACCCTTAAAACCTCTTTCCGCTTTTAACTATTAACTAATAGGAGCATGTATTAAGGAGCAGGGGTTCCTAAACTTTTTTGCTTCATGACCCACCAATTGAGGTGTCTTTTGAGTCACAACAAACCATAAGAGTTGAGSGGGGGGGGGGGGGGSYBAWAKAKARKKKAAWYAAYAAGTAAAAAATATCATCTTTGCAGTGGAGAGAAAATGTTCTGCAATTCTAAATATTTTGCCATAAAGCACATTTTTCTGCATTTCTATACATTTTTTCATGAAGCTGGGAAAAATGTTAGTTTTTAAGCGGATTTCCTGCAATTCTACGCATTTTGACTAATGCTGTGATCTTATGCTTAAATATTATAACAAAATAAATGGGGGCCTGATTGTCTAGCTTTTATTTTGTTGATTGTAAATTCTAAATGATTATAGGCTATTTTACAAAATATATAGGTACATTTTGTTTTCTACATACTTTCTATTTGGTTTTAGTCATTTAAGTTTACACTGAAAGTGTTTTTCTATCCCCTCCAAAACAATATATATATAGTACCAGTCAAAAGTTTGGACACACTTACTCATTCAAGGGTTTTGTTTTATTTTTACTATTTTCTACATTGTAGAATAATAGTGAAGACATTAAAACTATTAAATAACACATATGGAATCATGTAGTAGACAAAAAAGTGTTAAGCAAATCAACATTTTCGATTTTAGAATCTTCAAAGGAGCCAACCTTTGCCTTGATGACAGTTTTGCACACTCTTGGCATTCTCTCAAGCAGCTTCACCGGGAATGCTTTTCCAACAGTCTTGAATGAGTTCCCACATATGCTGAGCGCTTGTTGGCTGCTTTTCCTTCAATCTGCGGTCCAACTCATCCCAAACCATCTCAATTGGGTTGAGGTCGGGTGATTGTGGAGGCCAGGTCATCTGATGCAGCACTCCATCATTCTCCTTCTTGGTCAAATAACCCTTACACAGTCTGTTGAAAAACAAATTATTGTCTCACTAAGCACACACCAGATGGGATGGTGTATCGCTGCAGAATGCTGTCGTAGCCATGCTGGTTAAGTGTGCCTTGAATTCTAAATAAATCACAGACAGTGTCACCAGCAAACCACCCCCACACCATCACACCTCCTCCTCCGTACTTCACGGTGGAAACCACACATGCGGAGATCATCTGTTCACCTACTCTGAAGCTCACAAAGACACGGCGGTTGGAACCAAAAATCTCAAATTTGTACTTACCAGACCAAAAGACAGATTTCCACCGGTCTAATGTCCATTGCTTGTGTTTCTTGGCCCAAGCAAGTCTCTTCTTCTTATTGGTGTCCTTTAGTAGTGGTTTCTTTGCAGCAATTCGACCATGAAGGCCTGATTCACGCAATCTCTGAACAGTTGATGTTGAGATGTGTCGGTTACTTGAACTCTGTGAAGGATTTATTTGGGCTGCAATCTGAGGTGCAGTTAACTAATGAACAGCAGAGGTAACTTTGGGTCTTTTTTTCCAGTTGCGGTCCTCATGAGAGCCAGTTTCATCATAGCGCTTGATGGTTTTTGCTACTGCACTTGAAGAAATTTTACGAATTAACTGACATTCATGTATTAAAGTAATGATGGACTGTCATTTTTCTTTGCTTGTTTGAGCTGTTCTTGCCATAATATGGACTTAGTATTTTACCACATAGGTATCTTTTGTATACCAACCCTGTCTGTCACTTGAACTCTGTGAAGCATTTATTTGGGCTGCAATTTCTGAGGCTGGTAACTCTAATGAACTTATCCTCTGCAGCAGAGGTAACTTTGGGTCTTCCTTTCCTGTGGCGGTCCTCATGAGACCCAGTTTCATCATATCTGTCCTTTGGTCTGATAAGTCCAAATTTGAGATTTTTGGTTCCAACCGCTGTGTCTTTGTGAGATGCAAAGTAGGTAAACAGATGATCTCTGCATGTGTGGTTGCCACTGTGAAGCATGGAGGAGGAGGTGTGATGGTGCTTTTCTGGTGACACTGTCAGTGATTTATTTAGAATTCAAGGCACACTTAATCAGCATGGCTACCACAGCATTCTGCAGCGATACGCCATCCTATCTGGTTTGCGCTTAGTGGGACTATCATTTGTTTTTCAACAGGACAATGACCCAAAACACACCTCCAGGCTGTGTAAGGGCTATTTGACCAAGGAGAGTGATGGAATGCTACATCAGGTGACCTGACCTCCACAATCACCCGACCTCAACCCAATTGAGATGGTTTGGGATCAGTTGGACCGCAGAGTGAAGGAAAAGCAGCCAACTAGTGCTCAGCATATGTGGGAACACCTTCAAGACTGTTGGAAAAGCATTCCTCATCAATATGGCTGAGAGAATGCCAAGAGTGTGCAAAGCTGTCATCGAGGCCAAGGGTGGCTACTTTGAAGAATCTCAAATATATTTTGATTTGTTTAACACTTGTTTGGTTACTACATGATTCCATATGTGTTATTTCATAGTTTTGATGTCTTCACTATTATTCTACAATGTAAAAAATGGTAAAAATAAAGAAAAACCCTTGAATGAGTAGGTGTTCAAACTTTTGACTGGTACTGTATATATATATATGCACAGAAAATGTCATCCCGCGACCCACAAGTGGGTCCCGACCCACAGTTTGGGAACCACTGCAGTAAAGTACTCTCTCCTCCTCAGGCTCAGCAGCCCCTCCCTTGGCCTTGTAGATCGGACATGGCCAGTCTGGCCTCTTCACATGGCCCTAAATTAAACATGTCCGGGACGAGGCGGGTGCCTGCTCTGCCTCGGGTAATGCTTTTTCATGTCCTAATGAATGTGCCTGGGGGGGTCCCACAGGGGGCTCCACTTCACCCCTCATTAGGCAGGGGGGGTTGTTTCTGTGCTCATGCTGGAGAGCAGCCTCCTGGAGAGGGAGCCCTCCCACCCCAGCTCCACGTCCCACGCTCTCCTACCCTGGCCTGGACCCCGACTTCTTATCCTCCCCTCTCTCTCCACTCCCCTCTCTGCCTGTATCAGACTGACTCCGCACTTCCCTGATTCACTTTATACTGTAAGAGGCCTTATCAGAGACGGGGTTGTCTTGGGGGAACCAACTGTTAAGCTGCACATTCCATAGAGATGACAGGGACACGCGGACCTGGGGACAGGAGCATGCTCCTGATGACGTTTTAATGGCCTTGTTTGGTTTGGACCTGTGATTTATTGCTGTATATACCAGCGCTAAGATATTTTTTTTCTCTTTCCTGGCGTCAACTAAACTGTTTTTGCACGGGTCTTGCACGGGTCTGTTTTTGCACGGGTCTTCCTGTCTTCTGAGAACTTGTAATGAAAAAAAGGTTGACAGACTCATCAGGATTGTGTTAGAAAGGAAGCTTTATGACAAACCGTCCTGTCTTCATTAGTGGGTGTGACAGGCGAGCGCTGTGGGCCTTGCTCTGAGGGCCAGCTGTGGCCTTGGCAGGCTCTGGTAGGAGGGGGAGGAGAGGAGAGCCACTGTAATACTGTGGAAGTCCCTGTCAGTCTCCAGCTCTGGCTCAGTAGTTCTCTCCCAGTGTACCCTGTATGGCGTATCCTGCCTTTCCAGTGGAAAGTATTGACTGCTTCCTGGTGTTGATGAAGCAACAAAGCATGGCGGCTTCCTGGTTGAGGCGATGCGAGGTGGTGGGGTGGGGAGGGAGGGATTTACTGTCTGTCAGCTCCCACTCGGCACACACTGGTTCAATCAACATTGTTTCCACATCATTTCAATGAAATTACGTTGAACCAATGTGGAATAGACGTTGATTTGACGTCTGTGCCCAGTGTGATGACTTTGCATCGGAACAGAATGGGCTGAAGAGCTGATTATTATTCCAGGGCTTTTGGGATGTGTTTATGCCATCATTAATCTTAGTGCTTCTTTATTTGCCTGGGATTAAGCTCCATGGTACATTCCCTGACAGTCACCGAAGCAGGTTCACCTAAAGGTAGCAGGCAGCTAGGCAGCGAACGCTCTGCTCTGCCCCCCTTCTGCAAACAAAGCGTGCAAAGTGAGAACGATGCTTTTTGCATGGCTGCTTAATCCAGACAAAACCAGACCAGTGTTTATAGGGCTATGAAAACAGTGGTGCAGCGGGACTGTGCCTCACAGGCTTTAAGCAGTCTGACCTTTGTGTGGCAGCAGACGACTTCTCATACTCCTTGGTTATCTAGGAATGTGCCCCATACAGCATGGCTCAACTGGGAAATAGCATAGAACTACTGTTGTGGTGCAGGTCCTCTGCAGGGAATGGGGGGGGGGGAGGGAGGGAAAAGTACTTCTGCATTCCCAGGAATCATGTGGTTTTAAAAAAAAAAGTAACATTGTTTAATGGTAATGAATCCAGTAGGATACTGTATCTACCTGATAATAAATGGTCGTTTTACAGCATTATAAAAGTGGTTTCTACAATGATAAGGACTACATTCACATTCATAGTAATTCATTTGGCTTTAATCAGACAGATTAATACTACCAGCAGGAAAATTGAATAAATAAATAGATTTTTAATGTGCCTTGCAAATTTGATCAGAAATACATATTTAACATTATGGCAATCAAGTGTTTGGAGTCAAATCATTTTGCACATTTAGTGTCATTAAAGATAAATGATGCGTGATGAAAGTGTTCACAGTGTAAGACACTAAAAGCGAAGGGTTTCCTGAACGGAACAGTAACGTCTCTCGCTCTCACACACTTTCCATTTCACTCTCTGCACCTGCAGGAGAGAACCAAGTCAAGGTATCTGAATAGGGCTTGCACGGTAGAAGACAAAACTTCCACGTGAAAATATAGTGAGACAGTGACTGGTTCCAGTGTTTGAAAAAGCTCTCTTTCTGAGGCTCCATGACACCGCTGATCCCTGGAAAGGTTGGGTGCCTCTAGTTTCAGCTCTATCTCCCCTGGATCTGTGGGGGACAGGATTCAGTATCCCTGCTAATGTATCAAGCCCATTTGTCTCAATCACACATCCCTGGAAGTATCGCCTGGCCGTTGATGTAATTCATCTTGCCTGTCCTTGCCTTCTCTTTCCGTGCTGATGAGAACACAGGACCTTCAAACAGAGTGGCGGAGGTGGTTTAATGTCACTAGTCAGTCGACTACAAGTATTAACTGTTGTGTAATGGAGGCTCGGACATAAATATAATGACATCCATTGTGAAAGCACTATGACAACATTCTCTAAAAGGAAGTCATTCAAAGCAACCACTTATTCAGCAGCACATCGATTGTATCTGTATCATTCCAATTTAATTTCAACAGTGTTTTCTGTCACAATGTATGAATTCTGTTATCTTTAAAACTTCTTATAATTCATTATTTTCTGCTGCCTACATAAACATCCCTCTAGCAACAGAATGATAGCTAGCCGTGAGGTACATCACACTGTGCTGCACAGTACAATCCACAGGACATGTTGTGTAAGCTGATATTATATTTAGGAAGGACTGTGACATACTCAGTGGCTGCTGTTTGATTCATGTCTTGACACACAAGGCCACCATGATGTTTAGCTGAGAGTCAGAGGGAAAGGCATCCCTGTTCATATGCTTGGGAATGACTATTATATTGTGTGTAGATGGTATGGACCAAGTGTTTAGCTACGTTAGCCCTATACCCCTGCCTACAACACAGTATCCCTTCCATTACTTCTGGCTCATGTGGAGCTTCCCTCAAGCTGATGCTTGCTATCTGGAGCCAATCTGTGGAAGTTAGTCAGTGTGTGGAACAGGTTTTCCTAAGGAGCGCACAGAGGGACAATTACTGTCAGCTGAAGTAATCTCCCTGCCTGCTCTCCATGTGTGTTCTGGCTCTGTGCCCCTCACCCACTGACCCTGGGCATCAGCTTGAGCCGGGACCTCCAGCCTCCCTCCCCTCCACCCCCACGGAGGGACAGTAGCCTCTCACACACCGTCTGCCATGGGCATGTCCCAGCAGACAGGATTTATACACATGTTCCCTCCACACACACACACACACACACTGCACACATGTCCCACACACATATTCAGTACCCCACACGTAGGTTCAGTGCCACACACGTTCCACATAGATGTAACATCCAAATGTACCACATTATTAGCGCACATGCAACACCCACAGGACATTGTCTGGATGTCAGTCTGCTGTATGTTGTCATACATAACTTTACGTCTGTCTGTGAAGAATAGAGTTTATAGTAAGGATCATATTCAATGAAGCCCAGCAGCAGTCAAGCTTCTTACAGAAATGCATATTAATGCAGCAATTGCAGGAGAAAGGAAGTGGTACGGCGTGACAATGGTGAATTCCCCTGTGCAATGGAACAAGCTTCTTTGTTGTTATGTAAAATTCTCACTGTATAATTGCACTGGATGTTTTGAAGCTTTCATTCCTTATATGTCTCTGTGTATTCCGATGCCAGTATGTTGGCCTGGCCTCCAGGGATATGGAGGTAGAGGTTCTTAACTAAGAGCACTGTGCTGATGACAAGCCTCAATCAAACCTTTAACCACAGCCTGCTCAGCTCAAGTGGCCAACAAAACTTTGTAAGCCGGAGCAGGAGAGAAGACGTCCCCCCCCCCCCATAGCTCTGAATTTAAACAGCATTCGAACGGATGGCTCCTGAAGCAGTCTATCTTCTGGTCCTCTGTGATTTCAGCCTCAGTGATTTTGAGTTCCACTCCAGTCCAGTGCCATGTTTCAGTATGTATCTGCCAACAAAATAAACAACAACACTCTACATTCAGTGTTGTATTAGAGATGACTAAATACACACAGTGTGTTCTAAAAGCGTGTAAACATTCGCTTTTTTAAATGAAGATTCATTTCATTCCATTTAACTGTTGCAAATTGTTTGCCTCCCATCTCTCACGGCTCACTATGACTAACTGGGATCAGGGGCAGAGCAGGCAGAATCAGAATGAATACATAAGTGCGTGCAGCAGTCTCCAGATTGACTGTGTTGTGGCATCAGAGCAGAGCATGCAGTGTGGCTCTCTCTCCCTCCTATTCCTGTCCTCCTCTGGGACTGGGACCCAGACACACAGTGACAGAGGGAGAGGGGGCGTGCCCCGTGGCACTGGAGTCCCCTGTACCAGGGCCCAGCTTCACCTGTCACTGATCAGAGGAAGGGGGAGAGAGAGGCGAGGCTCAGGTGGAGGAGGCGGGCCGTGCGGGACGGAGAAGAGCACCACCACACACCCACTTCATGGCACTCGTCTGCTCTGTAAACCAAGGCTTTTGTTGTTTCCCCAGAGTGCAACACACAGACTCACAGTCAGGAAGCTCGTCAATCTTTGCCATAACAACACATAAATTAAATCCCAAATTACTGTTCCTCTGGCGGAGTAAAAGACATGGAGAGAGATGTCTCGTGCTGTGGTTGGGAATATTCTTTCCCTCTACTGCTCCCCGCATTGAGGGTGTCAGAATGCATTTCAATAAGGCAGTCAGGTAAAGAGGCAGAGAAGTGCTGCTGTGTTGTACAGGCATCCCGATTTGGGCGGTGTTGAAGTATTAATGGCCTCACACACAAACAAACACAGAGATACACGCATGAGTTCATCCCAAAAGCAGCCCAGGGCTATCGTCCAGCTCTGGTTTAGCAAAGCCATTTCAGTTTGCAGTGCTATACAGGAATAATGGGGAACTCAGAGCTGTTCCACTGAAAGTAGAATATCTTGAGTGATGGGGATCATAGCTTAGGCTATTAGTTGATAGAGAGGAATTAGCAGTAGGCAGCATAGAGACATTAATAATGCCTAAATTCTGCTTTTCTCTGTTCTAGTCCCCATGGTCTAAATTTTGTTGGCTGGTTTGTGTGTTGAACGGACAGAGGCGCTGTAAAATTATGATACTGGCTTTTCCTCTGCAGGTGAATATCTGAATCTGATATCTCTGAGCTGCACTGAAGTAGAAATGTCATGAGGACAGACTCATGGTAATAAGCCAACAGGCTCCAGTTCCCAAACAAATAACACATTTATACTATTCTGTCTGTGCTCTGTACCACTGCTGTCCTTTGCCACTGACATTCAAATAACCTTTCTTCTGCTGTGCAATTGGGAATAAAAAAGTGCTCGTTCTGTTCCGTTAGACTACAACATGACAGCAGCGCCTTGGCAGATGAAAAGAGGCAGGATCTGATTCTAGCTCTTGTTTGCCTGTCTGTCTGACTATCATGGGTTTCAATTTAGCATAGACTATCTTTATCAAACTACAGCTGATCTCCATTGCCAAAGGGGGAAATTAATCTAGCAGTCAAAATGTGGGGAAACTACGATATAAAAATGTGACTTACTGTGCCTTTGCCAGCTAGTCGACTGACCCGTCGTACCAATGGTATTTTGCCGGTGTAAACTGTATCTAGATAGAGATTCTACTAACATATTTCTGTATTTTAGCCCTGTATGTAGTCAAGTGTTATTTTTCAACATTTGCCTAGTTGTTGTTGTGTTGTGAAATGTGTTGCAGAGAATTTTTATTAAACTGTTATTTGTCCCTGTTTGTTGGATTGGAGAGCCATTGCTAATCTGCCCATAATGCTGACCTGTACACAGGCGCAGCATTGCTGTCCAATCACTTACATAATCTCCAACATGAGCCCACTGGTTTGCATCATTTGGGCTCTGACAGCTGTCAACACACAGGCAGCCCCCCTCCCCCCTCACACACACAAAGCTGTCTCTCAATAAAGGGATGCAGAACCACATCCATACCCTTAAAACATGCCCACCACTACAACTACAGTCTTACATTTTCTGCCTCTTACCACAAATATACACTTCCATCTAATAGTGTTAGAATGCACACCACAGATGTTGTGTCCAATGAAGAGGCAGATGAAGACATTACACCTTACTCTATGAGGTCTTCCATCACTCAGAGATATGTTGTATATTGTATTACTCTGTATGTAACACCCTTGTAGTAGGCGTAGTCATCCATGAGAAATGATCTAGAAGCTGTGCCACAGCCCAGTAATGGGTTAAGCTTTCAGCCTCAGTTTGTGTCTGTAATGTAAGGGAGCATCCTAATCCTCTAAACGTTATTTCAGTAGTCCAGTTGTCCAGGAAAAAATCTGAGTGTGCAGAAGGAATAACTTGGAGAGCCTCTGTAGTGATTTGTTTATGTCAGTATTTGCACTGCCCTGCACATATTCCTGCGCTATTTCATTTGTATAGCACAAATTCAAAAAACCTTACTTGAGTAAGATCTGGGATCATATGGGTGTGAAGAATGCCACTGAAAAGGCTTACCATTAGAAAATAAAAAGCTGCTTCTGGTTGTTTTTTTGCCTCAGATAATGTGGAGCACTTTCGCTACTAAACTGTAGATAACAATCTGTCTCCAATGAGTAGCGGTGTAACATGAATAATACGCATCAGCTATTCACCATTAAAGGATCAACCTTTTTACATAATTGATATACCTTCAATATATTTAGTCAACACCACACTTTTCCTCCCTCCTAAACGATGCTCTCCAGGTACAAATGAAACTATAGCATATTTGAGAGGTGCAGGGGAAAATGCTCACTCTGACAACAACTGTCTTTGTGGTGCTTATGTCAGGTCTAAAGCGCTAGCTACAGAATGCAGTACGCTATGACAGGGTCCCGGGGAGCAGTTAGCATGCGGAAGGCAAAACCTTTGTTTCATTTTGTAAACGGTTTTCTGTTCATTTCCTGGGATTAATAAGTGCAGTGTTATCTTCATGTGGGGTTTGATCTCAGGGTGGTTTGGTACACAGTGCAGGGCAGAGGGGGACACAGACAGGGCTTGACATCCTCAGTCTCCAAAGGGCATTTATGTGATGTGAATCAGTGTCCTTGAACTGCACAGCGACGGACACAGACAGAGCATCTCTAACAAGTTGTGGCGTATGACAAACCTAGGCTTCACTACTACATGAGGCTGGCTACTACACAGTCCTCTCACCATGTGCTAGCCATTGTGAAAGCCGAAAGCCACCCACACCAGAGGTTGATCCTCCACCGAGGATCTTAGTCATTACCTTTTTCATTCTTTCTGTAGATGGGTATTTTGTGAATGCTGCCGTATGATTCACAGTACATTATCTGTGTGCGTCAGCAGGTCCCCCCTCTCTTTGATGTGGCCTGTGTGTGGAGGCCATCTCACAGTGTTGTGAGTAATGGGAGGCTGCTGAGATGGGCTTTAGCATGACTGCCCGTCTCACTGTGCCTGGCTTTGATGTCCTAAACAGAGCAGGCAGGGCTGCCTGGCAGGCGGGCGGGCAGGCAGGGAGGCGGGCAGGCAGGGAGGCAGGCAGGCGGGCAGACAGGGAGGCAGGCAGGCAGGGAGGGAGCACGGCAGGCAGAGAGGCATGAAGACAGGCAGGCAGGCGCTGTGAATGTGATCATCAGCAGTGAGCAGCGCTGGTCAAGCCCAGACACAGAGCCAGCAGCGAGCTTCACAATGGCAGTTAACACCATGGCTTCTGTCAATAGCTATTGACTTCCAGATGTGAAGTACTTAGGCACAAGGCCTTTCTGTTTGACCATCGCCCCCTGTGTGAATTCATTTTAAACCACTCACACTATCCAAATTGTAGTCTGACTGGGAGCCCCAGGACCAGCCATTCCAGATGGCAGCTTGCTACAAATATTGACGTGAACCCATGGTGTAGGTGACTTAATGGCTTATTTGATCTTCATGCTGTTATTATTCTGTATTTATTCCTCATGAATCTTTACCAGAAAGCAGCTTATTTCACTGTGATTAGATTGGGTTCTTCTTTTACATAGCAAACCACAAAGTCTACCACAGTTAGACTGGAGACAAACCCTTTTTACTGTTGAGTGCACCGAGCATTCAGAGGCTTGTGTAGTAGTGTTATCTGGTGAGACTGTGTGCATTCATGGCCTCACTGCTGCAGATAGGGCTTTGTGAGCCATCCTCATCAGTGTGTGCCCAGCCCTGCCGTTTCCACTCCCTCTGCCTTCACCTGATGTGGCACAGCCTCTGTCAGGCCTGAGCGAGCATCCAGCCAGCCCTGCCTCTTCAGGGGAGATGAAGGCATCTCACAGCTACCCTGGGCAGCAATCTAAGCCTGGAGCTCAGAGCCTGGAGCCCGTGGGAAAGCGAGAGGGCTGGAAGTTGGGAGCTGGAAGCTGGGCTCAGAGGAGAGAATGCAGCTACAGACACAGTCAGAGTGACAGCCCTGCACTGCCACCCTGTGGCCAGCGCCCGCCAATACAGTCCTGTTTCTCCACCACAACTCCAGCCAGCCTTAATTACAGCACGCTTCACTTGTTGTGAGTGCATGTCAGAACAAATTATGTTTGTAATGAGGCTGAAAATGTTAAAGGAGTCGCAACACACTGCACCGCTAATGCTCATGCAGGGAGAGCACAAAAACAAACAATGGAGTGCACTGCCCATAATGCCAGTGTTCAAACAGAGATAACCAAAACGACAACCGTCTCGACACAATGCAGAAATTCATAATGATTATTTATAAAGTAACCCTCTCAGCAAGCGTGTCAAAACCTGGCTCCTGGTTTGTTTTCCCTGTAGTCTAGGCAGACTATGGTCATTATCCCCTATTGTACAGCGGGATACCCAGTCATCCCAGGTGTTTTCCATATGATAACTGACTGGTGTGTGTGCCACTGCTCTCTTTGTTCATTTGACTGAAATGTAGGCTAATTCTGCATCTAGGGGTGAGGTCTTGTTGACCTCTGTAGTGCTAACAGAGATTCCTGAATGGAGGGACAGTGTGTATAGTGGTAAAGGGTTGGTGGATCAGCGGCCCTCCCTTGGGCACACTTCAGGGACACCGACATTATCCACATGACACAACAGACGCTCCCAGGCAGCTGATTAAATGGGCTCTGAGTCCTCTGGATGGAAGACCCATTTGATATGATCAAATTCATTTGAAGGGATTGGATGTGAAGGTGTACTAAAGTAGTACAGAGCTTCTATCTACTCTGGCCTATATGACAGACTCTAGGCCTGGTGTATAAAGCTAGGGGAGAGACTGATGTAATACCTTGCCATACTATAATGGATGTAATACATGTAGCTGGTTTTAGATGTTTAGAATGGGTCATGAGTAAAATTATACATTTTCAGCACTAGTAAGAGTAGGCTGTTTGGTAGTGCTCTTTGCTCTGATTGGCTGTATGTGCATTTGGGTAAGGAGCCACTATAGAGTAAAAATCTTTTCTCAGTGTAGATCAGATAGTATGGTTTGTCTGGCGCTACGGCGTGCTGTAACAATGGCAGTCTGAGATGCTAGCACTGTGGAGGAGAGCTGGGTTATAGATAGAGATCTAGTGTGGAGGCAGAGAGAGACGTTGTGTCAGAGGCTGCAGTGATAAAGCATGAGAGCTGTAGGACAGGCTGGGGGTTCTGTGTCTGAGATGCCTCTCTGTGTTCCGCTGCCCTGTGGCCTGCTGCTCTGCTCCTGTGCAGGGGGCCGGGATGGATGAGACCTGTCCCCCCCATGCCTGTGTCCTCTATGCCCACTAAATCACCCACAGGCCTGTCAGCAGCGGAACACTATCGACCTCACTGAACTCTACTGCACTTTACTACTGTCTGAAGTGACAGCCTTCATCCACTCCCACCTCACTGGGCCTCATATAGCTACTCACCATCCCAATAGGAAGGTTATCATTATTTGTGGCCATACTGGGTTTTCTTATGGGGTATGGACGGTTTTGAAGTTAAAGAGGTAACATTAAGTATTTTTTTCCATTGGGGAATATGTTCAGTTATGTGGGTGAATGGTAGTCTGTGTCATTTGTGCCTGCAATGTAAATCGACATTGTGTTTACAGTGGTTGGCTGGTGGCTCAGTGAAGATTCAAAATGGCCTCCTTCATGCACGACTCAGTAAATATTCATTTAATGTTGTGTGGAAGTGAGGTTTCAAAGCCACTGGATGAGATGTTTTTGAAGCGCAGTGCTCTTTCATGTACCAACATGCTAAACATACTGAAGGTGTTTTACTCTGACAGCAAAATGTTGATTTTTTCTTTGCTTCTCTCCAGCTCAAATCGAAATAATTCCCTGCAAGATCTGTGGAGACAAATCATCAGGCATCCATTACGGTGTGATAACATGTGAGGGCTGTAAGGTAAGCACCCAGAGAACTAACATGTGGGTGTTGGGGTGGGGTGGGGTGGGGTGGGGGGACAGGAAGCAGAAAAAGTTGAACTTACAGGGAAATACCTTTGAACATGTTGTCTAACTTTTGAAACGATCTTTCGAGAGACGATAAAGTGTAAACTCACAGAGAGCATCATCAGTAAAGTGGTCAAGCCTTACAGAGGACATCACAGAGCTCCATTTTTAGCAGGACAAAGTGACTCCTCTGCCTTGTACAGACTCTCCCTCTCAGGCACATGCTGCTTCAGTGTTTCTGCTTCTGCTGCAGCTTGCTTTTCCTTTAAATAAAATCAGCAAAAGAAGTTTAGTTTGCTACAGTATGCTGCTTTTATCGAAGCAAGATTTTGTACTGTTTCAAATATACCAGCCATTCACAGTGAGGGGAATTTATTTTGTGCTTCTAGTGTATTCTTGTTCCTGTGCTTGTCACTAGGGGAGTCATTAATATTCTTCCAACAGGCAGCAGCACCTTTATTACAGAAAGACAGAAGCTCTTTCAGCTGCTCCTCAGAGTCTCTCTCTCTCTCTCTCTCCCCCTCAGACAAGAGCTAGCTGCCTTGGAGAAACAAAACGCTGAAGAATAAACTGCTGAAATGTATCTTTAATGATTGCTAATTACTCCAGGCAGAGAGGCATTTAATGATATGTGCGAGTACAAGAGTTTGGACCATAAATCACAGCATTATTAAAGAGTGCTGCTTGTCACCAGCAGTTCTAGCCTGGCTCCTGTAATGGCTGCCATTATAAAGCAACTCGGCAGCTGTCAGCTGTTTTCTTGTAATTAAACAGCCAATGAGCAGATAATTAAGACATATGTGTATGGAGAAGTGGAGTGGGGCATGTTAATGATGTGCTGGAATCAATTCATTAAGTCAAAGGATGAGGATTCCAATCGGTGTGTGTATGACATCTTTTAGCACTGCACGTGTTGGAGCCCTGTTATTAATCAACACTAATTACACAAACTATAGAAAAATACTGTCTACAATTATGATCATACCCAAACACACTACCCCCTGCAGTAAACATTGTTAAAACACACCACCCCTTCAATAAAACGACATAGCTCTCTATAAAACTGACACTAGAACACAATAGCCTGCAACACAATGGCAGTTCAGTATTCTACATTATTTCAGCAACAATACCCTCAATAGTGATGAATACTGTCAATAAGTACCCAGTGAAACGCAATGTTTAGAGAAATAAAAGCCTATCAGTCATTGGATACAGCAGGACCACTGTGGTTCATATTGTAAGCATGGTTGGCTCCACTCCCTCTCTTTCTCCTGTCTTAGGGCTTCTTCAGGAGGAGTCAGCAGAGCAATGCGGCTTACTCATGCCCCCGTCAGAAGAACTGCCTGATCGACCGCACCAGCCGCAACCGCTGCCAGCATTGCCGGCTGCAGAAATGTCTGGCAGTGGGCATGTCAAGGGACGGTACGTACCACCGTCAACAAGAGGGGAGGGGATGGACACACTTTCAAGACAACACATGAAAGTGAATAGGGAATTATTGGTAGATAATCCAATTGTTCTATGATATTTTTTTTATGAAAGATAGATGTGACAGATTGTTATATCATAAACACCAGAGTGGCTAGAGTAGGGAAGTGTGGACTAGACAGACGTCATTGTCTGTTTAATTTCCACCAGTAACTGGCGTGGCTGTGCAGTAAGTTGGCAGGTGTGACAGAAAGTAGGGTTGATGAACAGAGGGTCGTTAGGAGGTGTCATTAGTGCTGGACTGGTGCAGCTGAGGCGCAGTAATGGAAGCACACAGGTGAGTGTCTATGGGGGAGGAGGGACCTCCTGCAGGGCATGTGGCTGGGCTGAATTGGGTTGGGCTGGGCTGGAGGGATCAGAGGAGCCTGTAATCAGGCCAGGCCTTTAGAGCCTTTCCGCTGCTCACACACATGGACACACACACACATGCACACACACGCGAACACACACACACACACAGACCCGCACAATCAGGACAGGCCAAGGTGACTCCTGCATTTACTCAGCACACCAGAGTCCATCTGCCCGCGCTCCCCTCTGCTCCGCTTACTTCCACTCTGTCCACACACGAGCCATCTGACACTCTGCCAGACCCCAGAACTCTGAGCTCACTCTCAGGACCAGCTCTGTTTAGTGTGCAGGGCTCTATTAAACAAACTGTCTCGTGTCTGAGTGGCCTGTAAGCTGTGAGTCATTCTGTAGGTTGCTCTCTCGGGGTAGTTCTCATGCAAGTAGGATGTTAGTGTTGAAGGTTTCGTAATGCTGATTGCTCCACTAATACTTCCTGAAATCACAAATCTTACCTGTTATAGAGAGGCTAAACTGGAGTCACAGGTGAGTGTTATGTCAATGTGTCAGTAGTAAAGGAGAGTCGGCTCCCTCCCTCTCTCCCTACAGCGGTAAAGTTTGGGCGCATGTCGAAGAAGCAGCGGGACAGCCTGTATGCGGAGGTGCAGAAACACCGGCTGCAGCAGGCGCAGCGGGACCACCAGCAGCAGCCCGGCGAGGCCGAGCCGCTCACACCCACCTACGGCCTCTCGGCCAATGGCCTCACAGAGCTCCACGACGACCTCAGTGGCTACATGGATGGCCACACCCCTGACGGCAGCAAGCCCGACTCAGCAGTCAGTAGCTTCTACCTGGACATCCAGCCCTCCCCTGACCAGTCCGGACTGGACATCAACGGCATCAAGCCCGAGCCCATCTGCGACTTCGCCCCCGGCTCAGGCTTCTTCCCCTACTGCTCCTTTACCAACGGAGAGACATCCCCCACTGTGTCCATGGCTGAGCTAGGTGAGGAGCAAGGGGGAGATGGGAGAGGAGAGGGGGGAGGAGGAGGGAGAACAACTCAACCGTGGGGCAAATGACACAAAGGTTGCTTAAAATAGCAGGCGGTTGGAGACTCATCTCCAACACTCATTAAAAGAGCCTCTTTTTTGTAATTAGTTTCCATTAATTAGGGCCAATCAGGATCCAGCAGGGCACGCGTCTAGGGAAATCATTTTTTTAGGCTCCCCTGTGCCTTGGAACTCCTTTTAACAGATGTGTTTTCAAAACCATTTAAATTCTTATACTCAATATTTCTCTCTGAGCAAATGTGACCTTTGTTTCAATGAGTAATATTGTGCGGCCGACCGCCCCTCCTCCCCGTGCATAACTAGATTGGGTTTGGCAGAACCTTCAGCTGGGAGCTTCCTGGAGGCAGTAAAAGGAAATGTCAACAAGCGTCTTCCCAGTCAAATAAAGCCCAAGCTCTCCACCTCCTAGTTGAAGCTCTGTAAATAAATCATATTTTCATGTGGCATAGTTCACCTGTGAGCTCCTCCCATTCCCCTTGAGCAGCGTTCAGGACTGACACTGTTGTGATGTGCTGTGCTGTGCTGTTTGGTTGTGTTGCAGAGCACCTGGCCCAGAACATCTCCAAGTCTCACATGGAGACGTGTCAGTACCTGAGAGAGGAGCTGCAGCAGATGACCTGGCAGGCCTTCCTGCAGGAGGAGATGGAGAGCTACCAGACCAAGGTACTGGACAGTACACTACACTTCCACCAGCATCACCACTATCACTACCACAAAGCAGTACTCACACTAGAACTGCTTTACCTGCCTCACTGTTCTACAAACACAACAGAGCTAATCCCATCTGTTCTACAGCAGATAACCCTTTTCTCTTTCCGTCCCTCTAGCCCCGAGAGGTCATGTGGCAGCTGTGTGCTATCAAAATCACAGAGGCCATCCAGTACGTGGTGGAGTTTGCCAAGCGGATCGACGGCTTCATGGAGCTGTGTCAGAACGATCAGATAGTGCTGCTGAAAGCAGGTATGACAGCCCGTCAACACGGCTCACCGCCGTCTTTCCCCCACCACCCCTCAAACTCCCGTCTCCCCCTCAGGCGTTGTCACAAGGGCGTAGCTGACCTGACTACACAAAGCCTCCCTCACAGACTGACTGTGTTTCACAGAGCCAGGAGACTCCACCATGCCTGCCTCCTCCATCTGTCCCTCTGTCCCTGTCCCTCTGCTGTATAACAGTGCACAGGCTTATAGGCATTAGAGCAGGGAACATCAACAAGTTTTTATTGAACGGATGGTCAGGGGGCTGGAACATAATTACAAATAATTTGTAAACTGCAAATTGATCGCAAGAAGCCCAATCAGATATAATATTTAACGAAAACATAATAATTTAAGACCTTGCTTACATTTGTATATGATCACATACAGTACATCTCTCTATTATGCATGGGAATACTTTGGAACAGATTTCCAGAATTAAAATCTCTTGGAGATGATTTGCTGGTTTTTATGTGCAACAAGAAAATAATAATACAAAAATAAATACACTTGTAACGTTATTTTTATATTTTTTTGTTCAGAAAACTTGGGGGAACAAATACAATCACCCACGGGCTGCCAGTTGGGGAACCCTGCATTAGAGGGACTACAGTTTTCCTGAGCTGAGATACTAGCTAGATGCCACGTTGACTACACACACACACACACCACACACACACACACACACACACACACACACACCACACACACACACACAACACACACACACACAACACCACACAACACACACACACACACACACACACACACACACACACACACACCACACACACACACACACACACACACACACATCAGCATCCTGTGGGTATTTCCCTGGGATTTTATTTGCATTAGCACTCAATATAATAATGAAATGGTGACAGAGATCCCTTGTCTACCGTGACATTTTAAACCAGTGCCGCCTCATAAAGCGCAGTAACAGCTTCTATTACATCTCTTTTATCCTCTGATCCAGTCCACACAGCGCAGCAGTATACAGCATCATGTTTCAACATCCTTTCTATAGGCGAAAGAAAAATGTGTATAAATGGAATGCTATTACTTGTTCCATGTCATGGGTTTCGTTTAAAAGGAATAGGGGTTATAACACGTAAATGACAAGGAGAAAACACAAAATAGTGCATATTGATGTGTTGGGCCTATAGTGATGCCTGACTGGCAACTCTAACTGGATCTGTAGAAGAGAAAAAACCCGGATTTAGCATGATGTTATTTCGTCTCTGCAGCTCTTTGGAGGTTGTGTTTGTGAGAATGTGCCGTGCCTTCGACTCTCAAACAACACAGTCTATTTCGATGGAAAGTATGCTG
The DNA here is from genome assembly GCF_002910315.2 of Salvelinus sp. IW2-2015. Lineage (NCBI taxonomy): Eukaryota > Metazoa > Chordata > Actinopteri > Salmoniformes > Salmonidae > Salvelinus > Salvelinus sp. IW2-2015. Next base: position 67,663,524 of record NC_036842.1, on the reverse strand, counting down.
GGCCTGATGTGTTTAAGTCATTAGTAAGTGCTCCCAAATGTTCAATCCTGTGCACGTGTGTGCGGTGCATTGGGTGGTGTGCACGTGTGTGCACAAGTGTGAGCGTGTGTGTGTTTGTGTAAGCATGCATTGCTTCATATAACAGTCAAAGTTGGCAGAATATAGTTGTACTGAGCCACTGCTGCTGCATATGCTCCTGTTAAGATGGAATAAATAAATCCAGATGAGTGCCTTTGGGAGAGTTATTCAAAACCATCATTGAAAGCGCCATAGAATATGCAGGTGTAAGCAAATAGCATTGCTTTTGAATGCCATGTCATTACTAAGACACTCCACAGGTATTTTCCCGTGCATCCAAATGCCTTTGGAGGAAATGAATGTTCCTTGCGGCAGTGTGAAAGTGTAGTATGAAAGCCTAAACAGATCGTGTGTGTGTGTTGTGTATGCACAACGTGCGTGTGTGCAAGACTGAAGAGTAACAATGCTGTGCTATTCAGTGTCATGAGGTGACCTCCCTAACAAGCCTCCCAGTGCAGTCAGTCAGACAGTCAGACAGTCAGTCAGACACTGCTCCAGAAGAGAAGAGCTCGGGCCTGGGGAGGCAGATGAGTGATGGGTTCCAGAGCTGCACTTGCATCAGCCTGTCTCCACAATCCTCAATAATTGATCTAACTAAAAGACTCATTAGTGGACCTCATTCTGGGTTGCGTAAATGCACCCAACTGCCAGGAATGTGACTAGTCTGGGAGGGAAAATTCAGTAAAAGCATTGCCAGTTCCGCCTCAGACGCTCCCCTCTTCTGTTCAGTGCACTGCAACCTCCTCTCTCGCCTATGTGCCTTTCTCCCAATAAAGATCAAGAGTAAGACTGCCTCATCCTCATCCCCACAACCATCTCTCTGTGTCGTATCCTTTGCTGTTGCAGGCTGTGACGACTTGATCAGCTCCGTCTTCGAGTGTTGGAAGAACTTGTGTTCTATGCACCTGTCTGAGGATGAGATTGCCCTGTTCTCTGCGTTCGTGTTGATGTCTGCAGGTAGGTGTCACTGGCAGTACAAACACAAGCGGGTGGGCGGGGGCGGGGGGGGGGGGGGGGGGGGGGGCTGGGGGGCAGACATGCATATACACACATGCAGGGTCTCTTATGTACCTTACCCTGAAACTACTCTAAACAAACATCCATTGAAAACCATCCATCCAGCATGTTCCTAAATTAGACACAGAGGTCAGTCATCAGTTGTACTGGTTGCTGGTTTACTGAGTATTACACCTTTATCCACAGTAGATTCAGAAAACCTTGCAGTGATGATTATGGGTGTGTTTCTCTCTATTGTAGACGGTCCTGGCTCCAGGAGAAGGTGAAGGTGGAGAAACTCCAGCAGAAGATCCAGCTGGCACTGCAGCATGTCCTGCAGAAGAACCACAGAGAGGACGGCATACTTACCAAGGTACACCCACTGTCTGTCTACACACCCACTCTCATCCATTGCATCTTTCTGTCATCTCACGGAAGGACAGTATATAGAACGGAACTCTACTGGGGCATCAAAGATTGTGTACAGTACTGCAGTTATCCACTATTGAACGAACATTATATTAAATCAAGAAGTACATTTCAGAGTTGGCATCATACAGAAGCTAAACTAAGTGAGCAGATTTTTGGAGCAGAGATACGCAGATACTGTATGTAAGAAAGGTGTACAAGCGCCATAAGGTGAGGTGTCAAGATTCCCCTCTGGTGTGTGCCTGTATCAGTATTTACCGGTCAGTTTGTGAGAGTGAATGAAGAGATCTTCATGAGATCTCCATGTCCTTGCCTTACTGTGAATCTAAATAACAGCCTGTCTCTTTTCTTTTCCCCACACAGTTGATATGCAAGGTGTCAACACTGCGAGCGCTGTGCAGCAGGCATACCGAGAAGCTGACGGCTTTCAAAGCAATATACCCAGACATTGTGCGTGCCCACTTCCCCCCCTTATATAAGGAGCTCTTTGGATCGGACTTTGAGCAGTCCATGCCCGTTGACGGGTAGCCAGCAGCCTTGCCAGGTGCCAGCGTGGCCACCGTGGGGAATGTCATGGGGAGCATGAATCTGAGACACTTTAACGGTGCCCTGCACAAACCAGGACGGACGGCACGCTGCACACTTTTCTTTCTTTTTTTTCTTGAGGGGAGGGTTGTGGGTGTATGATTTTCTCCATTTATTTCATTGGGATTAGTTGTCTCTGTTTGGAACCCAGGGGGGACTCTAAGCTCAAGGGACATGAAGAGAAGTTGGAGACAATGCTTTCTCTCTGAATGAACTTGACCCTCTCATGCACATCATTCCAGCATGTTCCCAGGATGTCTCACACTGATTAGCACTCATTGTTTTGACTTGTTTCTACAAAACAGAATTTACTGTATTGACAAAATTATATTGAATTTGGCTATGCACATGCCTAACCTAAAAATCTCCTCAGCACCAATGATCTGGCTCTCCACCTCCCCTCTGAAGCTCCAATATCCAATGTCTCATTGCATTGGAAAACATATCCATGTCAATATTTATTTGTTATTAAATCTATACTGTATCATATACCCTAACGAAGATAGCTGTCTGGGCATGTGTATCCTCCATTAATCATTGGTAAAGATTATGTTAGAATCTCCTAATGGAAATGTATTGCTGCTAATGTGCTTGTCCTGGTCAAGTTCAGACCCTGTTCTCCTGTGTTTAGTTGTATGTTTGGAATGCAGTGCTTAGAATGAAAACTCGCAGTGACTTTGAGAGAGGCTCCGTCTGCGTGGCAATGTAAACCGCACCTCTCTATGGACAATCGTCTAAAAAGAAAAGTAGAATTCTGGTAATTCTAGTCAAAACGCAATGATTTTAGCTGTCAAAGACTCCATCCATCATGGTTGCTTAGTGAAATCATGCAAGGCCATCTGCTATTGAACCTTGTGTGGACAGATGCCCTGGAGAAACATTGGGCACCGCCACAACGATAAGGGTCCATCCCACCTGTTTTATAATATACTACAGGGTATACGGTCATAAGTACTTACTATACAAAAAAAATAATGTTTATAGATTCTATTTTAAATAACATGTATGAAATTAGTAGTCCGACTATTCTTAATTGTTGAATTGATAAGGCACTTTTATTTGCACCTTTCTTTAATTTAAGACTTGTATATTACCTAGTGATGTGTTGCATGTGCACAAGAAATACCAGTTGAACCATGGTCACAGAGGCTAGTCCTGAGAGCTGCAGACACTGCTGGTCTGGGTGGGGGTTGGTTTGTTTAGATTGGGTTCGTTTGGTTAGGTTGGGTTTGCCTGTGAGATGGCTAGCATGGTATGGTCTGGAGAGGCAGGCAGGTCACATTCACCCCATCACCTATTAGCATAACACCCCCGACACACAGGCATACAATCTCAAACAAAAGCACACATGAACCTGGTACTCAAGATGTTTGATCGTTTGTGCTTAGTCCAACGTCTCCATCTAGTGGAGAGTAGCGACACAGCAGGCCAGGTGATGGAGGTCTTCAGAAATATAATGCCTATTAGAGAGCGGTCCACACACAGCCCTCTCTGACCAGCTGTTGATCCATCTTGTTAGCCTCACACATACGCATGTTTGTGGAGGAGTGATTGTGACTGTCTCTTCCCTAAGGCCTCAGCCCAGCTATGACATTTGTTATGGGACAGAAAAGGAAATGGGAAGAAGGAATTGTAATATTCAAAGCCTTGTCTGGTAGTAAAGCTTCTATTTTTGTAACATGTATAGTGAATTAAACTCATGAAAGAGAGGGGGAGAGAAAGAGAAGTCAGGTAGCACTTACTATATTCCCGCAATAATTAGAGAAGCTGTTGTTTGTAGTGTATGACTAGGAAAGAAACATGACAATGGTAGAACAAGTGCTATCGTCAATGCTTCGTTGTCGTGGTTCTGTTTTTTTTAGTGTGTCTTTCTTGTCAGTGTGGTAGAGAAGCGGTAGAAAAAACCCTGGATGTGCCATACAGTAGTTTCTGCTCCTGCGTTGCCGTCTACCTGTCCATAATATAGAATGGATTGATCTGACATTCCAGAAAACTCAGTGGTGGCTTGTATAGAATTCCCATTATAATCCTGATATCCCTTTAGATTACCCAACACAGCATGGTTACAGTTTTGASACAACCCTTACCATAGTGGTTTGGTTTGTTTTTCTGTTTGCACACGATGATTCCTCTGCCGTGCAATTTGTACAAGACAGAAAGTCTTGTGCTGTCACCCCTCAGGGAAGAGTTATTTTACGCTTTCTGTTTGAAAATGTTTCTGTTGGGTTGTTGGTCCTCATTAGGTATAGTTCATGTGTTGTTCAGGGATGTTCGATAATAAGTGGTTAGGAAGAACATGTGAAATTCATTGCTGAGTAGTATTTCCCATTGCTGATGTACAGTACTTAAGGAGCTGTTGGTTAAACACCAGAAATTCTAACTATGCCCTAGAAGTCAAGCTCATAATAAACACAAACTTTATTTTCCCATGTTTACAGTCAGTTTTCCCATTGGCCATACAGAATATGTTTTATTTGATATGCAGTTTATTTATATTGCATACAATTCCAATAATAACATACTACATTTGGACTAAAATGGTGTCGCCAGGGTCAATGTCACCAACTTATGATTATGATTACCCTCTTTGTTAGATAAACCAAATATACTTACGCAATATTAAATATTTCTTCTTTAGGCTGTATTAATGCTGTACCTAAGTAATAATCTCTGAAATGGTCCAATGTTATTTGGATATGTATTGGCCTAGGTGACCACCAGTAGCCTCAGACTACTAACCAGTGAAACCCAGTCTGTCTCAACCAGTGATTGACAATCCAGGTGACAGCGGGCCTGGCCTGTGGCCCAGTGGGAGAGATATGGATGCTCAGGGAGTTAACAGACAGACAGAAAAAGACATAGACAGACAGGGGAAGCAGCATATTCTCAGCCAATAACTATGTGGTAGCTTTGTGTAACTATTACGGGTTTCTAACGGGAAGCCACTAGAGTGGAATCCCATTTCCTGAAACACAGATGTCATTCTCTGTCTCTATATCGATCAAACTGGTCCTAAATGAAAGGTCTCTTTGTCAAGCAATTGCAGCATCAACCCAGAACAAAAAGCAGTCATTTCTTACCACTTTCTGTTCACTGTGTTGTTATGTCCTTCTTGTCTTTGTTCCGTCTACAGTTTGTTAGCAGTATTGATTAGACAATGGGGATAAATCAGAGGCATTGGATCCTTTGTGTCTGTGACACTTTCAACAAACATCTCTGCACCCACATGGTGTGGGGGGATAAGTCATCATGCATGCTGTCATTTGAGACATGTTTAGCAAAGGATCACTGAGTCTGCTAGTCTATCAATGTAAATAACACCTTATGCTCCTTCTGTCTCTGCTCTCTGTGGCACTCGTGTAAACAAGCAATAGTGTGCGTGTGTGTAAGTGTGTTTGTTTACTCACTGTGTGCATAAGACAAACCCCAGACAAGGCTTTTTAATAAACTAAGAGGAACAGGGTTATGTGGATGATGAGTCTGTTAAGGCTTAGTGTTCCCTGGATTTGAAAGGTTTCGGTAACACTGAGATTGATCCATCCCGTGTAGTGCTCAAGTGTTATAAGCATGACATAATGCCTCTATACAATTTATAGTCCTTCAAAGCACGCTGGAGCAAATGACTAACCACTCAGTCGTATGTGTTCAGTGCAGAATAATTGTTATGAAAAGAGACAGCAAACAACTCACCATCCTGCTTGTCATACGTGTTATGTTGATGCTTTGACTGCCTGAGGCATGGGACTCCTATTTATTTGCCATAGAATATAGATTGTAATGATAGGTGTAATGTCATGTTTACAACTGTGCCGTCTTTTGAAGTTTTAAAGTGTTACCCAGATCTATAAGTCAATTTCATAGCATTTTAACAATACTCTCATCTTCCAAAGCACATCTGATACAGTTTTAAGATAACAATACATTTTAGAATATAGTCAAAAAAACTAACAAAATTGTTTTTGAAAAAAAAAAACTTCTAGCCATAAACGAATGTCAAGCAATAATATATGTGGTGTATTATTTGTTATTTTGTGCTTAGGCTTTGGACATCTGCATGTAAATACACCTCTAATTTATCACTTTTGGTTTTAATGTGTGTTATTTTGTTCTGGTTGTTATTGTTTCGGCTGTATATTTGACTGGTTCTGTTCCCAGGTGGAGGGTAACAACCACATATGGCCTGGCCTGTATATATTAATTTCTCTCTTTCTCTTTCTCTCTCCCTCATCCTCTGCTTTTAATCCACAATATGTAATGTTATTATTGATCACATGTATAAAGGTAACTTTGTAACTTCATTCTGTATAGGTAAGAAGAAAATACTGCTACTAAGGCCTACTCAGTGCAAATATGTATCAGTTTATCAAATACACCATGCTGTACAATATCTCTGTTTTTAGTATGCTTCTCTCCTTTAGAATTAGTTTGATAGTCTTAGGGTGTGCCAACATTTATTTTGTGTTATCCTGATGTGTGGTGCTTGTGGACAATGTCCTGATTCCTAGACTAGGCAACCCTATTAGTTCATTAATTTCATTGAGTATTGGTGCATTATTTGATATTAGTACTCAATAAATAATCATGACAATGATAATGATTATGATAGTGGTAAATTTACTTCAATACCCAGCCAGTACCTGTATCAGTGTGCTAGTCCTGGGATAAGGCTCTTATTTCCTTCTCACTTTAAAATGATTAGTGAATCCAGTATCTGCTAATTAACAGGTTATTTAAGGTTGCTTTTCTGATTTCTGAAGAAAAAAAAATCTGCAGGCTGAAACAGCAGTATTGTGTTTTTATTTGTTCTGATTGTAAAAACCACTTGCTGAAGCTGTAGCTGGTCATACTGGCAAATGCTGAGTATTTACCTTTTAGCTGTGTAGTACTTTACTTAAAAGTACTGTGCAATTGTCCATTTAACATTGTCATTTTATAGCTTCTTTATTTCAAAGTTAGACTGCCCTGAAACATTAGTTTCTTGAGACCAGCTTAGAACTTTGGCACCACAGTTGTGCTATTTTTAAAAATGTACATGAAAAATATCACCATTAGAGGTTACAAGTTTTTTTTAACCTTTTTCTTTTCACTCTGTAGCAAATATCAGCCAGTATATGCTTGCAATAATACACAATGTACTACACTGAGTGCCTCTCAGTGTTACATGATGCATAAATGGTACAATTTGTTTTGTTTTCCAAACATGTACTCAACTGACAATGTATTTGCACAAGTAGGTGAACTCTGTCACTCATGTGTTTCAACGTTTTTCATATTCTGTCATTATAAGTACTAGACAATTTCCTTGTTTATTTAAGGCACCATGATAGATATTACAGTTAATAGAAATAAGTTTCTCCCTCTTATCTGAGTAGCGTAACTGGGAAGGATGTAATGTAAAATGGTCAAATCGATGATTTACATTCTGGCTGACAATATTGCATAAAAGATGACCTGCTGAACCAGGTTCTGGATTTTACAAAAGAATGGACAATCCACATAGATGTTTTTCACTTTGTTTTATGATCATAACATTTTGATTTCTTTATTGAGAACAGAAAATTGACTAATGCATTGTATTTCAACTATTCATATGTGTATGCAAAATATGCATACAACACATCTGAATTTCTTTAATGTTCTGTGTTTAATGTGAGCTCAAGGGGTTGGGGTAACTTAATATGAGGGTGGAGTGTGGGTGGGATATTCCTTCATGCGAAAGGAGTATGAACTGTGGGGAAAAAAGACGAAACCAGTGTGTGGTTGTCACAAATTTTTAAGTCACATGTTTGCTACTGATCTTACAATGGGAACAGATGATCATGTACCTTTTTATCCAGCTCTTTTGAACTCTCTTTAGCAGGTAGTCTATTCACAAAAGTAGTCTTGCTCCTTCTTGTCTGATTCTTAAATATGGAAATACGTATTTTGATTCATTTTGTAAATACAGCTGTAAAGAAAAATAAGAAATGTAATGTTGTCTTTTAAATACTTTCCATTCTAATATGAATGTTGTTATATTGTACTTAGAAACTGTACCTTTAATATTACCTTTATTAAAAGTGCATTGGACACATCGATTTTAGATGTGCTTTATGTGCTGTTATCCCATAATAAAATTTACCGCTTGTAATGGGCTGTTAATTTCTGTCTGCCTCTGTATTGTCTGTCTCTTTTTATACACTACACAGGTTCCCTAGGCCTATCTGATACAGGCCTGGGTTAAGATCAGCGGTAAATTGCTTTAGCCAACAACCTTTTCATTGCTTTTGTTTAGAAGGTTTGTTAGAGCTGTCAAATCTGTGACCGGCTGCTCTTGCGTTCATTGTCGTGAAACCACACCCGCACTTATATCCCAGCCGCACTAGAAATTCAGATCGAGAAAGTGTAGGCTTTAAAAAATTATTACACTCAAATAAAAAATAATGAATGTAAATAATACGGATTTATATCAGCCTAATCATTTTACATTTACGTTTTAGTAATTTAGCAAACGCTCTTATGTTGAGCGACATAAAGTAGTGCATACATTTCATACTTTTTTTGTTTCGTACTCGAGCTGTAGATTACATCACACATGTCAGTGTTCGAATTTGTAACAGCTGAATGGGATTTCTACTAATGCGACTCGGTGCATCAAATGGCAATATCGGCAATAGATATCGCTAGGGGCCGGGCCGACTGTGGATTTGACAGCTCTAACGCAATTACACCTCCGACTCGCCTAAACAAAAGCAATTAAAAGCTATGCGTTTGTCGACTAACAGGGGTTACCACTCAATCTGATTGAATCCAGGCCTAAGTCCTACTTATGTTTCCTATTTTATACTCGAAGTGTGGGAATTAATTGAATGTAAGTGGAAATAAGAGGCGAACCATGCCAACAGAACAGACTGTTCACCAGCCTTATTGGAGTTGTAATGAAGCCAGCGTCCAGCTGATGGAGACACCTCTGTGTCTGGAATTCATGTACACTGACCCTAACCAATGAGCTACATAATACATAATTGACCCTAACCCTACAATTCATGTACACTACTCCTGGGGTATTGATAAGTCAATTAGAAAGGCAGATAGGCAGGCATGCAGACAGGTAGTGAAACCGGCCTTTACCATCAGGATCTAAATGAGGATCTTGACTGAATTGGTGTGTGTTGGAGTACTTTGGTAGTTCATATTTACATGCAGAAATGTTTTAATTATAAAAGTTGAGTAAATAAACATACAGTAGAGGGCATCCCAATATCGTAAATAAATCATAGAGATGGATTTAATCTTTATCTGTGCCATTCTGTGACAGCATGGGCAGCGCCATCATCTGTTGTGCCAACTACATGGCATTGATAGCTTAAAGCCATTTACAACACATAGGCAACCCAATTTGACAATAATCACTCTCAAGTCCTAACCCATAGAAATCCCCACCCAGTTGACTACTTTTAAATGGTGGAAGCCCTCAACAGCAATGTCCATGCTAAAACGGGTAATATTCATCTAGATATGGATATTTATCTCTATGAAATAAGCCAAAATCTTTTGAGAGTCATTTATAGTATAACAATTCTTGGAATATACACTGAGTATACAAAACATGAAGAACTGCCCTTTCCATGACATAGACTGACCAGGTGAATCCAGGTGAAAGCTATGATCCCTTATTGATGTCACTTGTTAAATCAACTTCAATCAGTGTAGATCAGGCCTGGGCAATTATTTTCCATGGAGTGCCACATTAGAATATATTTTTGCCATCGCGGGCCAGAATCATATTACAGATTTATACATTATGTATATGAATGTGTTGACAGATATATCTACTGTAAATCACATCCAGATATGTTACTTATTTTACTTTTTAAATGCACAGAAATAAACCACAACCATATTCTCCTTTTGGTAGGTATTTTCATTATTAAACATGCAATGAACTACATGGAGGGAAAAGTACACTGTGCATTCACCACCACGGACAGAACTCTTGTTAATGGGTATGCACAAAAACAAGAAAGAGAGAGCTCAACATTACATTTAAACTACTCAATCAGCGTGAGGAGTGAAGTCTCTGATAGGCATTGACTAGAGCAGTGAAGTCTTGTATAGTTTCTGACGTTGCTATGCGCAGGATTGCTGAGAGGTGAGAGTCAGTAAGAGATGACCTGTGCCTTGACTTGTTATATTTCATCACTGAAAATGTCTGTTCACATACATAGGTTGACTCAAACAGCACAAACATCTTCTGAGCATGACTCCTAATCTTTGGAAAGTTTTGTTCATCGAGAGATGCATAGAACCTCGTCAGTGACATTGTTTTGAATAGTTCTCCAATCACTGCATCAACCTGAAGATCGATAAGCTCAAGTTGCAGGTCAGTGAGAGCTTTATCCACATTGAAGGTGAAAGGACAGTAAACCAACAGCATGTCATATTCCAACACTTTGAAATCCTCAAAACGATGAGAAAACTCACTGTTCTCCCGCTGGCCATCTGATAGGGAACAGACTAGAAGTGTTGGAAGGTGGGTGAGATTGTTGGCTTCTACTTGGCAGGTCAGGAGGAGTAATTTCCCTTGAAGGCTATGACAAGGCTGTTCATCTGATGTGCAAAAAGTCCCTTCCCTTGTAGTTTCAAATTCAGTTCATTCATGAGGGCCATGATGTCCACGGTGAAGGCAAAATCAGCCAACCATTCTTTATCTTGCAGTTGAGGGAAATCCACATATTTTCCTTTCATTTGCAAAAACTCAGCAATCTCTGACTTCAGGTCCCACACCCTTTTAAGCCACTTCCCCAAACTCAGCCATCTCACGTTTGTGTGGTAGGGGAGATCTGCATGACCCAACTCTGTCTCTTCCAGCAGTGAGACAAACTGCCTGTGGTTTAAATATTTTGCTCTTATGAAGTTTACCACTTTAGTGACTGTATCAACAACATGGCTCATTTTCAGTACACATTTACAGAGCACCTCCTGATGAATAATACAATGCAGGAAAATAATTTTCTGATCTGGGTTCAGCTCAGCTACTTGATCTTGTATCCTTTTCAAAAGGCCACATTTTTTTCCTGTCAAGTTTGGGCACCCATCAGTGGTCACACTGGATACATTTTTAAAACTCAGTCCCAGCTTTGTCTCACACTTATTAACCTCCTCCAATAAATCTTTCCCTGTGGTTGTGCTCTTCATTGACTGCATTGAAGCAAGCTCCTCTGTAATTTAAAAGTCTGGGGTTATGCCTCGTAATAATATCAACTGCGCCGTGTCACGTGCATCACTGCTCTCATCCAGGGCCAAGGAGAAATAGGTGAAATAGGTTACCTTGTCTTTCAACTGTTGTTCCATATTCTCTGCGATGTCCTCAACACGCCATGTCACTGTTTGTCTTGACAGGGAAACATTTTCAAACAGCTATTTCTTGTCGGGGCAAAGTATTGCTGCAGAGTCAATTAAAAATTCTTTAATGAATTCGCCCTCAGCGAATAGCTTGCTATGTTTAGCAATTTTGTGGGACAGTACATAGCTAGCTCTCGCAATTCCGTTGTTTGCTGAATGCAGTTTTGTGAAAAGTCTGAGAACTGAGAAAGAAACTCTTTCGATGCACTTGTCCTGTGCTCAGAAGACATATTCCTGTATTTCTCTGCATGCTTCGTCTGGAAGTGTCGGGTTGTTGTCTGTCAAGACAGCGATGCTCTCTTTGCACACTAAGCACACAGCTTTCCTTGATACCTCAATAAAGACATATTTGGATGTCCACTCTTGCTGGAACACCTTACATTCATTGTCTACTTTTCTTTTCTTTCAAATCTTTGAAAAACTCATTTTTGCACAATTTCTAGCTAGCTACTCTACTTGTAACTGTGACGTGTGTGTCAGCCTGTCAGTCACTGTCTGTCCTCGTGCAGTTGTTATTTATACGTGCCTTCAAAATAAATGTAGCACAAGCGGTGGGAGTTCAATCATTACACAAAGGCGAATATTCATTGGGCAAAGAGGTACCGTGTTAAATGTAGGTATAACTGTCCCAGTAAGAGGAAGGATAATGACCAGCAGGAGACAGGAATATAATCAGTGTTGCCAATTTTGTGATTTTGTCCCTATATTTATGCAGCTACTTTTCAGGCTGCCTTTGCAGAGTTCTGCCACCAAGAGTTTCTATGGTTTTGATAGCATGAATAACTTTCCCCACTCAATTCTGTCGCAAACAAGAGTGGAAGCTGTCAGTGCAACAGAAGTCACAGAAACGGCACACACAGGCAGCTTCTACTCTCAAGCCATAAGACTGCTAAATAGCTAATCAAATGGCCACTCAGACTTCCTGCATTGACTCTATGCACACACACACTGGACTCTACCCACACATTCATACATACTTCTGACACCTCAACACACACACACACACACACACACACACCACACACACACACACACACACACACACACACACACACACACACACACACACACACACACACACACACACACACACACACACACACACACACACACACACTATACATATGCCCGCACGCACACATGCATACTGACGCCACACCTTTACCATGTCCACATCCGGTTTCAACCCTAACCCTAGCCTCAAACACAACCCTAACCCTAATCCTACCCCTAGTTTAATAATTTAGTGCTTGAGTAAGGAATTTTTATGATGTGATGCAGTTAGCCACATCTCTAGTGCTCACTGACTTATCTAGAGCTTGTAAATTATAAACCATATATCAGATTCCCATTCCCCTCAATATTAATTGCTCAACAATTTTTCTGTATTTTGGTTTGCTGTCTATTGATATCTCAAAAACTCGCCTAAGAGAACTTGGAGGTCATTCAACATTGAATTATAAAACAGGTGGGTGCTTATTCCATCCATTAACCAATAACATTGGAGTTCTCCTATTTATTTTTGTATTTTATTATTATTGAACGCATCACCGGGGGCAAACTACCTGCCCTCCAGGACACCTACACCACCCGATGTCACAGGAAGGCCAAAAAGATCATCAAGGACAACAACCACCCGAGCCACTGCCTGTTCACCCCGCTATCATCCAGAAGGCGAGGTCAGTACAGGTGCATCAAAGCAGGGACCGAGAGACTGAAAAACAGCTTCTATCTCAAGGCCATCAGACTGTTAAACAGCCACCACTAACATTTAGTGGCCGCTGTCAACATACTGACTCAACTCCAGCCACTATAATAATGGGAATTGATGGAAATTATGTAAAAATGTATCACTAGCCACTTTAAACAATGCCACTTAATATAATGTTTACATACCCTACATTACTCATCTCATATGTATATGTATATACTGTACTCTATATCATCTACTGCATCTTGCCATCGTTATGTAATACATGTATCACTAGCCACTTTAAACTATGCCACTTTATGTTTATATACCCTACATTACTCATCTCATATGTATATACTGTACTCTATACCATCTACTGCATCTTGCCTATGCCGTTCTGTACCATCACTCATTCATATATCTTTATGTACATATTCTTTATCCCTTTACACTTGTGTGTATAAATCAAATCAAATCAAATTTTTATTAGTCACATACACATGGTTAGCAGATGTTAATGCGAGTGTAGCGAAATGCTTGTGCTTCTAGTTCCGACAATGCAGTAGTAACCAACAAGTAATCTAACCTAACAATTCCACAACTACTACCTTATACACACACACAGGTAGTAGTTGTGGAATTGTTAGGTTAGATTACTTGTTGGTTATTACTGCATTGTCGGAACTAGAAGCACAAGCATTTCGCTACACTCGCATTAACATCTGCTAACCATGTGTATGTGACTAATAAAAATTAGTCACAATATTTTTTTTGATTTGATTTGATTTGAACCTTTATTTAATAACTAGGCAAGTCAGTTAAGAACAAATTCTTATTTACAATGACGGCCTACCAAAAGGCAAAAGACCTCCTGCGGGGACGGGGGCTGGGATTAAAAATAAATAAATAATTAATTAATATACAGCTTGGTATGTACTATTTCAGACAACACTCTTCAGTGAACAGTTAGTTATTCAGAGTGCTTAGAAAGTGCATAGTGTATGTAATACCAATATAAAATCAACAGGGGGCAATAGTGTAACTATTTTCTTACCAATGCCAATGACATTCCAAAAATGTCAATACAGATCAGACAGCTCCTCAAATGTTGAACAAACTTTCATATAAAGGGCACTCCTAACTCGTAATGACCAGGAATTTGTGCAGAGATGAGATGTTCCTGTTGACCAATTATTATTATTGTTTGCCTGTGTCTTCAACTGATGTAGGCTACAGACAGGGTTTTACTGAAGAACACTCAATGATAAAGTCACATTAGAAAGCCAGTCTGTTGCTCTTAAAGTGCTATTCCACCACTTTTCAACCTAATATTCATCCTCTCCAGCACCAAACCAGTGTCTACTGTCTACATATGTGAAAACAGCGCGTTTCTGTGATCTGTGGTTAAAAAAATCAGAAGAAAAGTTGTAAAAACCTGGAGCGACGAACCACGACGTACCGTGATTGTATAGTACTGTTTTTAAAATGTTTTCACTTTTGATGATGTCATGCGGTAGAACTTTTTCATATTGTTGGATTCGGGCTAAACTTTGAACATTGAGATATTAAAGACATGATAGATCAGACACATGGTATATAAAGGAGTGAGATCTGTAGAAAGACAGAGTGGCTGTGGAATGTGCTGGGTGGACGAGAGGAGATCACAGGATTGCTATAGGGGAGCGGATGGACATCTGTGGATTAGGCTAAGGAGGGGTTGAGGTCAGGAGGTCAGGTCAGATCCCCTGAAGGGAGTAATAAGGGTTTAGTATCCTGTTACCCTCTTCCTGTCGAAACATAACATGTAAGGATTGGAGAGAATGAGGAGTGTCCAAAGTGGGGTATATATAATTGTGATGGTGAGAACATGTTTTTTTGTCTGAATACAGCTGTGTCGACCCTTTGGGAAGAATTAAACTTGGTTAAGCTTCTCTAGTGTCCATGAGTTATTTACTCTGAAATTTGAACCTAACAATATATATATATATATTTTCTACAAAACATAGAAATGGGCCGTTTTCACACATGTTGACCCTGGTATTATGCTGGCAATAATGTAAACAAGGTTGAAAAGTGTTGGAGTTGCCCTTTAAGGGGATAGTGTGATTATCCTTTATACGTTTTGCTGCTGTCAGAAATACAGATGGTTCTAATTAAAAACAACATATTCTATAGGGAATAGATTGCAGTGGAATTGCAACCCGGAAGTGATTACACAACACTTTTTCATCCACATTTTGTGGTAAAGTAAAAACTTATTTACATACATTCCATTGCATTACATTCCAAGACCATGAGAGTCAATTTAAATGTGGGGATTCTATCAATGAAATATACAGTAAAAAGTCTGTAGAGGTCTGTCCAGAATAATTTAATCCTTTAACTGGCACACCAATAAATAAATATCCCCCCCAAAAAATATCCAAACAATTTGTGTATTTAGCCTTAATATAAGCCATAAATGAATATCCATGATATCCACTTGAAATTAATGTTTAATCTTAAGGCAGTTAATTTGAGCCATAATGTGTTCTTCTTTAACGGACCATCTGTACAGGTTTCTGTGTGGATGTGTAATAATGATATATTAATCAGTCTGAATGAAGATATTCGTCATGGCCAGGGAAAGCCATAGGGGCTCTCTCTCACTTCAAGAGGGAGCAGTTGGCCATGGTTTCAATGCCAAGAATCGAAAAGTCATATTTAATCTATTTTTTTTAAGGATTTTGTTTCCAGAGAGATGAGGAAAAGATTCTGGTGATGCTACACGTTTTCTGATTATGAGGCAGAACATGTCGGTATTGTCACTGTTCCCCGGTACTGCTGCTCATTCCATTCACCAGCTCCAGAGGTCTACGCCACCGGCTTTCTAGGCGTCACTGAACTGGATTCATTACCTCCAACCCCGGACTGTCTTGTGTCATTACGCACACCTGGTTCACATTCCCCCTGATTAGTATGTTCTATTTGTGCCCTCTGTTCCCCATTGTCCTTGTTAGTTATTGTTCCCTTGTCTGTTGGTCTTCTGAGTACCTGTGCTTTGTTGTTTCGGCTTTCGTGCTACGTGTACCGTGCACTTGTTATTACCGTGCACCTCGCTCTTTTGTTTGGGTTACATCCCTGTGTATTTTAGTGTTTGTTTTGGACTTCATCCCCGTGCCTTTTTCATGACATGTTGTATTTTTGGGTGGAGTAATAAAAAAAAAACTATTCCTGCGCCTGTCTCCGATCATTATACAACTTGACAGAATATTCGACCCAAAGAAATGGAGACAGCAGCAGAAAGACCGAGCTGTAAACCATCGTCAGTGCTGTCCCAGCGCAACGGAACCCCTCCAAAGCTGCGGCCCTGCGCCTTCTACTCCAAGCAGCTGAGCCCAGCCCAGAGGAACTACGGCGTTGAGGACAGGGAACTCTTGGTGGTCAAGAAGACTCTGAAGGCGTGGAGGCACTGGTGTCCAAACACCTTTTCCTGGTGTGGACAGATCACCGCAAGCTGGAGTAAATCAGGGCAGCAAAGAGGCTAAACCCGAGACAGGCCAGGTGGGCTCTATTCTTCGCCAGGTTCCAAGTCACGCTTTCTTATAGGCCAGGCTCGAAGAACATGAAGGCGGACGCCCTCTCTCTCCTCTAGGCAGAGGAGAGAGAGGGAGAGGGGAACCCATTATCCCTCCGTCCTGTATCATCGCGCCAGTATTGTGGGACGTGGACGCCGACATACGGCAGACCCTGCAGACAGGGAACCCGTACCTGCACAGTGCCTGGAGTACCGCGCATACATGTCCATGGGTGTGCGGGACCGCCTCCTTACCTGGGTGCACACCACGCCTGCGTCGGGTCATCCTGGGATAAGCCGTACCATTGCCTGCCTGACTGAGAAGTACTGGTGGCCGACCTTGGCTAGGGACGCCTGGGTTTACGTCTCTTTGTGCTCCATCTGTGCTCAGTCTAAGACACCCAGACACCTCCCTTATGGAAAGCTCCTTCCCTGGCCGACGACCCTGGTCTCACCTCTCGGTGGACTTTGTCACTGACCTTCTCCCCCCTCCCAGAGGAACCCCACCATTCTCGTCATTGTGGACCGGTTTTCCAAAGCTTGTCCCCCCTTCCTCGGCCTGGGCTCCCGTCGGCCATGTAAACCGCGTTAGCTCTTTTTGTGCACGTCTTCCATCACTACGGGATCCCGGAGGACATTGTGTCAGACCGTGGGGTCACGGAATTCCTAGGAGTCACGGTCAGTCTCACCTCTGGGTACCATCCTCAAGCTAATGAGCAGGTGGAGAGGGTCAATCAGGAGATGGGCAGGATCCTGAGGTGTTACTGTCAGGACTGGCCGGGGGAGTGGGCGGATTTTCTACCTTGGGCTGAGTACGCGCAGAACTCCCTCTGCCACTCCTCCACTAACCTCACACCTTTCCTGTGCGTGTTGGGGTATCAGCTGGCCCTGGCACCTTGGCATCCAAGTCAGACCAAGGCCCCTGAGTGGTTTCGGCGTGCTGAGGAGAATTGGAACGCTGTGCACACTCGTCTCCAGCGGGCTGTGCGTCAACACAAGGAACAGGCGACCGGGTCTGGCTCTCCACATGGAACCTGCCACCCCCCCCCCACCTGCTCTGCTGGAAGCTGAGCCTGCGGTTTGTGGGTCCGTTTAAGGTCCTGAGGAGGGTTACAGAGGTAACGTACCATTTTCAACTCCCTGCTGATTACCGCATTAACCTGACATTTCATGTCTCTTCTCAGGCCAGTGGTGCCTGGTCCCCTCGCTGTGGCTGGACCCAGTGACGCCCTGACTCCTCCTCTGGTTGCATCCCTGTGTATTTTCTATATGTGGTTGTTTTGGATGTCGTAATAAAAAAAACCTATTACGTATTCCTGCGCCTGTCTCTGATCATTATACAACGTGACAGGTATGTTAGTTTAAAAAAGCTTATGAGTCACAACAGTTTCATCTTGCTGTACAAGTCAGGGTTGAGGTCAATGCCATTTAAATTCCAGTCTATTCAGGAAATATACTGAAATTACAATTATTTTGAATGCTTTTAACCCTTTTGTGGTGTTCATGTTTTTGTTACTCATCCACTGTTCGCGGGTCTGATGGATCCACAACATTATTGGGTTTTTAAAACAATACAACCATAACAATTTACGTAAAAATACTTATACTTAGAAGTTGACTTATATCAATTACAAGCAATATAGACAGCATACATGGTTCATATTTGCTATTTATCTCTACTAGATCACATTTATCAATAAAAGCGCTATTCATTTTCTTTTTTGTAAAAAGTGATTTTTGGAAACAAATCGATTATAATCAAGACATGGATGGAATAAATCATGTTTATCTTTAACAAATATAAATGAAACAAGGTTTTTATCACTATTGATGTTTATTGCTTTGAACTGAACAAATTGGATGGACAAATTTTACATACAGTATTTTATGGAAATAATATATGAGCCCCATTAAACACAAATTAAGGCTGGTATACACACCACATGAGGGACAGAGTTTTACTGTGTGAGTGTTGCAAATGTATTTCTTGCACTTCATGCATGTGTACTGTGTCTTCCTGTCCTTCTTGTGTCCACACACATCACAGTGCTTCTTGTTGCTACGGGCTGCAATCTGGAATGATAAAAACACTTGGTTCAGGAATTTTACTATCTCACTCACTCACATACAGTACCAGTCAAAAGTTTGGAAACATCTACTCATTCAAGGGTTTTTCTTAATTTTTACTATTTTCTACATTGTAGAATAATAGTGAAGACATCAAAACTATAAAATAACACATATGGAATCATGCAGTAATCAAAAAAGTGTTATTTTTTTTAAATATATTTTAATTTCTTCAAAGTAGCCACCCTTTGCCTTGATAACAGCTTTGCACACTCTTGGCATTCTGTCAACCAGCTTCACCAGGAATGCTTTTCCAACAGTCTTGAAGGAGTTGCACTTGTTGGCTTTTCCTTCACTCTGTGGTCCAACTCATCCCAAACCATCTCAATTGGGTTGAGATTGGGGGATTGTAGAGGCCAGGTCATCTGATGCAGCAGTCCATCACTCTCCTTCTTGGTCAAATAGCCCTTACACAGCCTGGAGGTCTGTTAGTGCATTGTCCTGTTGAAAAACAAATGATAGTCCCATTAGGCTCAAACCAGATGGGATAGAGTATTGCTGCAGAATGCTGTGGTAGCCATGCTGGTTAAGTGTGCCTTGAATTATAAATAATTCACTGACAGTGTTTCTTGGCCCAAGCAAGTCTCTTCTTATTGTTGGTGTCCTTTAGTAGTGGTTTCTTTGCAGCAATTCGACCACGATTGCCTGATTCATGTCGTCTCCTCTGAACAGCTGATGTTGAGATGTGTCTGTTACTTGAACTCCGTGAAGCATTTATTTGGGCTGCAATTTCTGAGGCTTTGTAACTCTAATCAACTTATCTTCTGCAGCAGATGTAACTCTGGTTATTCCTTTCCTGTGGCGGTCCTCATGAGAGCCAGTTTCATCAGAGCGGTTGATGGTTTTTGTGACTGCACGACTGCACTTTCAAAGTTCTTGAAATTTCCGGATTGACTGACCTTCATGTATTAAAGTAAAGAATGTTGTTTCTCTTTGCTTATTTGTGCTGTTCTTGCCATAATATGAACTTGGTCTTTTACCATATACCACCCTTATCTTGTCACAACACAACTGATTGGTTCAAACGCATTAAGAAGGAAAGAAATTCCACAAATTAACTTTTAACAAGGCACACCTGTTAATTGAAATGCATTGCAAGTGACTATCTGATGAATCTGGTTGAGAGAATGCCAAGAGTGTGCAAAGCTGTCATCAAGATAAAGGGTGGCTACTTTGAAGAATCTTAAACACTTTTTTTTAGCTTACTACATGATTCCATATGTGTTGTTTCATAGTGTTGATGTCTTCACTATTAATCTACAATGTAGAAAAATGTAAAAATAAAAACCCTTGAATGAGTAGGTGTGTCAAAACTTTTGACTGGTACTGTACATAGTTACAGCAGGCCAAGGTAGGAGAGTCAGACACACACACATGCAACAACATCACTCACACATACTTCCGGTATTGGAGTTATTGGTTATGTGGTTCGGGTGGATGGGGCACCAGCATCCTCCTCCTGAATCCTCCTCACGATGGCTGCAGAAGCTGGGGTCCTTGTAATATGTTGCCTCCTCTGATTTCAGGTCTTACCAATGCCTTGCCCAGCTTCCCGAGAAAGAGCCGTCTCTTCTGGAGCTTCCCTCTGTTCCAATCTGGGCTCATCACCATCCAGATGACAAACGCGAACGTCGAGATGTCCAAGATTTTGAAAAATATCACAAGTGGCCAGCGTAGGGTTCTTCTTTTGCAGCTGTAGCCAGTCACCAGCTTGTCTAAATTGTCCACCCCTCCTTTTGTGGCAATGTAATCCATTGTGATTTCTGTTTTTTGATGTTCCTGGCCACAGATTCTCCCATCCCTATGCAGTGTACTCATGAGTACCACATTTTAGCTTTTCTTTGGCACATATTTACCCTAGGGACGTGTTGGCCGTGAACACAAACTTAGAGGAATTGATAGGCCTGTTTCGTGTATTCAACAGCTGAGGTGGGAGCTCTGGCTTGTTTTTCATACTGTTCCTACCATCGTCAGCTTCCTCTTGATGAGCTCCTTTGCAAAGTAAAAAAAGTTATCACGTGATGTTGTGGCAACGGAGTCCCTGTGTCACATCCAGGACAACCCGCATCCCTTGGTTCTTCTCAAAGGCTCCTCCATCTGGCTTCCACTTGCAAGTTCCACGCATATGATGAAGCAGCATCACAGGCAGCCCAGATCTTGATATCATATTTTGCGTGTTTAGATGTTATATACTGCCTGAAGGGGCAGCGGCCACTAAATGGCAGAAGCTGCTCATCAAAAGTAACGTTGGGCCCAGGGTTGTAAAACAGGGGAAGGCGGTCTACCCATTTGTCCCACACTGACCTGATTGCCGCTAGCTTGCCTCTCTGCCGCCGAGCTGGTCTGGTGTCTCGGTTATCGAAGCAGATAATCCTGGAAATAATGTGGAAGTTTTCCAGAGACATTGTTGCATGGAAAAGTTATCTGCCATTTGCTGCATTCCACAGGGATTCTGTGGGTTTCCCATTGGATCTGAAAGGACCAGCAAGGATTAGAACCCCAATGTCTACATGTAAATGAGTTTGGTCCATCTCTTCCAAAAACATGCCTTCCCTCCAAATTAGTGCAGTCCAGAATGATTTTCTGGATGGTGTCTGGATGAACAGTTCAAAATAAGACTTTTTGTCCTGCACATGAGTAACCGCCATCTGCGTCAGCCCTGGTTGCACATTGGCAGCCATGCCAATGCCAGGCTCATTCCTTGGGCAAGAAGACCATTCAATTTCACAGTTTTTTGATATCCATATTTCTCCTCCTGCAGGCTGTTGATGAGCTGGTCCTGGGGCTGCCTGAGGTTCAATCTCATCCTCTTCTTCCAACTCACTGTTAGACTCTGAATTGACAGAGCCATGATCCTCATATTCGGACAGTTCTTCATCTTCCAAAGTGGAAGACACTCCTCCACACTCTTAATATGAACATTGTGATTATCAATTGTAGAGGGAAATATTGAAATTCAAGTGAAATGTTACTCATTCTTATATTGTGCAAATGAAGGGAAATATCACAATTTAAAAGGCTCCACATTGGTATATGAATGGGATAGACTCACAATCCAACTAGCCAATAATTATATTTTACTGTGTAATGAAAAGTGTTAGAACATTCTTGATTGCTACAATTTCCTAAATCTTGGATATCGTACATAAAGGCCATTGGGACAGCTATAGTTATTATGGTTGTGAATGCAAAATGCTTTGAGACAATCCCAGTCAAATGACATATAAAGTAGCATCCTTACTTTCAGAATTTCTTGTCTATTTTTAACAATTGGAGACATAGAGAATTTTTGACAACATAGACACACTGTTATTTCTATTTTTCTCTCTGCATTGTTGGGAAGGGTCCTTAGGAAGAATTTCACTCTTGGTCTATACCTGTTGTTTACGAAGCATGTGACAAATACAATTTGATTTGATTTGATTGACACATTAACCAGCTCAATGACCTTCACATGCCCTCAGCTCAAAATCTTTCTCATTGGCTTGTTACTAGTAGCTGCAGGACCCAGGACACCACCAACAAAGCATTTTTTTAGGCTAGGCTCAGCTTGTATGTCATAATGATGCTCAGGAGACTCAGTACGTGTATTATCACTGTTACAGAAATTGAAAGGTTTCTCCAAAAGTTTGGTTATGGCTGTTTGTGGCTGGAACAAGAGACATCACACTCAAAACCCACAGGTACTATAGGTCTGCTCTGTTAATATTTCAAGCTGAAGATCCAACCCTCTCATTAACAGATATTTGTCTTCATCTTCTTTGTATTCACTCTATTTCTATTATTGGCTACTTACTTTCATATTATCCCATATTTCAAACAATAATTACAGAAAAACAACTAAATCATGGTGAATTGAAGAGCTTCTTGATAGGGGAAAGTGCTCTTACTGTCCCACAATACGTTTTGTCTCTAGTAGGTGTCTAGTAAAATGTTTGGTATGACAAATTAATGTTAAATCTGTATGCAAAGCTAAAAATACAAAGATGTTCTACTTTGTATACTACTTTATTCAGTTATTGTTACAAACCATTATCTTGGTTGGAAGTATACTAACATATACAATGTCTTCTTTAATGACACAAAACACGAAAGTTAGCCTGTGACACCTGAGCTTCAGATATACACTGATTGTACAAAACATTAGGAACATCTTCCTAATATTGAGTTGCACCTGCTTTTGCCCTCAGAACAGCCTCAATTTGTCAGGGCATGGACTTTGTCAGGGCATGGACTGTGGAAAGCGTTCATCAGGGATGCTGGCCCATGTTGACTCCAATGCTTCCCACAGTTGTGTCAAGTTGGCTGGATATACACACAGAAAACTCTTGAGCGTGAAAAACCCATCAGTGTTGTAGTTCTTGACACTCTCAAACTGGTGCGCCTGGCACCTACTTCCATACCTCGTTGAAAGGCACTTAAATCTTTTGTCATGCCTATGAATGGTACACTTACACAATCCATGTCTCCATTATCTCAAGTTTGCCTGCATTAAAGTCCCCGGCCACAAGGAGTGCCACTTCTGGGTGAGCATTTTCTTCTTTGCTTATGGCCTTGTAGAGTTGGTTGAGAGTGGTCTTAATGCCATTTTTTGTGGGCCAATTTATTGGTGAATTCTGAAAAGCTATCCAAGGATTCTTCCATAGGGGTGTGTTTGTAGGGAGTGATGTTGGTCCTTGTAGAATCTATATTTTTTTCTTCCATATTGTTATAGTGTTCTTAACTATGAAGTTGTTAATGTTCCTAGCTCCATCCTTTGAAAACATATACCTGAAAAGATTCTGGGGATGAATATGCGCATCTTATGCGCGTCCATGCCCTGACAAATTGAGGATGTTCTGAGGGCAAAAGCGGGTGCAACTCAATATTAGGAAGATGTTCCTAAGGGGGCGGCAGGGTAGCCTAGTGGTTAGAGTGTTGGACTAGTAACCGAAAGGTTGGAAGTTCAAATCCCCAAGGTACAAATCTGTCGTTCTGCCCCTGAACATTGAACCCACTGTTCCTAGGGCGTCATTGAAAATAAGAATTTGTTCTTAACCGACTTGCCTAGTTAAATACAAAAAATCTTCAATATGTGCATATTGTTCGACTTTAGTGCTTTTAACAATATGTCACAAGTAAAAGTCTTGTGTGGCGAGTTGATACAAGTTAAAAACCACCCTCAGACTTAGGGACATGTTAAACTTTCCTGTTTATTGTATGAGTTTTATTTGCCCATAAAAAGTCTGTATACTTTTTTAAAGAATATCTTCGGTTGGGTAATTGGTATTACTGGAAATAAATATAAAAACTTTGGGAGCCATGGCTAAAGAGGTTTATTCTACCTGTTCCATTTAAATATATCTGCTTTCACATTGTTGAGTAATGGGATAAAGTTCTTTATATATTTATTGTCACTTATTAAGCATCCTAAGTATTTCATGTTTTGTGAGGTCTACTTAAAGGATTGCCGTATATCATGAGTTATTCTTTTTCCTTTTCCTATTGCCATTATTTCATATTTTATGTTAATTTTAAATCATGAAAACTTGTATTCTGAAAATATTTGTATCATGTTTTCAATATTAGTCAGCTATATCAAAAGATTGTCGGCAAATAAGTTTAGTTAATATTGATGTTTACCAATACTGATACCTGTTATGTTTGGGTCCCGACTAATTCTTTCTGCAAGCGGTTTAATTGCCAGTGCAAACCGGGGGGCGGGGAGAGGATATCCTTGTCTCGTGCCCCTTACTAATGCAATTTCATCAGACAATGAATTATTTCTATACATTTTTGCTTTAGGATATTTATATAATATTTTTATTAAATGTATTCTTTCAGCTGGAAAGTTGAAGGCTTCCAAAGTTTTGAATTGCAAATGCCATTCAAGAATGTTGAAAGCCACACAACCTACCACGATAGTTCTTTTATGGCTGGTTATGACACCTACACAAGAGTGTCAATACCCATAAAACCTACCACACAAGGGAAACATTCCATTTCACCATAGCCTTCATGTCAACCGTATGTTATATATACAGTACCAGACAAATATACAGTTTGGACACACGTACTCATTCAAGGGTTTGTCTTTATTATTACTATTTTCTATAATGTAGAATAATAGTGAAGACCTCGAAACCATGAAATAACACATGAAATCATGTAGTAACCAAAAAAGTGTTAAACAAATCAAAATATATTTAAGATTTTAGATTCTTCAAAGTAGCCACCCTTTGCCTTGATGACAGCTTTGCACACTCTTGGCATTATGAGTCATGTGTCAAAATGGGAGAATGACCAGTCCTCTGAGGCCTTTTGTATTGAAGTTTTACACACCTCAAGTGATATATCGAGTGATAAACTATATGAAGGAGTGTATTGTTCTGTTGTTTGTTCTGTTTCTGTCTTGTTTCAATACAAATCTCACCAGATTAGGTCTGCTGGATAATTTGAATTTCTCCCTAAGGATTAGCCCTCTACCTCCCTGACCCTGTGACTCTGCGATGAGGTCGATGGTGTGATAGCGGAGTATAAGCCATTTGGAAATAATGGTTTCAACAGAATGTGTTGTTATTTTCTTTGACATTTGTCTTAGAAATTTGTATTAAGAATATTGGTAGAAGTAATAATTTGTCCTACAGTGAATAGTTTGTCTGGACTTCCTGAATCAGAAATGCTTTAAACTAAACTGTTGTTCTGATCTGTCCTCTCTCGAGGTTGTGGTGAAGGTGACCACCGATGGTATCTAGATGCATGGCAGGGAAAATTTGACCAAGGAACAGTATGAACCTCAAACCCCCTCTAACCGGCTGAAGTAATGGCGACAATGGCATTCACCATGGTCCTGTCCTTCACCACTTCTCCCGGAGACCTGAGTCCGAGCCAGCAACCTGTACACAGCATCCAGTTGAAGCTATCAACTGCCTTTTTTTGTCATGCCTTTTATCTCAGGAGTGCGACATGAGTCGACGTGGAGTAAGCATGAAGAGAGATCCGTTCCAAACTTCTCTCATGCTGCTGGTGTACTTGTGGGAAAAATGGACCAGACAGCATGGACTGTACAGAATGGTGGTGGTGGCGGCTTAGGTGAGAGACTCATGTGTCTGGGAAAATTGGATTAATTTCCTTATATATTGAGATTGGAACACTATCATGGGCCATCCACTTTGAACTGGAAGGGGGTACACAACACAGACAAACTGAAATGGTCCACCCACACAGACAGTGTGGTGAAGAAGGTGCAACAGCGTCTCTTCGACCTCAGGAGGCTGAAGAAATTTGCCTTGTCACCCAAAACCCTGACAAACTTTTACAGATGCACAAATGAGAGCATCCTGTCGGGCTGTATCACAGCCTGGTAATGCAACTGCACCGCCCTCAACCGCAAGGCTCTCCAGTTGGTGGTGCTGTCTGCACAACACATCACCAGGGGCAAACTACCTGCCCTCCATGACACCTACAGCACCCAATGTCACAGGAAGGCCAAAAAGATCATCAAGGACAACAACCACCCGAGTCACTGCCTGTTCACACCGCTATCATCCAGAAAGCGAGGTCAGTACAAGTGCATCAAAGCTGGGACCGAAAGATTGAAAAACAGCTTATATCTCAAGGCCATCAGACTGCTAAACAGCAATCACTAACTTAGAGAGGCTGCTGCCTACTGTGAGACCCAATCACTGGACACTTTAAATGGATCACTAGCCACTTTAAACAATGGTTCTTTAAATAATGCCACTTTAATAATGTTAACATATCTTACATTACTCATATCACATATACAGTATGTACTGTATTTTATACCATCTACTGCACCTTGCCTATGCCGCTCGGCCATCGCTCGTCCATATACTTATATGTACATATTCTCATTCACCCCTTTAGATTTGTGTATTAGGTAGTTGTTGGGGAATTGTTAGATTACTTGTTAGATATTACTGCACCCGGAACTAGAAGCACAAGCATTTCGCTACACGCGCATTAACATCTGCTAACCATGTGTATGTGACCAATAACATTTGATTTGAACTGTGAATCTATCTGACGAAATCAATGAAGAGACGCCAGAAGAATGAATGCCTGAAGGGGGGGTTGGTCAACTGTGCCCGTAATTGATTTAGGGTTGCCCTAAATTGTTTATTTGGGGTATGAAGTTGAATGTAGGGGTCTACACACTGCAAAATGTATAGTTATTTAGACTAAGAATGCATTCAGATTCTGATCTGTAATTATGACTGATGAGAAAAGTTCATACTAGAATTATAAGATGGATATACGGTATGTTAATGTAAATGTACATTCTGCCAGTGTTGGTGTGTGTTTAGCTGAGGGTTTTAATTTGAGTGATAGAACTAATGTGGATCACTAAGAATTGTCATTCTAAATTTGGGTTGGATAGTTAATTGGGTTTTAATTATGATTTGGAAACTGAATGATTTCAACAACAAAATAAAGTTTTTAGTATGTTAATAACTATATGAGTGGAGAAATTCATGTATTATGGATTGATTGTATTGATTGTTGTTATGCTGATTGTGACATGTGTAAAGAAGTTGTGTACTAAAGATGCTGACACTATTCTCACCATGCCCCTGCTGAATGGAGAGGGGGAACCCTCTGATCCTTAGAGTGAATCTGATCCTAATCTATTTGACCTATATCCATTACCAAATTACATTTTAATGATAATACTCAGGAACAATAGCATGTTTGTGCTAATGGCACAGAGTCCATAGGCGTTTCCCTTATAAATAGTGGAATCATGATGCTTGTACTGCGTCATATTCATTAAGCACCAAACGGCAGAAAATGTACTTAAACCGGGAGTCTACCTGAATTTGTCCAACAAGATATGCTAATATGAGTTTCTACAGATGGTGCTATATGGATGGAAATAGTTATTTCCACCATGCTGACCAATGGGAGTATGCTTAGTATCAATGTGATGATTGTGTTTCGTAATGATGAAAAATGTACTCAGATTTAGATTGCTGAGAATTTCTTAACAATATTTTAATGTTTATATAATTCCCAATGAAGGATATTTTATGTTAAGGTAAAAAGCTCAATGAACTAATGGATGGTCATGTAACGGTCGTCTTGTGGTGAATGAGCGGACCAAAGCGCAGCGTGAAATGTTGACATAATGATTTATTTAAACAAACCACGAACCACGAAAAGAACACTTGATAATTAACAAAATAACAAACGACGTAGACTGACCTAAAACATGTGAACTTACATATAACGAAGAACGCACGAACAGGTACAGACTACAAACAAACGATACAGTCCCGTGTGGTAACATATACGGACACAGGGACACAGGAGACAACCACCCACAACAAACAATGTGAAACAACCTACCTATATATGGTTCTCAATCAGAGGAAACGCAAACACCTGCCTCTGATTGAGAACCATACAAAGTCAATTAACAATGACACTTAACATAGAACAAACAACACAGACTGCCCAACCAGCTCACGTCCTGACCCACTAAACACAACTATACAAAAGGAAAACAAGGTCAGGAACGTGACATTACCCCCCCCCCCAAGATGCGGACTCCGACCGCAAAACTAAACCTCAAGGGAGGGTTTGGGTGGGCATTTGTCCACGGTGGCGGCTCCGGCTCCGGACGCTGTCCCCACACCACCATAGTCACTCCCCGCTTCCGTATCCCCCTCCCAATGACCACCTCCAAATAAACCCACCTAAATTAAGGGGCAACACCGGGATAAGGGGCAACACCGGGATAAGGGCAACACCGGGATAAGGGGCAGCACCGGGATAAGGGGCAGCACCGGGATAAAGGGCAGCACCGGGATAAGGGCAGCTCCGGACTGATGGATGGGAGCTCCGGACTGGCTGACGGCTCTGGCTGCTCATGGCTCGCTGACGGCTCTGGCTGCTCATGGCTCGCTGACGGCTCTGGCTGCTCATGGCTCGCTGACGGCTCTGGCTGCTCATGGCTCGCTGACGGCTCTGGCTGCTCATGCTCGCTGACGGCTCTGGCTGCTCATGGCTCGCTGAGCGGTCTGGCTGCTCATGGCTCGCTGCGGCTCTGGCTGCTCATGGTCGCTGCCGGCTCTGGCTGCTCATGGCTCGCTGATGGCTCTGGCTGCTCATGGCTCGCTGACGGCTCTGGCTGCTCATGGCTCGCTGACGGCTCTGCTGGCTCATGGCTCGCTGACGGCTCTGGCTGCTCATGTCTGACGGAAGGCTCTGGCTGCTCCTGTCTGGCGGAAGGCTCTGGTGCTCCTGTCTGGCGAAGGCTCTGGCTGCTCCTGTCTGGCGGAAGCTCTGGCTGTCCTCGTTGCGGAAGGCTCTAGCGGCTCCTGTCTGGCGGAAGGCTCTAGCGGCTCCTGTCTGGCGGACGGCTCTAGCGGCTACTGTCTGGCGGACGGCTCTAGCGCTCCTGTCTGGCGGACGGCTCTGAACGCTCGGAACAGACGGGCGGCTTTGAAGGCTCGGGACAGACGGCGGCTTTGAAGGCTCGGGACAGACGGGGCGGCCTTGAAGGCTCGGGACAGACGAGCAGCGCAGGCGGCGCTTGGCAGACGGACAGCTCAGATGGCGTTGTGCAGACGGGCAGTTCAAGCGCCGCTGGGCAGACGGCAGACTCTGGCCAGCTGAGGCGCACTGTAGGCCTGGTGCGTGGTACCGGAACTGGAGGTACCGGGCTAAGGACACGCACCATCAGGCTAGTGCGGGGAACAGCAACAGGACGCACAGGAGGCTTGGTGCGTGGTGTAGGCACTGGTGGTAATGGGCTGGAGACACGCACCACAGGGCTAGTGCGTGGAGGAGGAACAGGGCTTGGAGACACACAGGAGGCTTGGTGCGTGGTCCGGAACTGGTGGTACCGGGCTGAAGACACGCACCATAGGGCTAGTGGGTGGAGGAGGAACAGGGCTCTGGAGACACACAGGAGGCTTGGTGCGTGGTGCCGGAACTGGTGGTACCGGGCTGAAGACACCCACCATAGGCTAGTGGGTGGAGGAGGAACAGGGCTCTGGAAACGCACAGGAAGCCTGGTGCGTGGTGTAAGCACTGGTGGTACTGGGCTGGGGCGGGGAGGTGCGCCGGAAATACCGGACCGTGCAGGCGTACTGGCTCCCTTGAGCACTGAGCCTGCCCAACCTTACCTGGTTGTATTCTCCCCGTAGCCCGACCAGTGCGGGGAGTGGAATAACCCGCACTGGCTATGTAGGCGAACCGGGGACACCATGCGTAAGGCTGGTACCATGTAAGCCGGCCGAGGAGACGCACTGGAGACCAGACGCGTTGAGCCGGCTTCATGGCACCTGGCTCAATACTCAATCTAGCCCGGCCGATACGAGGAGCTGGTATGTACCGCACCGGCTATGCACACGTACAGGAGACACCATGCGCGTCTACTGCGTAACACGGTGTCTGCCCGTACTCTCGCTCTCCACGGTAAGTACAGGGAGTAGGCGCAGGTCTCCTACCTGACTTCGCCACACTCCCTTTATCCCCCCCCCCCAAGTTTTTGGGGGCTGACTCACAGGCTTCCTCTACCCGCTCGTCGTGCTGCCTCCATTCGCCGGATCATCCTCCTCGCACTGCACCAGAGAATCCCAGGCGGGCTCCGGGATTCGCCCTGGGTCGATCACCACCTGTCGATCTCCTCCCACGTAGTGTAGCGCCAGATCCTGCTCCCATTGCCATAAATCCTGTGTAGGTGGGTCCTGTGCTGTTTCACACGCTGCTTGGTCCTTTTGCGGTGGGTGGTTCTGTAACGGTCGTCTTGTGGTGGAATGAGCGGACCAAAGCGCAGCGTGAAATGTTGACATAATGATTTATTTAAACAAACCACGAACCACGAAATAACACTTGATAATTAACAAATTAACAAACGACGTAGACTGACCTAAAACATGTGAACTTACATATAACGAAGAACGCACGAACAGGTACAGACTACAAACAAACGATACAGTCCCGTGTGGTAACATAACGGACACAGGAGACAACCACCAACAACAAACAATGTGAAACAACCTACCTATATATGGTTCTCAATCAGAGGAAACGTCAAACACCTGCCTCTGATTGAAACCATACAAGGTCAATTAACAATGACACTTAACATAGAACAAACAACACAGACTGCCCACCCAGCTCACGTCCTGGCCCACTAAACACAACTATACAAAAGGAAAACAAGGTCAGGAAATGACAGGTCATTTAAAATGGTAAATATACTAGTGCAAGGAAATTTCTATATGTTATATTAGAAGTTGTTTAACCTTTCACGAGTACAACCCCGGATCCGGGAGCACCCCCCACCCCCCACACACTGATTAGCATAGCTAGCATAGCTTCAGAAGTAGATAGTAGCATCTAAATATCATTAAATCACAAGTCCAAGACACCAGATGAAAGATACACATCGTGAATAAAGCCACCATTTCAGATTTTAAAAATGTTACAGGAAGACAAAATATGTATCATTAGCTAAACACGTTAGCAAAATACACCACTATTCTAACTCCATCAGTTTCTTACTCCTTCAGGTGCTATCACCAATTCGGCTCAACTAAGATATTGATATCCACTAACCAAGAAAAACCTCTTCAGATGACAGTCTGATAACATATTCATGGTATAGAATAGTTTTTGTTAGAAAAAAGTGCATATTTCAGGTAGAAATCACAGTTTACAATTGCACCCACCATCACAAATCGACTAGAATTACTAGATAGAGCAACGTGTATGACCAATTTACTCATCATAAAACATTTCATAAAAATAGACAAAGCATAGCAATGGAAAGACCCAGTTCTTGTGATTTCAGACCATATTTCAGATTTTCTAAGCGTTTTTCAGCGAAAACACAATAAATCGATAAGTTAGCATACCACATGAACAAACGTTACCAGAGCATCGATTCCAGCCAAAGAGCGCTATAACGTAATCACCGCCAAAATATATTAATTTTTCACTAACCTTCTCAGAATTCTTCCGATGACACTCCTGTAACATCATTTTACAATATACATATACAGTTTGTTCGAAAAGGTCATATTTAGCCATACAAAACCGTGGTTACACAATAAAAAATACTAGGAAATCAAGCCTCAATATGTCTGACGTCATCTATCAGAATGATCTAGTTTAATTGAAAGCTAATCATATACTTGACTAAAAAATACAGGGTTGACAGCAATCGAAAGACAAATTAGTTCTTAATGCAACCGCAGATTTACATTTTTAAAATTATCCTTACTTTTCAATACAGGGTGGCCAAGTGAAGCTATACCAAACAAAATGCGCAATTATGCGTTTAAAATATTTCGACAGAAACACGGTTTATCATATTAAATATTGCTTACTTTGAGCTGTTCTTCCATCATATTCTTGGGGCAATGTATCCTTTCTAGTTATAAACGTCTTTTGGTCGATAGATGTCCTCTGTCCTTCGAAATGTCCACCACCAACGACCGACTCCCTAAAACGTGTGTCCAAACTTTCAGAACGCACAACAAAGAAAATTCCTCAAAATCGCACTAAACGGATATAAATTGATATAAAACGGCTCAAATTAACTACATTATGATGTTTTTAACAACTATAACGACTGAAAACATGACCGGAGAAATATTGCTGGTTAGAAACGATTTGGAACGAGGCAGGTCCGATGGCGTTCACGCTTGAGGCGCACGTTGAGAAAGGACGGTCTCTGTACATTTTTGTCATTTATAATGGCTTGTGAACGTCCCATCGACTTCATTGAAAACGTGATGACGTACAGACACCCAGAGGAAGACGTAGGCAGTGTCGGTTTCTTCATAGCATTCACTGTGGCCTTATAAACAGACCCAGATCAGAGTAAAAAATTTCTGAAATCTGAACCCTGTCATGAAAAGTGCTGTAGAAATTGGTCTGTACCACTCAGAGACAAAATTCCAACTTCTATAGAAACTAGAAGGTGTTTTCTATCCAATAATAACAATAATATGCATATTGTACGATCAAGAATTTAGCACGAGGCAGTTTAATTTGGAGACACAAATATGCTAATGCGGAACAGCACCCCCTATAGTTGCAAGAAGTTAATGCCTCATTTGTTTTTCCTACATTTATATTAATGTATTTTTAAAAGTTGTAATTTCATTTAAGTTGGGACGCAAGTCTCAAAATGGGGGATGCTGGTAGAAAATTACAAGATTATGTTTTAATACTGTTTATGCATCGAATAAGGTTTCTCAGTACTCTCTCATCTGTGTCTGTGGGACTGAGTTGGGCCTCTGGGGTTGGCGATGGCAATTGATTTATGATGGCTTGGTGATAAAACCTACAGCCTGCATTCCATTGAATGATTAGTGTGAAATGCTGGCCTGTCTGCCAGGGCCAGGTGAACCCTCCCCTGAATACTGGGCTTCAGAAATTGTGATGAGGACCCAGTGTCCCATGTTGCATTAGTATCTGTGTGTTAAAGAGTGTGAAACTGAGAAGATAACACTGTATAAACTAGCAGTAAATGACCTAGAGACAGAAACCTGGCGCAATGTAAATCTTGATGTCTGTTGCTTGATAGCACAATGTACCTTTGTAGAATTCTACACATCTGTTGCTTGTCATGAACATTCAGGCGGATGTACTTTGCTATAAAGAGTTACAGGTGGTCGTTGACCAGCTCCATTATTCCAATAATTAATAATAAAGTTTGATTGTTTTGAGGAAATCTAAAAGTCTCTCTCCTTTGAATCAGAAATATTCCATGACAGACATTACAAAGAAAATCTTTTATAAACAATGGCAACACTTTCATGTTGCACTGAGCCTTGCTGTTGGAAAACCACAACAGTGGCTGTAGCAGATGCACCTCCCCCGACTTCATCCTTGACTTTCGTCTATAGTCGGTTGCTTTAGCCTCACCACTTCAACTCGCCCAAGGAACAAGTGCAGAAACTTGGAGCTGACTGCAGTCAAAACTTCATGACCGACATGTAGGTGCAAGTCGGACAATTTATTACCCCATAATGCAACACACTTTGAAAAGTGGTGACCAACAATGGTCACCGACTTGACAAAAACTATCAGCTCGAACGCGCCCGCCAAACAAAGCATGTGGCTTCCATTTTGGCTGCAGAGGAGAGTGCGAGAGGTCAGCAGCCTAGCTCTCTTTTTTAAAATAATATGTTTATTATTTTCCAATTAAAAATACATTAAAAAAGACTGCGATACAAACACTGACATTCATTGTACTGTTGAATGGGATGGCCAATTTAGAGGACAAAACAAAACTTAACTCACACATATACAAAATGAAACTAAATCCTATTAGGTGATACATGTATAAGAAGACAGCATATAGTCATTACAAGCAGTGTAGTAAAGCCAAAAATAAATATTGAGTGGAGTACAGCATAGAGTAGCAGCAGATCGTCAGCCCAGTTATGAAGCGGGACTAGACCATTTATCCAGTATCGGCTGCAAAATTTTGCAAAACATTGGACTTCTATTGGAGGTATTGTATCGGATCTTTTCCATATGTATTACATTCCCTAAATCCCGTAACCACATTTCAAAGGTAGGTACGGTCTCCAACTTCCAAAATTGCAATATGAGCCTTTTGGCTAATAGAGTACAAAGAGAGACAGCCTTCCCCTCCTGGTTATTCCCATCAACTGTACCAAACAGAGCGATCAATGGGTCTGGGTCTATAACTCTATCGAAGGCTTTAGATAAGTAATCAAAAATGAGAGCCCAGTCAGCATGTAACTTAGGACATGTCCAAAGTAAGTCGGTCAACGTCCCCTAATCCTGCTCGCATCTCTCACACAGTGGTGAGGTGTCCGGGAATATTTTATGCAGTTTCACTTTTGAGTAATGTAACCTGTGTATCACCTTAATAAGGGTAGGCGTCCCGCTAGCGGGACACAAGCCGACAACATCCGGTGAAATTGGAGGGCACGCAATTCAAATAAACATTTGTAATATTAAACATTCATGAACATACAAGTGTCTTATATAATTTAAAAGCTTACCTTCTTGCTAATCTAACTGCATTGTCAGATTTCAAAAAGGCTTTATGGTGAAAGCATACCTTGCGATTGTCTGAGGACAACGCCCCAAATCAACATATTTTTCAACCAGCACAAGCTTCACACAATCACAAATAGCAATTAAATAAATAACTTACTTTTGAATATCTTCCTCTGTTTGCAATCCCAAGGGTTCCAACATGAATGGTCGTTTTCTTATATAAAATCCTTCTTTATATCCCAAAAAGTCTGTTTAGTTGGCGCCATCGATTTCAGTAATCCACTCATTCAACATGCAGACAAAGGAGTACCGCTAAACTTCGTCCAAACAAGTCAAACAATGTTTCTACTTAATCCTCAGGTACTCTAAAATGTAAATAAACTATAATATTTCATATGAAAAGTAGTATGTTCAATAGGAAAGTAAAATTAGTAAGCGCCCTCCTCCTTGTGTGACAAAAGACTGATATTGTACCGGTGGTCTCTTCACCAAAACTCCAAATACTTGTTTGTTTTTCAAAAAACAAGCCTGAAACCTTGATCTAGTGGAAGCCATAGGAATTGCAATCTGGAAGACGGATTTACATAGAAACAATAGGAACCCATTATAAGAGCCTGGGAGCTCAATTATGATTTTTTTTCTGGTCGGATTTTCTTTGGATTTTCATATCAATTCTGTTATAGCCTCAGACATTATTTTTAACAGTTTTAGAAACTTCAAAGTGTTTTCTATCCAATGCTACAAATTACATGCATATCCTGGCTTCTGGGCCTGAGTAACAGGCAATTTACTTTGGGCATGTCAGTCAGGCGGAAATTCAGAAAAAAGGACCCTACCCTGAAGAAGTTGTTTAAACTGTACAAGGTTGTGTCTGGCATTCACTGAACTGTGGTTTATACCTCATCCCCATACTGTATTTATTTATTTATCTTGCTCGTTTGCACCCCAGTATCTCAACTTGCACATTCATCTTCTGCACATCCTGCCATTCCAGTGTTTATTTGCTATATTGTAATTACTTTGCCACCATGGCCTATTTATTGTCTTACCTTTCTTACCCTACCTCATTTGCACATGCTGTATATAGATTTTCCTACTCTATTACTGTTTGTTTATTCCATGTGTAACTCTGTGTTGTTGTATGTGTCGAACTGCTTTGCTTTATCTTGGCCAGGTCACAGTTGCAAATGAGAACTTGTTATCAACTAGCCTACCTAGTTAAATAAAGGTGAAATAAATAAAAAATATTCCTGAGAGCTTCTACTGAATCCTCATCTGAGATTTCTGAACCAAGTTCTTGTTCACAAGCCCTTTTAATYGTGTCTGTGGATACCTCTATGTGGGCCTGTAGCACATCATACAGTCTAGAGACCGACCCTTTTGAATGGGGTTTGACAAGGATCAGGCTATGTATTGTAGGATTATTTGGCTTAATGCCATACTGTGGGATATGTGTCCTTAAGAAATTCCTGATTTGGAGGTATCTGAAAAAATGTGTTGTTGGCATGTTAAACTTACCCTGTAATTGTTGAAATGAAGCTAACTGACCATCAATGTATAAGTTACCAACTGTTGTGAGCCCGTTCTCCCTCCACTGTGAAAACACCATATCATCCAATGCAGGGTGGAAAGCATGATTCAGGCAAATCGGGCTGTCAATGTATACAGTGGGTATGTTAAGAAAATACCTCATCTGTTTCCAGATCC
This sequence comes from Salvelinus sp. IW2-2015, assembly GCF_002910315.2. Classification (NCBI taxonomy): domain Eukaryota; kingdom Metazoa; phylum Chordata; class Actinopteri; order Salmoniformes; family Salmonidae; genus Salvelinus; species Salvelinus sp. IW2-2015. The sequence goes on along the minus strand of NC_036842.1, from coordinate 67,626,967 downwards.
TAAGAGTATGACAATGACTGGATTAGAGTCATAAGAGACTTTTTTCACATATGCTGGACCAGCCTAGCTTTCCTCTGGCTTCTTATTTTTCTAATTTTGAATGTGCAAACGTACAATGTCAGTTATTATATAGTGAATAAAAAGGTTAACTAAATGTTTTCTGAGATTTTTGGGGGGGTGATTTTGCAGATGCGAGAGGTCACCGGGAGTGATGTCACACTGGCCCAGGGACACTTTAAGAAATTAGGAGATGAGTTTCTCAATTGCCAATAAATGTATAAATTTTTAACGCCCGCCCAGCAGACTGTCAACCAATCACGTTCCGTTGTCATGCTGCGTCACTCAGTTGCTAAGCAAATCGTCTCGCAATCCCTTCTAAAAGCCAGGGAATGAGTCGAGAAACATACCCATTTTCCTCAAAAGTACTTAATGTCATGATTTTAAAGCTATACAATATTACAGAAAATATGTTAATTATCTCACATCTCGGGAAAAGACGCTTATAAGAAATCCTGCTATGCCCTCCGACGAACCATCAAACAGGCAAAGCGTCAATACAGGTCTAAGATTGAATCATACTACACCGGCTCTGATGCTCGTCAGATGTGGCAGGGCTTGCAAACTATTACAGACTACAAAGGGAAGCAGAGCCGCGAGCTGCCCAGTGACACGAGCCTACCAAACAAGCTAAATTACTTCTATGCTCGCTTTGAGGCAAGCAACACTGAAGCATGCATGAGAGCATCAGCTGTTCCGGACGACTGTGTAATCACGCTCTCTGTAGCCGATGTGAGTAAAACCTTTAAACAGGTCAACATTCACAAGGCCGAAGTGCCAGACGGATTATCAGGATGTGTTCTCCGAGCATGCACTGACCAACTGGGAAGTGTCTTCACTGACATTTTCAACCTGTCCCTGACTAATACCAACATGTTTCAAGCAGATGAGGGCTGCACCAAATGTTTGATGTATTATAATAATTGATTATGCTTGTGTTGTATTAATAGAAGGGGAGGGGCTATGGGACCCCTCCTCCTCTACATTTCTAGGGTCCTAGACTACAGATTAACTATATATATTCATTATAAGGTTTTAGAATTGTTCCACAGTCTTTTCTAAGTCTGCCTCTTATAAAGAAATGGTCTGAGAAATGTGTGAATTATTGCATGGGGTCTGTGAGAAAGCACTTCAAAGATCAACATAGAGCCCTGCAGGGGAGTAAAAGAGATAAGAGGCTAGTCAAACATACCTCTATAAATCAACTTGGGGGAGTGGACATTTACTGCTGAAGCCTTAGAAAACACTGGAACTATTGTATCTCTTGCAAGTTAGTATAGCTGTGTATACATGGGCTTTGTCTGAGGAGTAGCAGGTAATGACGTATGCAGTGACATCACAGGTGGTTGACTACAAGCATGATAAAATCAACTTGGACTTTTCCTATGGGGCAGAACTCATGAGAGACATCAGTTGTATATGTGATGTTTGATCTTTGACTTCTGTCTACAGTTGTATTTTGATTAAAAAAAATATGATTTATAAGTTCACATTTTCAGTGTTCCTTATTTGTTAAGTAAATAAAACGGAGCACAGAAAAACAGAACCAACACAGACCACCATAGTCCCTGTGCCCAAGAACACTAAGGTAACATGCCTAATTGACTACCGACCTGTAGCACTCACATCGGTAGCCATGAAGTGCTTTGAAAGGCTGGTCATGGCTCACACCATTATTCCAGAAACCCTAGACCCAATCCAATTTGCATACCGACTCAACAGATCCACAGATGATGTAATCTCTCCACACTGCGCTTTCCCACCTGGACAAAAGGAACACCTGCGTGAGAATGCTATTCATTGACTACAGCTCAGCGTTCAACACCATAGTGCCCTCAAAGCTCATCACTAAGCTAAGGACCCTGGGACTAAACACCTGCCTCTGCAACTGGATCCTGGACTTCCTGACGGGCCGCCCACAGGTGGTAAGGGTAGGTAACAACACATATGCCACGCTGATCCTCAACACGGGCTCCCCTCAGGGGTGCGTGCTCAGTACCCTCCTGTACTCCCTGTTCACCAGGCACGACTCCAACACCATCATTAAGTTTGCCGACGACACAACAGTGGTAGGCCTTATCACTGACAATGATGAGACAGCCTATAGGAAGGAGGTCAGAGACCTGGCCGTGTGGTGCCAGGATAACAACCCTCTTCCTCAACATGATCAAGATAAAAGGAGACGATTATGGACTACAGGAAAAGGAGGACCGAGCATGCCCCCATTCTCATCGACGGCGCTGTAGTGGAGCAGGTTGAGAGCTTCAAGTTCTATCATGGTCCAAACACACCAAGACATTCGTGAAGAGGGCACTACAAAGCCTATTCCCCATCAGGAGACTGAAAAGATTTGGCATGGGTCCTCAGATACTCAGAAAGTTTTACAGCTGCACCATCGGCCTCCAGAGGGTAGTGTGTACGGCCCAGTACATCACTGGGGCCAATCTTCCTGCCATCCAGGACCTCCATACCAGGCGGTGTCAGAGAAAGGCCCTAAAAATTGTCAAAGACTTCAGCCACCCTAGCCACCCTTCCTTCTTGGTCTGAGGGCAGACACCCATTTTGAAGTTCGCAGGAAGTGCTACCTCATCATGTGACCATGAGCAACCATGCCCAACTCATGTCCGGTAGGATGCCACCTTTCCAATAAGTCAGTTCATCAAATTTCTGCCCTGCAGAGCTGCCGAGGTCAACTGTACGTGCTGTTATTATGAAGTGGAAATGTCTAGGAGCAACAATGGCTCAGCCGCAAAGTGGTAGGCTCACAGAACGGGACCACTGAGTAATGAAGCGCATAGCGCGTAAAAATCCTAAAATCACCATGCGCAATGCCAAGCATCAGCTGGAGTGGTGGACTCTGGAGCGGTGGAAATGCATTCTCTGGAGTGATTAATCACGGTTCACCATTGTGGAGGAAATTAATTAATTACATACTATGCAGTTTAATTAGACATACTATGGAGTTTTCTTCTTAAAGAATTGCCCATTGCTATATGCTAGTATTTTTTACTGATACAAACTTGTCTTGTGTGACTTAGTCCTAAATCTGAGAGCGTACAAATTTAAGAGCCGTTTGGGTGCGACCGCAGTATGTGACATCATGAGTTTTCAATCGGCAGAGAGCCAACTCTGTTCGTTGGGCTTTGAACTCTGAACCATTTTGAGTGATTGTTTTTTACTCCATTTTTGCAAATCTCATAATAGTTGTTGTTAAAAGAATGTACAGACTCTCTCTTCTTTAGAATTTCCACCACACCATCTGGGAGTCCGACGGTTTGGCGGGACCAACTCCATATTAATGCCCATGATTTTGCAATGAGATGTTCGACGAGCAGGTTTTGACATACTTTGTCTATGGAGATTGCATAGCTGTATGCTCGATTTTATACACCTGTCAGCAACGGGTGTGGCTAAATTAGCCGATTCCACAAATTTGAAGGGGTGTTCACATACTTTTGTATATATAGTGTATTTAGATCTCTTTTCATGTCATTTTGGCCAGCTATTAGGTCTACCCACTGATCAATCAAAATCAGAAGAAAGTGTGAACCTCTTTCATGAACATTGGCTCCGGCGTATGGCTACTTGTAGACAAAATGAAAATCCGACCCACTTGTATTCATAACTACATTGTTGATTGTAAATTACAACTCTATACTAACTAGCTACTTAATTATTCTGTGTCTAAGACAGTCTGATTTCATTGATCCGTATTATATTATCCTGAATGGGCCAAGTCAGCTGACACTTAGGTCAGGGAAGTTTGAGCTAGCGTTTTTACATTGGGCATTCTAGCTAACATTGAAAAATTATCTTGGGAAATAAACTATTTTACTTAAGTAATCATACAATGTTTATATATTAAAATAAAGTAAAGGGTTTACAGTATCCAAAACATCCCAAATTTAAATTTCTACAAAATGTGTAGAACTGCAGCAACTTGCTTTAAAGCCGCACCATTTTCTCTATACCCCCTGGCAAAATGTGTTGAATTGAATGAAATTAACTCAAATGTTTCTCTCCACTCTCAAGACCACTAAAATGATTTGCTCACAAGGTGTGGTGGGGGGGCAAAAGAATGGGGCTACATGTTTGGGCACATGGGTATGCTGATCCGTGAGCCACTGCAGCTCCTCATGATGAGTTCAGATTCATTTGTGGCCCAATTCCCTTTCAATAATGCCCATCCCTGGACTAGAGAGTTGTGTAAGTCTGGTTCTAAAAGTATTGTAAGCTGCCAGAGAGAGAACATACCAAATAATATCTTCCCAAGATAAAAGCTTGTGATAATAATTAAGCTGCTCCTATGGGAACATCTCTCTTGAAGTAAATCGTCTTTATCACAAACAGGATGGTACACGTTTTATGACAACATGTCTGGAAAGAATTCAAATTAAAAAAATTGGGCTACCACATATTCAAATATCTTGAAATGTGAAAGAATAATGAGAATGAGAGGGGGTAGAAGGACCACAGGAATGATTATCTTGAACAACTGCCAAAGGTCTTATTTCATGACTGTGTTATCTGCTTGTATGAGTAGGACCCAAAAGGCATTCGCAGACATTTGCATGTGTGTATGTGAGGGTAGGATTGTTTGACCTGACCCTATTTCTCTTTCAATTAGGCTCCACATCTAAGAATGCACTCAACAGAGAATAGAGGGGCTGTTACAGATGGATTAAACATAGAATAATGTAGATATATAGTCAAGTCCATAATTATTGGCACCCTTGATAAAGATGAGCAAAAAAGACTGTATAAAATAAATACAAATACTGAGCTACACTGAACACCTGCTCTTTCCATGGCATAGACTGACCAGGTGAATGCAGGTGAAAGCTATGATCCGTTATTGATGTCACCTGTTAAATCCACTTCAATCAGTGTAGATGAAGGGGAGGAGACAGGTTAACTAGAGTCGATGTCCGCTCCCCTGTGGAAATCTAATTAAAAAATCCATTCAAATCTGTGAGTTTAAGCTAGAGATATCTGTTTTGGATGCGTCTCAATCCACCGTATCCGCCGATGTCGCACTTCCGAAAGGTGACAGTGCTAGAGCGATGTTTGTCAGACCATGAGGCATCCCGAAAATCCATTTTCTCACAAAATCGTCTGTATCGTCCGAACGGTTTGGCCTGCAAACTATGACCTCTCTATGGAAAGATGAGACTCTAACAAACACGATGGGGTTCTTCATTTTCCTCTATGATGCCTATAATCGTCTTGGGACTCATCTGATGACGGTACAGCCGATCTACCAGCTTCTGTCTGTATCATCCCAACAGTTTGGGCTACACACTAATATGACCCCTCTGTGGAAAGGTGAGACTCTCACAAACACGTACATGACGGTTGTTTTGCATACAGGCCTCACAAGACTTGTCAGAAAAGGTCCCCTGTACCAGTTGAAAAAAAAATATGGAAGTACAGTATATATGCAGACAGTTTAGTGCAAAAAATAAGGTATTAAATACATGTACAAAACAAAACAATTTGTTTCCTGACCTTTCTTATAACTATTAGATATAGGACAGACACTTCAGAACAAACTTCCTTTAGATTTTGTTGAGGAACTATCTGTTGTTCAATGTAGTGAATCTGTTATTCAATGCGATTTTATGGGCTAACAGCAGTAAGGCCAAAAAAACATTTCAGCAAATCATTTTTTAATATATTTTTTGGATACCTCAAGGGGTCTTAATATTATAAATCAAACAGCAAAATGGTCCTTGTTATGACCTCCTTAAAACAATTCCATATAGTTTAGTAGAACCCCCCCTCCTCCCCTGTCTTAGACATGGGTTAGACTGTAATGGGTTAAAAAAATATTCGGATTGTGTATGTGTGCCATTTAGTGGGGGAATGGGCAAAACAAAAGAATGGGCAAGACAACAGATTTAAGTGAACGGGGTATGGCAGTAGGTGCCAGGCGAATCGGTTTGAGTGTGTCAAGAACTGCAGCAGTGCTGGGTTCAACAGTCTCCCGTGTGTACTAAGAATGGCACACGACCCAAAGGACATCCAGCCAACTTGACACAACTGTGGGAAGCATTGAAGTCAACATGGGCCAGCATCCATGAGGAACACTTTTGACACCGTGTAGAGTACAAGTCCCAACGAATTGAGGCTGTTCTGAGGGCAAAAGAGGGGTGCAATATTAGAAAGGTGTTCCTAATGTTTTTTTTTAAATTATTATATTATTTTATACTATTACAATTGCTCAAAGAATTAGATTTCAAGTTACACTTTAAAAAGTATCAATATTTTTCATTACCTCACCTTGCGAGGATAAAAATGGATTATGAGATTGGGGAGCACACTGGGAGGGATCTTAGACCATTCCTCCATACAGAATCTTTCCAGATCCTTGATATCCTTCGTCTCTGTTTATGGACTGCCCTGTTTAATTCAAACCACAGGTTTTCAATGGGGTTCAAGTATGGAGGCTGAGATGGCCATTGCAAAATGTAGATTTTGTGGCCATTTAACCATTTCTTTGTGAAGCAGTCCATAGGCACTGACTAACGACCGACTTGCCAAAACTATAGTTTGTTAACAATACATTTGTGGAGTGGTTGAAAAACGAGTTTTAATGACTCCAAACTAAGTGTATGTAAACTTACGACTTCAACTGTAAACAGCTCGTTGTATTCCTTCACGTATCTACGCTCTCTCCTCCTCTCACCTTTTCCATTCACTTGTGGACTACCAAGCCCAACACATCAGCTGTATGTGACCAGCCAAAAAAATCTTTACAGTCCAAACCTTCATATCATAACTGCTACACACAGCCTACATCATTGTCACCATATTAGCTAAAGTAACGTCACTATCACGTTTCAGATAAGACCCAAATACAGACTGTGTTGAAGTAACAATGTTTAATACAACAACAGGGGCAGGCAAACGACAAGTCAAGGCAGGCAGGGGTTGATAATCCAGAGTAGTGGGGCAAAGGTACAGGACGGCAGGCGGGCTTAGAGTCAGGGGCAGGCAGAGTGGTCAGGCAGGCGGGCTCAGAGTCAGGACAGGCAAGGGTCAAAACTGGGAGGGTGAGAAAAAGAGAGACTGGGAAAAAACAGGAGCTGAGACAAAATGCTGGTTGACTTGACAAACAAGACAAATTGGCCACAGACAAACAGAGAACACAGGTATAAGTACCCAGGGAATAATGGGGATGATGGGCGACACATGGAGGGAGGTGGAGACAAGCACAAGGACAGGTGAAACAGATTAGGGCATGACAGTCATAGTCAACGTAGCTAATAGGACTAACTTGTTAGTAAACCAGCTACAATCATGCTGTACAGTGTACAGCCAGTGAGCAGTTTAGTAGTTATACCGGCGGGCCCTGGTGGCAGTAAATTAGTAAGACCAAAAGCTTACCTTGACTTGGAAGAGTTCCCGTGTTGGATAGTCATAGCCAGCTAGCTAACATGGCATCCCTCTGTTTGAGCCGGGTGTTTTGAGTAGACTAAACTAGCTACAGTAGCTGTATTTGCTAGCTATGTAAATGAATGTGAAAAAATGACTAAATCTCCCTCGCTGTCTTTCTTTCTCTCTCCTGCTCCTCCTTCATTTTTGAAGAAATGAATTTGTTCAAAACTGTTCAACTATTGTCTTTCTCTCTCTTTGAGTCAACTACTCACCTATTTTTATGCACTGCAGTGCTAGATAGCTGTAGCTCATGCTTGCAGTACTAGATTCATTCTCTGATCCCTTAATTGGGTGGACAACATGTCAGTTCATGCTGCAAGAGTTCTGATAGGTTGGAGGATGTCCTCCGGTAGTTGTCATACATTCTGTGTAAGTCTATGGAAAGGGGTGAGAACCATGACCCTGCTAGGTTTTGTATTAAAGTCAAATTACCCAAAGGAGGACGGAAGCTAGCTGACTAGCACACCATGGTGCTACCCTATAGAGTGCTGTTGAGGCTACTGTGGACCTTCATTGCAAAACAGTGTGTTTTAATCAGTTAGTGACGTGAATATATTTTGTACAGTTTTATCTAAAAATGACAACTTTTTAAATGTGTCACAATTTTTTTAAATGAAATTCACTGAGGAGGATGATCCTCCCCTTTCTCCCATGAGGAGCCTCCACTGCTTTGTGTGCGTAATTAGGCATGGAGTGCAAGGTCATGAATTGAAAGACTCTTTTAAGGTATTATTAATAGTTGAATCAAACATCCTCCTTTTAGTGATAACATTTCAGTTATTCAACCTTCGTGCATTGCATTCATTGAATTGCACATTCTTTGCAACTAAATTAATTCCTTTCCCTTAAAGGAATATACAGTATATGGAACAAATACTGCCTACAGTCATTCAATTCAACTGGATAATTTCTATGTTGCTGAGTTTGATGTCAGGAGATCTGTGAGATCTTGATCAGGCTTACTGTAATATATACAGTAACAACTCATATGTTGCAATATGAAAAGTCCTTTATTTACTTTTATATACAGTGCCGTCAGAAAGTATCCATACCCCTTGACTTATTTAACATTTTGTTGTTACAGCCTGAATTCAAAATGGATGACATATCCATTTTCTTTTTTCCATCTACACACAATCCCCATAATGACAAAGTGAAAACATCTTTTTTAGATATGTTTGCTAATTTTTCAAATTGGTTGTTGATCATTGTTAGACAATCATTTTTAGGTCTTGCCATAGATTCTTAAGTAGATTTAAGTGAAAACTGTATCTCGGCCAATCAAGAACATTCACTTGGCTCCATTCCGTTTCTTTTTATCCTGAAAAACTCCCCAGTCCTTAACGATTACAAGCATACCCATTACATGATGCAGCCATCACTATCCTTGAAAATATGGAGAGTGGTACTCAGTAATGTGTTGTATTGGATTTGCCCCAAACATAACAATTTGTATTCAGGACAAAAAGTGAATTGCTTTGCCACATTTTCTGCATTATTACTTCATTGCCTTGTTGCAAACAGGATGCATGTTTTGGAATATTTTATTCTGTACAAGCTTCCTTCTTTAAAACTCTGTCAGTTAGGTTAGTATTGTAGAGTAACTACAATGTTGATGATCCATCCTCAGTTTTCTCCTATCACAGCCCTTAAACTCTGTACTGTTTTAAAGTTACCTTTGGCCTCATGGTGAAACCCCTGAGCGGTTTCCATCCTCTCCGGCAACTGAGTTAGGAAGGACGCCTGTATCTTTGTAGTGAATGGGTGCATTGATACCCCATCCAAAGTGTTATTAATAACTTCACCATGCTCAAAGGGATATTTAATGTCCGTTTTTTTTACCCATCTACCAATAGGTGCCGTTCTTTGCTAAGCACTGGACAACCTCCCTGGTCTTTGTGGTTGAATCTGTCTTAGAAATTCACTGCTCGACTAAGGGACCTTACAGATAATTGTACATGTGTGGTACATGGATGAGGTAGTCCTCAAAAAATCATATTAACTTCTATTATGGCACACAGAGTGAGTCCATGCAACTTGTTACTTTGTAAGCTATTTTTAACTCACGAACTCATTTAGGCTTGGCATAGCAAAGGGGTTGAATACTTATTGACTCAAGACATTTCAGCAACAAAAAAAAGTATTAATTTGTAAACATTTTGAAAAACATAATTCCACTTTCACATTATGGGGTATTGTGTGTAGGTTAGTCAACAAAATAATGTAGGCTGTAACACAACAACATGTAGAAAAAGTCAAGGGGTGTGAATACCTTATGAAGGCACTGTAGAAATGTTTATACTTCTACTAACAAAGACTAAGGCTGCAAGGCTACCAATTTAAATATACTGTAAGCTTATTAAGCAAAAATAGTAATTTACAGGTGAATGAACATGACTTTAAATATGTTGGATTTGGGAAGACTAGAGTTGACATGTTTTGTGACACTTCAAGGGTTTAGAGCACTATATCCTAATTTATGAGAAATGATGCTGTTATTGAGATTTTACCTTCTCAAATGTCTATTCTTTAATCACATGTTGTTGTTGTTGAAGATATCATACTTCATATTATTTCATGGCTTGATATAGAACAAGTGGATCATCAGGTTTGTTGAGAAGTGCCAATAAATATATATTTTTTACCTACGCCACATTTTCAAAGTGAAAGAAAAATTACAAAAAATAAATCCTAATTCATTTTACATAAAAAACAAAGATGTCTTGATTGCATATGTCTTCACACCACAGAGTTAATATTTGGCAAATTTGGCAGTCATTACAGCTGTGTATAATTTTGAATAATATTCTACAAACTTTGCATAACTCTTAGGGCAACAATTACTGTATCCATGGGTTTTGTCCAAAAATCTCAAGCTCAGTAAATTTGGTTGGAAATAATTAATGGACAGCAATATGCAAACCTTCTCACTGATTCTCAAGCAAATTTTTATCCGGACTGAGACTGGACCACTCAGGAGCACTCAACACCTCTTGGAAAGCCATTCTCATGTGTCTTTGCCATTGCAAATTTCCTCTGTTGTGTTATATTGGATTTGACCCAAGCCGGTAGTTTTTAATTTAGGCAAAAAATGTTATTTATTTGCAGTGTTGTCTTATACTATTACTTAACGGCCTTGTTACAAACATAATGGTGATTTGGAGTGGATTTTCTTAAGCAGGCTTTCTTCTTGTCACTGTCATACAGGCTGTAATGTGGAGTGATTGCAATTTTGTTGATCCTCTGTATTTTCAAGTATTGTTGTGGCAGCATACATTTGATTTAATGGCTTCAATCTGAGCGTGGAAGTTCAGCGCTAAAGCCCAATTGAAATTTAAAGGCAATGTTCCTGTGTTTGCCGAGACTGCGTTCACGGAAAACACTGCAAATGTCGGCTCGTTCGGAAATTACCTTTACATTTATATTGCACAATCTGTAACGCTTCAGCGATACATATTGAACAGAGACCTTAATTATAAGGCAGCAAAATGTGACGACTGTGTAAGGGGTGTGTAGACTTTCACTAGGCACTCTATATCTAATGTATTCTGAACATGTGGAATCAATATTCCCTCTGAAGTTATCTGATATAGGACATTTTATCTGTTGGTGTTCAGGACCACTTCACTGTGGAATTGCAATTAACAAGACAACATCGTACTTGTCATGCCAAATACATATTGACGAGCTTTAAATTGTATATATTTTCTTATGTACAGTACTTCTTGTGGAATATTTTTTTTTAAATGTATAGCTCAGATTGTCATTCCACCCATCTCACTGTTGTGGAATAAATGCATGAGATATCAACAATTTGGAGTAGATCTCTAACAGATTGGTCCTTGACCATATTTTCCCAGTTTGTATGTGCAATGAGCACATGGTTGACAGAAGGTCAAATTTCAAAGAGGCCAAGGACAGGAACTATGCCACAGAAGATGATGCCTTGTAGCAAGTGGACAGATATTGCAGATGCTTTTTCCATTTTGTGACCCTGATGGACATCCAAGCTGCCCTTTGCAGCAGATAGACCTGGTGGACTGCATCACCAGCCAGTATCCAAACAACAGCAGGAAGTTCTGCAGGGCCTGCGGTACATGGCCTGACACGGTGCCACACAACATCAACCCTGATAATAAACCTACAGCCACAAAAGATATTGACTGCTCCTGCCAATCTTAAACCTGAACGTGCAATAATGACTCGAATGGATGCAGCACACAGCAGTGATCCAGGAAACTATCAGTCTGTGGGATGCTACATTTATCATATGCCAGGAGATTGTCAAGATGGCTTCTGTATGGTATTTGTTTTGTTAGGAAAGCTTTCAGAATATGAGAGGGCCAATGTTTAGAGACTGAAACATACTGTAGGCTGTGTTAACAGGTGAGAGGTATGGGAGTGAATGGAGGAGATTGGTTGTCTTAATAAAGTATATACAGTGCCTTCAGAAGGTATTCATACCACTTGTCTTATTCCTAATTGTGTGTTGTGTTACAGCCTGAATTAAAAATGTATTAAATATATTTTATTTTTCTCACCCATCTACACACAATACCCCATTATGACAAAGTGAAAACATGTTTCTTGAATTTTAAAATGTTTTACTGAAAATGAAATATAGAAATATCTAATTTACATAAGTATTCACACCCTTGAGTAAATATATGTTAGACTCACCTTTGAAAGTGATTACAGCTGTGAGTCTTTCTCTGCACACCTGGATTGTACAATATTTGCACATTATTACAACTCTAGATTCCTTACATAGTCTTCTTCTTCTTCTTCTTCTTCTTAATATTGTTCTCTAGAGCTTAAATGATTAGGAACATATTTTAGATAGCATTTATACTTTTTGAATTATAACAATATTTAAATGAGCTCCCAATGCATTTCAATGGAGCTTAAATGATTCATTTGATTCATTTAAGCAATTCATGATTCAAGCTAGCAAGCACACCACATTTTATTCAGGAAATGTACTTTTCTAGTTATTTTTTTAATGCACATTATTACAACTCTAGATTCCTTACATAGTCTTCTTCTTCTTCTTCTTCTTCTTAATATTGTTCTCTAGAGCTTAAATGATTAGGAACATATTTTAGATAGCATTTATACTTTTTGAATTATAACAATATTTAAATGAGCTCCCAATGCATTTCAATGGCACCCCCCCCCACAAACCTATCTCCTTCTCTTATTTAAGCTATCAAAACAAAACCAACGTTGAGATGTTCAGACTGGTATAGCTTATATGGCTTGTCAAATGATATTTGATACTATGTATACTTGGAACTATATATAAATGTGCATAAATTAACATGGGTTTGAATGAAAACCATAGGAATACAGTGGTAGCTTTTCAAAATGGTCCTTTTCCTTGGTTAATTAAGCTGCAAGACCAACTTTAAAACGTCCTACATCCACAGATGATACAATCGCCATCGCACTGCACACTGCCCTATCCCGTCTGGACAAGAGGAATACCTACATAAGAATGCTGTTCATTGACTACACCTTCAACACCATAGTACCCTTCAAGCTCATCATTAAGCTCGGAGCCCTGGATCTGAGCCCCGCCCTGTGCAACTGGGTCCTGGACTTCCTGACGGCCCACCCACAAATGGTGAAGGTAAGCAACAACACCTTCACTATGCTGATCCTACACAGGGGCCTCCTGTACTCCTTGTTCACCCATGACTGCGTGGCCACGCACGCCAATCATCAAGTTTGCAGACAACACAACAGTGGTAGGCCTGATAACAAACAACAACGAGACAGCCTACAAGGAGGAGGTGAGGGCCCTGGCGGAGTGGAGCCACACAGACAGGTGCATCAAAATGTGGAAAATGTCAAGGGGTCTGAATACTTTCCAAAGGCACTGTACTCCTCCTGTACTCCCTGTTCACCCATGACCGCATGGCCACAGTGCCCTTGGAAAGTATTCAGACCGCTTGACTTTTTCCACATCTTGATGCACATGTCTGTGTGGGTGGACTATTTCAGATTGTCAGTGATGTGTACACCAAGGAACTTGAAGCTTTTCACCTTCTCCACTGCGGTCTCGTTGACGCTATCTCCTGAAGTCCACGATCGGCTCCTTCGTTTTGTTGACGTTGAGAGAGAGGTTATTTTCAGCAAATAAATAACGTTTTTTGCCTAAATTAAAAATTACAGGCTACAACTTTCTCATGTTCAGGCTATCCTATCTTGAAATTCTTAAAAAAAAAAAAAAAAAAAAGTGTATAGACTATTAGCATGTAACATGTAACAATTGGTTTGATGTCTCAAGCTAGAGACATCAAACCAATTGTTACATGTTCAGGCTAACCTAACTTCACATTTTTTACAACTTTTATGAATTCTAACTTTAAATTAGCATACATTTACATAATATAAGCCACCAACAGCAACTCTTGAACTGTTCAAGCTAGAGACACCAAACCAACTTTCACATGTTCAGGCTGTCCTAACTTCACATTCTTTAAAACCTATATAAAATATACAATTAGCATAAAACTTCATTGATTTAATGCCAGAAAAAAGAACACAGTAATATAATTGTTAAATGCTACCGCTCCATAACCATTTCAGCAACAAACACTAAAACAACATTACAATTTTCAGATCTTTTCAGAACCATAAATACTTTAAAACAAGCTAGCAAGCACACCACATTTTATTCAGGAAATGTACTTTTCTAGTTATTTTTTTAATTCTTCAAGCTCTGTCTAGTTGGTTGTTGACCATTGCTTGACAGGCATTTTCAAGTCTTGTCATAGATTGTCAAGCCGATAAGTCAAAACTGTAACTAGACCACTCAGGAACATTCAATGTCATCTTGGTAAGCAACAGTGTGTGTTTGGCCTTGTGTTTAGGTTATTGTTCTGCTGAAAGGTGAATTTGTCTCCCAGTGTCTCTTGGAAAGCAGACTGAACCAGGTTTTCCTTTAGGATTCTTCCTGTGCTTATCTCTTTTCCATTTATTTTTATGCTAAAAAACTCACTAGTCTTGGCTGACGACAATCATACCAATAACATGATGCAGACACCACCATGCTTGAAAATATCAAGACTGATATTTGATTAGGCATTATTATGGATTTGCCACAAACATACTGTAAGACTTTTTATTCAGGACAGAAAGTTAATTTCTTTGCCACATTTTTTCAGTATTACTTTAGTGCCTTGTTGCAAACAGGATGCATGTTTTGGACATTTCAGCTTTTTATTTTGAATTCATTTGTGAAATTTCTGAGAAAAAAATATCCACTTTGACATTATGGCCAGTGACAAAAAAAACTCAAATGAATCCATTTTAATTTCAGGCTGTAACACAACAAAATGTGGGAAAATTCAAGGGGTGTGAATACTTTCTGAAGGCACTTTCATACATTGTGCTCAAAGCACTCATCATTCCAACCTAGTATCTCAACACTGTATTTCCACACAGCAGCTATACAGACAACTGAACATGACAGACATAATGGCTTTTGAGCTTTGACAGTGCATATACAGTACTGTTATGTAATTTAGTAATCAATGTTCATAAATTGCAATTATCTTTTTAGGTCTGAAACACAGAGGTTGTAAAGTTCTGGTTTAAATGAAACAGACAGAATTCCCATCTCACAATTAGTCAAATCCTATTTTATTTGCGAGAGCTCTCCTGCGCATATACAAAGACGTCCCTTTTATAATATTCTCTTAACCTACGCCCATACATCCACACTAGCATTAGGATTTTCTCCTGAAGTCTCACCACAGTTTATTACCACTCAGCTGACAGTTCCAGTCCCCCCCAGATAGGGAAACCTGGAGGGGCTCTCCCTGTCCTATCTTATCTCCCCAGAGTTATAGCTGGGTCAGTTCAAACATAGTTTAAGGAGTCTCTTTGCTTTCTTTCGGCACACACATACATTCCTTTCTTCCCCAATGGTTGAGTTTCCGGGTAGAATTATTTTATCATTTTTCTTCAACCGTTATAAATTCTGTTAACAAGTACCCAATCAAATTAAATTTCATTCCATATACTGTAATCAGTATTGGTTTGCTTTTAAGGCTTTGTTTTTTGTTGAAGAAAATATAAAATAAAGGCTTTATAGGGGAACATTTTCATTCAGAGATGAGTCAGGCCCCCTGCCTTGCGGGGTCTGCGGGGGTGTGTGGTACATCAGTGGGTTAGGTAATACCTTAAGTGTCTCTTATACCTGTGTAGTAATGCTGTAATCACTCAAGCTAAACAGTCTAACAACATGTCGTAACCAAGTAATTCATTATTTGCTTTGTATTTGTATAATCAGAGTTGACTTATTGGAGTAAAATAACTTTGAGACTGCATTGTTGGAGCTTGTGTGATACTTTTAGAGCTAGACTACATTAGAGCTGTCAAATCCACAAGAAGCTCCCCCGGCATTAGGCTATACCTAAAGCGGACATTGCCATTGACAGCTCGGAGTCGAAAAGAAAAAAAATCCCGTGCAGCCTTGTTTACAAGTCCGAACACTGAAATGTGAAATGTAATCGATTAGGCTGATAGAAATCCTTATTATTGTGTTGAATGATTTCAATTTGAGCATCATTATTTCTATATAAGCTAGTCTACACTTTCTCTTTCTGAACTTGTAACGCAAGTGGGACGGGTATGGCTTTGTGACAATGATCACAAGAGCAGCTGCTCACCAATTTGACAGCTCCAACACAGTTAGACCTCTGACACTGACAAAACATCAGCTATGCGGATGACGCCTATCGCCGGTTAGCTCTTGTTCTGATTGAATCTAGGACTTAGTGTGCAACATCTCGCTACATTTCCCTGCATATAAATTCAGGTCTAGGTTTTTGGTATGGGTGCTGTGAACTGAGCTGCCCCTGTGTTCAAAAGTGGCGCATTGTTTACAACCACCTCATGATTTAGTTGTGCTGCATTTGCTATGATCAGACAGACTAAGTAATACCTCTCTGTCATGGAGAGACCTACAGGCCTGCAGGTTTGGCAGGTTGGCATTTATTGGGATGACTCGTGTACTGGAGGCAGCTCTGCAAGGTAGTCACAAGCTGGCACAGCTACAAAGTCATAAAATATTATTTTAAATGTAACCCTAACCTTAACCACATGGCTCACCTTATGCCTAACTCTAACCTTCAAATAAGACCAAAAAGCTAATTTGTTTTAAATTTTGACTTTGCAGCTGGCCCATCTAGTGGAAATCGCTCAGCTCTGCCTCCAGGACAAGACTAATGCCAATAAACGTCAACCTGTGTGGGTTGAGGTTTATTGGCACAAGGTCCCCCTGCTAGGCCTCTGATAAGTATTGGCTTATCATCTCTGGGCATTTTGATGTCTTTTATTTTTTATTGTTGTTGTACATGTAGCTGACTTTTTTTCAGGGCAGAGTAAGCTGGCAGAAACATGAAGAAATGTGAAAACAATGTGTCAGTACATAAATCCAAGGGACAATTGCAACATGGTGAGAGTTGTTTTTCATTCTAAGAATCTCTACAATGGGATGATTGATAGTGCTACAGGCTTTGGGATTTCTCTCCATCTACAAGTATCAGAACAGTACATTATATTAAAAACAACACATTTTGAGCATTGTATATTTGGGCTCCCGAGTGGCGTAGCGGTGTAAGGCACTGCATCTCAGTGCTTGAGGTGTCACTACAGGCCCTGGTTCGATCCCAGGCTGTGTTTCAACCGGCCGTGATCAAGAGTCCCATAGGGCGGCGCAAAATTGGCCCACCGTAGTCTGGGATAGGGGAGGGTTTAGCCGGGGTTGGCCGTCATTGTAAAATAAGAATTGTTCTTAACTGACTTGCCAAGTTAAATAAAGGTAAAAAATAAGAGGTATGCTTTGAAAGGTCCTCTGTAGCTCAGTTGGTAGAGCATGGCTTTGGCACTTGCAATGTCAGGATAGTGGGTTTGATTACCAGGACTACCTATAAATAAAATGTATGCACACATGACTGTAAGTCGCTTTGGTTAAAAGCATCTGCTTAATGACATATATTATATTAGAGTTCCATTTGGTAAGTATGAGCATTGAATAGGCTCTTGTTCTTCCTCTCTCTCTGTGAAGGACATACAGTTGAAGTCGGAAATTTACATACACTTAGGATGGAGTCATTAAAACTCGTTTTTCAACCACTCCACAAATTTCTTGTTAACCAACTATAGTTTTGGCAAGTCGGTTAGGACATCTACTTTGTGCATGACACAAGTAATTTTTCCAACAATTGTTTACAGACAGATTATTTCACTTATAATTCACTGTATCACAATTCCAGTGGGTCAAAAGTTTACATACACTAAGTTGACTGTGCCTTTAAACAGCTTGGAAAATTCCAGAAAATGATGACATGACTTTTGAAGCTTCTGATAGGCTAATTGACATCATTTCAGTCAATTGGAGGTGTACCTGTGGATGTATTTCAAGGCCTACCTTCAAACTCAGTGCCTCTTTGCTTGATTTCATGGAAAAATCAAAAGAAATCAGCAAAGACCTCAGAAAAGAAATTGTAGACCACAAGTCTGGTTCATCCTTGGGAGCAATTTCCAAATGCCTGAAGGTACCACGTTCATCTGTACAAACAATAGTACGCAAGTATAAACACCATGGGACCACGCAGCCATCATACCGCTCAGGAAGGAGACACGTTCTGTCTCCTAGAGATGAATGTACTTTGGTGCGGAAAGTGCAAATCAACCCCAGAACAACAGCAAAGGACCTTGTGAAGATGCTGGAGGAAACAGGTACAAAAGTATCTATATCCACAGTAAAACGAGTCCTATATCGACATAACCTGAAAGGCCGCTCAGCAAGGAAGAAGCCACTGCTCCAAAACCGTCATAAAAAAGCCAGACTACAGTTTGCAACTGCGCATGGGGACAAAGATTGGACTTTTTGGAGAAATGTCCTCTGGTCTGATGAAACAAAAATAGAAATGTTTGGGCATAATGACCATCGTTATGTTTGGAGGAAAAAGGGGGAGGCTTGCAACCTGAAGAACACCATCCCAACCATGAAGCACGGGGGTGGCAGCATCATGTTGTGCGGGTGCTTTGCTGTAGGAGGGACTGGTGCACTTCACAAAATAGATGGCATCATTAGGGAGGAAAATTATGTGGATATATTGAAGGAACATCTCAAGACATCAGTCAGGAAGTTAAAGCTTGGTCGCAAATGGGTCTTCCAAATGGACAATGACCCAAAGCATACTTCCAAAGTTGTGGCAAAATGGCTTAATAACCCTCTACCGACCCCCCCTCCCGGATCCGGGATCATCCTCATCAAAAAAGCTGACTAGCATAGCCTAGCCTAGCGCCACAGGGATATCATATTCACTACTAATTTCATTGAAATCACAAGTCCAATACAGCAAATGAAGATAAACATCTTGTGAATCCAGCCAACATTTCCGATTTTGAAAATGTTTTACAGCGAAAAAACAATATATATTTATGTTAGCTCACCACAATAGCCAAACACACAACGCCATTTTTTCACCGCAAACATAGCTTTCACAAAACCCACAAATAGAGATAAAATTCAATCACTAACCTTTGAACAACTTCATCAGATGACAGTCTTATAACATCATGTTATACAATACATTTATGTTTTGTTCGAAAATGTGCATATTTATAGTATAAATCTGTAGTTTTACATTGGTGCCATCGTCACAAATAGCCACCAAAACAGCCAGAATAATTACAGAGAGCAACGTGAAATACATAAATACTCATCATAAACATTTATGAAAAATACATGTTGTACAGCAAATGAAAGATAAACATCTTGTGAATCCAGCCAATATTTCCGATTTTTTAAGTGTTTTACAGCAAAACACAACATATATTTATGTTAGCTCACCACAATATCCAAAAACACACCGCCATTTTTCCACCGCAAAGGTAGCTTTCACAAAACCCACAAATAGAGATAAATCACTAACCTTTGAACAACTTCATCAGATGAGTCTTATAACATCATGTTATACAATACATTTATGTTTTGTTCGAAAATGTGCATATTTATAGCTACAAATCCTGGTTTTACATTGTGAATACGTAGCCAAAATGCACCAAATTGTCCGGAGAAATTTTGGACAGTCACGTAATCTAACCAAAAAACTCATCATAAACTTTGCTAAAAAATACATGTTGTACAGCAAATGAAAGATACACTGGTTCTTAATGCAACCGCTGTGTTAGATTTAAAAAAATAACTTTAGTACAAAGTACAGCATGCAATAATCTGAGACAGCCCAGCCATTCTCCGCCATGTTGGAGCCAACATTCATTTCCAACAAATACGAATCATACATATAATATTCTCTTACCTTGATGATCTTCCATCAGAATGTAGTGCAAGGAGTCCTAGTTCCACATAAATCGTTGTTTTGTTTAGAATGTCCATTTCTTCTGTCGATAGCAACTTTAGCTAGCATGGTGGAGAGCACATGTCCATGAACTCTTGGTGCATGGAACAAAAAATTAAAGTCACAATAAACGTCGAATAAACTGGTCAAACTCAGTTGAAAATCCATCTTTATGATGTTTTTCTCATATGTATCCAATAACGTCCAAGACGGAGCATTTCGTTGTGTCTACCTAACGCATTTCAGAAAAAGAATATGGTGCTCTCTAGTGCGCAGCCAAATACTGCCAATATGGCGACCTGTCACTCCAAAACTCTTCATTCGTCTCACATCAAGCTAGACACCCCATTCAACATTCTACTGCCTGTTGACATCTAGTGGAAGGCGTATGAAGTGCATACAGATCCATAAATATAAGGCAATTGAATAGGCAAGGCCTTACACAGACACGCATTTTCAGAATTTTCACTTCCTGTTGGAAGTTTGCTGCCAAATGAGTTCTTTTTACTCACAGATATAATTCAAACTGTTTAGAAACTTCAGAGTGTTTTCTATCCAATAGTAATAATAATATGCATATCGTATGATCTAGAACAGAGTACGAGGCCGTTTAATTTGGGCACGATTTTTCCCCAAAGTTAAAACAGCGCAATACCGTCAAGGTATTGGAGTGGCCATCACAAAGCCTTGACCTCAATCCTATAGAACATTTGTGGGCAGAACTGAAAAATTGTGTGCGAGCAAGGAGGCGTACAAACCTGACTCAGTTACACCAGCTCTGTCAGGAGGAATGGGACAAAATTCACCCAACTTATTGTGGGAAGCTTGTGGAAGTCTACCCGAAATGTTTGACCCAAGTTAAGCAATTTAAAGGCAATGCAACTTCTGACCCACTGGGAATGTGATGATGTCACGTTCTGACCTTAGTTCCTTTTTTATGTCTTTATTTTAGTTTGGTCAGGGCGTGAGTTGGGGTGGGCATTCTGTCGTTTTTTCTATGTTTTTTTCTGTTGTTAGATTTCTAGGTGTTGGGCCTAGTATGGTTCTCAATCAGAGGCAGGTGTCAGTCGTTGTCTCTGATTGGGAGCCATATTTAGGTAGCCTGTTTTTCATTGTGTGTTGTGGGTGATTATTTTCTGTTCTGTCTTTTGCTTCACCGTACAGGACTGTTCGTTTGTCGTTTTATTGTTTTTTGTTCAGTATTCTTATTTAAACAATATGGACACTTACCACGCTGCGCATTGGTCCTCATCTTCTTCCACCCACGACGAGCGTTACAGAACCACCCACCAAAAAAGGACCAAGCAGCGTGGTATCGGGCTTTAGCGAGTTCTGGACTCATGGACATGGGAGGAGATTCTGGAAGGAAAGGGACCCTAGGCACAGGCTGGGGAATATCGCCGCCTCAAGGCAGAGCTGGAGGCAGCGAAAGCTGAGCGGCGTTGGTATGAGGAGGCAGCACGGCAGCGCGGCTGGGACGAGAGGCAGCCCCAAAGATTTCTTGGGGGGGGGGGGCACACGGAGAGTGTGGCTAAGTCAGGTAGGAGACCTGAGCCAACTTCCCGTGCTTTCCGTGGAGAGAGGTGGTCCGGGCAGGCACCGTGTTATGCCGTGAGACGCACGGTGTCCCCAGTGCGCAGGCATAGCCCGGTGCGCTACATTGCAGCTCCTCGTATCGCCCGGGCTAGAGTGGGCATCAAGCCAGGTGCGATGAAGCCTGCTCAGCGCATCTGGTCTCCAGTGCGTCTCCTTGGTCCGTGTTATATGGCACCAGCCCTACGCACTGTGTCTCCCGTGGGTCTGCACAGCCCAGTGCGTCCTGTGCCTGCGCCCCGCAAGTGCCGGGCTAACATCAACATCCAGCCAGGACGGGTTGTTCAGGCTCTTAGTTCGAGACCTCCAGTGCGCCTCCACGGACCGGTCTATCCTGTGCCTCCTCCAAGGACCAGGCCTCCAGTAGATCTCTCCAGCTTGGTGAGTACTGTGCCTGTTCTAAGAACCAAGTCTCCTGTGTGTCCCTCCAGTCCGTACGCTCCAGAGCCTCCCTCCAGTCCGGACCCTCCAGAGCTGCCCGTCTGTCCTGAGCCGCCTGAGCCGCACGTTTGTCCTGAGCTGCCAGAGCCGCCCGTCTGTCCTAAGCCGCCAGAGCCGCCCGTCTGTCCTGAGCCGCCAGAGCACCCGTCTGTCCTGAGCCGCCAGAGCCGCCCGTCGTCCTGAGCGCCTGAGCGCGCGTCTGTCCTGAGCCGCCTGAGCCGCCCGTCTGTACTGAGCCGCCTGAGCGCCCATTTGTCCTGAGCCGCCTGAGCCGCCCGTCTGTCCTGAGCCGCCTGAGCCGTCCGTCTGTCCTGAGCCGCCTGAGCCGCCCGTCAGTCAGGAGCCCCTGAGCCGCCCATCAGTCAGGAGCCGCCTGAGCCGCCCGTCAGTCAGGAGCCGCCTGAGCCGCCCGTCAGTCAGGAGCGCCTGAGCCGCCAGAGTCTCCCTCCAGTCCGGATCTGCCGGAGTTTCCCTCCTGTCCGGAGCTGCCAGAGTCGCCCTCCTGTCCGGAGCTGCCCCTCAGTCCAGAGGCGCCCCTCAGTCCAGAGGCGCCCCTCAGTCCAGTGGTGCCCTTTACTAGGGTCTCAAATCCAGGGTCGGTGACGAGGGTCGCCGCTCCTAAGGTATCACAGAAGTGGGCCGAGACTATGGTGTAGTGGGGTCCTCGTCCGCTCCAGAGCCGCCCGTGGTAAATGCCCACCCAACCCTCCCCTATAGGTTCAGGTTTTGCGGCCGGAGTCCGCACCTTTGAGGGGGGGGGGGGAGGGTCTGTCACGTTCTGACCTTAGTTCCTTTTTTATGTCTTTATTTTAGTTTGGGGTGGGCATTCTATGTTGTTTTTTCTATGTTTTGTTCTGTTGTTCTATTTCTATGTGTTTGGCCTAGTATGGTTCTCAATCAGAGGCAGGTGTTAGTCGTTGTCTCTGATTGGGAGCCATATTTAGGTAGCCTGTTGTCTATTGTGTTTTGTGGGTGGTTGTTTCCTGTGTCTGTGTTTCCACCATACGGGACTGTTTCGATTTTCGTTTGTTCATTCACTTTGTAATTTTGTATTTTTGTAGTGTTCAGTTTTATACTGTATATTAAAATGGACACTTACCACGCTGCACATTGGTCTGATATCTCTTACTCCTCGTCAGAAGAAGAGGAAAGTCGTTACAGATGAAATAAATACAACCTGAAATAAATCATTCTCTCTACTATTATTCTGACATTTCACATTCTTAAAATAAAGTGGAGATCCTAACTGACATAAGACAGGGAATGTTTACTAGGATTGAATGTCAGGAATTGTGAAAAACTGGAGTTTCAATGTATTTGGCTAAACTTCTGACTTCAACTGTAGATAATATTCCTGACACAAGCTAGAGGGCAGATTTGTCTCAGTGGGACATTGATGTGAAGACAGCAATACAATGAAGGTTAAATACTTTATATGACATTCACCACCTCAGATACCCACATGCTGACATGTTGCATCAATTATGTAACCCGAGTGTATAACCCCTCGAAAATCATTTGAAATACAGACAGTATAACATTCAATACAACTGTTCTTGGCTGGGATTACTTCTCTTACTGATGTTCTTTTCCTTACTGAATCAAGAACAGATAGAAAAATACATCAAAACAAGGATATTGAAAAGTATGGCATCAGGCATGCCAACACTGGACAAATCTTCACAAACACTCACCATTGAACAAACTGAAAACAACAGTTTATTTTAGAGTGAAACATAAAACGTGAGCCTACAAGGCTAATTCAGGGCATGGTATTAGGTTGGCTTTACCAACCAGATCCCCTTAGGTCTGTTTCTTATTATAAATGAATCTCTATACAGATGTAGGATTTTCCTTTGATCACCCTGTTGTTGCTAACTTGTGGTCTATTCAAGGTTTAGAAAGGTTTCAAAAGTTTGTAATTTCCACTTAAAAATGTCAGACTCTAAGGTGAGGTTTTACCCACTGAAATCAGTTACGACGCCGAACTGTAGTCAGGTCAAGACCCTGCTGAGGATGACGAGCAAGCAGATGATCTTCCCTGTGATGGTTTCTGACAGTTGTGAATAAATTCTTCAGTTGTGCACACCCACAGTTTCATCAGCTGTCTGGGTGGCTGGTCTCAGACGATCCCGCAGGTGAAGAAGCCAGATGTGGATGTTCTGGGCTGGAGTGGTTACACATGGTCTGCGTTTGTTAGGCCGGTTGGACGTACTTCCAAATTCTCAAGAAATATGTTGCAGGCAGCTTATGGTAGAGAAATGAACATTAAATTCTTTGGCAACAGCTCTGGTGGACATTCCTGCAGTCAGCATGCCAATTGCATGCTCCCTCAACACTTGAGACATCTGTGGTATTGTGTTTTGTGACAAAACTGCACATTTGCCTTTTATTGTAGCCTTTTAGTCCTTTTACAGTGGCCTTGTTACGCTTATATTTTTGTTCATTATAGTTCACAAAGTAAGACAAGTTTACGAAGGGTGGGAACTTTGAGAGTTATTAGCATGGAAGTAGTTAAACTTTGATTATATGACATCCTGAAGACTCATCATGTTTAAAATATACATTCCTAAGACTTCTTGATTTCTTTTGGTTTAGTACCAAGAACATGCACCCTTCACATGATGGGTGCCATATACTTTTTAGATATTCACATGGTGGACTTTTGGGTTTGTTTTACATTACTGTAGAGATACACTACTGCACCATAATCAATAATTGAAATTCCTATTTGGGCTGCAGTGTGTAACTATTCATTCATATACAGTGTTGTTTCCTTTGAAAACATTTTCTGTACTTTCCCCGTGATGCTCTTATCAGTGTCAAAGCAGGGGATAGCAAAAACAGGTAAACAGGCCTTGGGTAGAAAGACATTTCTTGTGATTCAGCAGCAACTTAAATCATGGATGTGCAACTCCAGTCCTCGGCAGCCGGAGTGGTGTCACACTTTTTCCCCATCCCTAACAAACTCAGCTGATTAAACTAATTGCATTGTAAACTGAGGATCATGATTAGTTGATCATTGGAGTCAGCTGTGTTAGCTGGGGCAAAAGTGTGACACCATTCAGGCCCCTGAGGACTGGAGTTGCCCATCCCTGACGTAAATCAACAAGCTGAGGGCAACATCATTTGATCTCTCATGCATACATAGACTGAACGACATTTTACCAACATTGTAATATAGCTGCTGCAGGTGCCTTAAAGCAAGAGTGTTAGGAAAACTATGACCTCCAACATGTTGGCTAAAGCACTGGTGGGTATTGTGTGTTCCTGTCGTCTTCTGAATTCATTGGGCAGAATAACCTGTGTTGTGGAAATTCAGTACTGGGAGAGACTTGGTCATTTCTTCAAACAATCATCTTTATGTAATATCGATGAATTATTGCAATAATGAAACCAGTCAACTCACCAGTCTTGACTGTTGGGCTGAGCAGCATAACCTTTACAGGCTATGCAGTTTTTATATAGCTGATACCAAGAATGCTTCGTTCCACCCCTCCCATATAGATTAGGGGCACCATAAGCCACTTTGGGTTCATCCTGTGGTCATCTGCCTCTGGTGTTGTTTCCCAGATGCCAGGATAATTAGGAATACTGAGGCCTTTGTTCTGTTCCTCCAGGCTATCTCGGTGATACCCACCACATCTTATCTATGGAATGCCAGCTGTAGGTTTTCTGGCTCCTCTCAGTTCACACAGACATTTAATAGAACAGAAATGTATTACTGTTTGTTTAGTATATAATCACTAACTATTAATATCAAACAAATCAGGTTATTTTTCTATCACAACTGTTAAATACCCTTCCATTTCAAATGACCTATGTGCCCAACATCGGTAAGTGAAGTTTACATAATGTATTCTATTTCTTTAGACAGCGCAACATAACTTCATCAGCACATTGAGAGGGAAGTCACTTTTGATAAGGTGAACTTTTGAGATTGGAGCATAGATGTATCTTGTGTAACAGACCATTTCGCTAGCTCTCTTCTGTTGTTGCATAAGTGACGCTCCCAGCCCTCTTGACTCGAGGCCCTGCTGACAGAAGATACTATAGTCCAATTTCATGTCAAGATGTGCCTGTGAGATGACAGCTGTCCACCATTGGTCTCCAATCAGCTAGGCAATGTTGTTATCTTATACTCTGCTGGCAAGGGACTTAAACATGTCAGGTGCATGAAAGAACATCAGTTTCTCCCAGTATTGAATTCCCCCTGGCAGCATAATATACAAGTCAGATAACTACTGTATCTAGGGCTACTGAAGCAAATGTTTTGGCACTTTAGAAAGGAAAATTACTAAATGATACACAGCAATTCAAGACCATGCCAAACCACTGGCTTTTAAGCTTGGATTTGACTTTGTGCTTTCCTTTACTCTTCAATTTAAGACTCTGGTTCTGTCTGTTCCGCTACAGTCAGATGTATCTGGTTTATTTCATGCTATATATGGGCTCATCCCATTTGTATTCCACAGGGAAAAGCTAGACTAAGCTATACCTCAGTTAAATGTCCAATGCAGCTGTTTTTATCTCAATATCAAATAATTTCTAGGTAACAATTAAGTACCTTACTGTCATTGTTTTCAATTAAAATGGCCAAAAAGAAACAAAGATAGCTTCTTAGCAAAATGCAATTTCTCAAGCAATAATTTAGCTAGGACTGTCTGGGAGTGGTCTGAGAGAGGGGCCTAATTGGAGGAGCCTAATGGGAGAGTTATGTATCCTGAAAACAAGCTGTTACTGGCAGAAAGGAGTGCAAACTCTCTTTGCTATCAACTTATACTGCTGACATAAAAAAAAAAAAATTAAACACCCAGCCAAACAAGCTGAAATTTCAAGTGGTCTTTTCAAACAGCTCTTACACTAAAAGTGCATTATTATAATTTTCACAATTTCACAATGTTATTTCAACCACATATTGTGGAAATATAAAACAGGACAATCATGTTTTTGATGGCACTGCCTCATTAAGTTGCACAATGTGGCTTCAAAGCGACAGATTTCATTAAAATACCTGCTTTCTCATGTGTCACCTTGAGCTTGATTACTTTGTTAATAATGTGGACATATCAGAGCCAGATCAGTGACTTACATAGAACTAAATTGGTTGAAGATCCATGCACACTCTTTGATAACACCAGACCCAGCGGATTCCTCAGTTCTATCAGCATAGCTTGCCTCATGGACAACATTTCTTTCACACTATGTTAAGGTTGCAATCCATTAGAAAAAATTTGCAATCATTTCACAATCCAATATGCCGTCTCTATTTAGAACAAAAAGTAAGAAAAATGTCCAGTCATCAAGCTAGTTAAGAGATCATTATTAAATATGATTAATAAGACAGAACTAGATCAAAGGTAATTAAATAATAAATGTTGTGTTGCACCTTTAATCAATAGCCTAACAAATGAACAACTCTCTAAAACAATACAATGACTTTTGATTGTCTATTATTTACAAAAACAGGGAGAAGAGAGAATCTGTAGACATGCTGAGATAAAAGAACATACTCTTATCCAGAATTCAGCCAGCCTTCACCAGACCAAAACATATGCAAATATGTCTCCTTTTGTGTTTTACATCTCCAGCAGAGGAATGACATTTCTGAGTGGATGTAATTCAGCTTCACTGGCATAAATGATGTTCTATGGACGGCCTTAAACTGCAGTAATGTATGTCTGAGATGATATGAATATGACTGGGCATTCAAACAAATCTGTATCCATTCATCACCATCAATAGCTTCTACCAGGTCTTCCTCACATTTTTGTTTTACATGTTTTGTGTCATCGGGAAAAGCTGCTATCAACCCTTGATACAGTTTGGAAGTTAAATTTGGAGGTTTGTCAGACTGCCTTAAAACCTCTACCGACCCCCCCTCCCGGATCCGGGATCATCCTCATCAAAAAAGCTGACTAGCATAGCCTAGCCTAGCGCCACAGGGATATCATATCATATAATTTTATGAAATCACAAGTCCATACAGCAAATGAACGATAAACACTTGTGAATCCAGCCAACATTTCCGATTTTGAAAATGTTTTACAGCGAAAACACAATATATATTATGTTAGCTCACCACAATAGCCAAAACACACAACGCCATTTTTTTCACCGCAAACATAGCTTTCACAAAACCCACAAATAGAGATAAAATTAATCACTAACCTTTGAACAACTTCATCAGATGACAGTCTTATAACATCATGTTATACAATACATTTATGTTTTGTTCGAAAATGTGCATATTTATAGCTACAAATCCTGGTTTTACATGGGTGCCATGATCATAAATGGCACCAAAAAAGCCAGAATAATTACAGAGAGCAACGTGAAATACATAAATACTCATCATAAAACATTTATGAAAAATACATGTTGTACAGCAAATGAAAGATAAACATCTTGTGAATCCAGCCAATATTTCCGATTTTTTAAGTGTTTTACAGTGAAAACACAACATATATTTATGTTAGCTCACCACAATATCCAAAAACACACTGCCATTTTTCCACCGCAAAGGTAGCTTTCACAAAACCCACAAATAGAGATACAATTAATCACTAACCTTTGAACAACTTCATCAGATGACAGTCTTATAACATCATGTAATACAATACATTTATGTTTTGTTCGAAAATGTGCATATTTATAGCTACAAATCCTGGTTTTACATTGTGAATATGGCGCCAAAATGCACCAAATTGTCCGGAGAAATGTTGGACAGTCACGTAATCTAACCAAAAAACTCATCATAAACTTTGCTAAAAAATACATGTTGTACAGCAAATGAAAGATACACTGGTTCTTAATACAACCGCTGTGTTAGATTTTTTTAGATAACTTAGTACAAAGTACAGCATGCAATAATCTGAGACAGTGCCCAGCCATTCTCTGCCATGTTGGAGCCAACATATTCCACAAAAATACGAAATAACATCATAAATATTCTCTTACCTTTGATGATCTTCCATCAGAATGCAGTGCAAGGAGTCCTAGTTCCACAATAAATCATTGTTTTGTTTTAGAATGTCCATTTCTTCTGTCGAATTAGCAACTTTGGCTAGCATGGTGGCGCTCAAGTGTCCATCAATGTTTGGCGCATGGAACGAAAAATTAAAAAACTGATAATAAAAGTCGAATAAACTGGTCAAACTCCATCTTTAGTATGTTTTTCTCGTATGTATCCAATAACGTCCAAGACGGAGCATTTCGTCGTGTCTACCTAACGCATTGCAGTTAGGTAGACACAATATGGTGCTCTCTGGTGCGCAGCCAAATACTGCCAATATGGCGGACCTGTCACTCCAAATGCTCTCATTCGGTCTCACATCAAGCTAGACACCCCATTCAACATTCTACTGCCTGTTGACATCTAGTGGAAGGCATATGAAGTGCATACAGATCCATAAATAAAAGGCAATTGAATAGGCAAGGCCTTACACAGAGACCCATTTTCAGAATTTTCACTTCCTGTTTGGAAGTTTGCTGCCAAATGAGTTCTGTTTTACTCACAGATATAATTCAAACCGTTTTAGAAACTTCAGAGTGTTTTCTATCCAATAGTAATAATAATATGCATATCGTATGATCTAGAACAGAGTACGAGGCCGTTTAATTTGGGCACGATTTTTTCCCAAAGTGAAAACAGCGCCCCCTATTAAGAAGAAGTCAAAATATGATCTCCAATGTTTGAGAGAATAAAGTGTTGTATCTGAAACACTTCACCTCAGCTCCGTCACAGACTGGTCTTCCCTGGCTGCCTGACCTTCATCACCATCTGATCCTCTTTAGATGAAGCATGAAAAATTATTACCTTGGTGTACATTTATACATTGTATTATACAATAATATAATCAATGGTTCAGTAATTGAAATGACCATTATTCCCAGATCTCAGACTGTAGCTTTAAGCTGCTGTCCTGTAGCTACTGTAGGTCTACCCATCTATTCAAGATGGAACTTTGTATCATTCACTGATATTGTTAATATACTGCAAAATTCACCTGAGCTCCGTAGACTGGTCGTCCCTGGCTGTCTGACCCTGCTGGGACCCCTGTCAACATCTGATCCTGCTAAGACATGATGAACATAGTGTTGTGTACTGACTGTGCACTAGAGGGCTGCATTCCCGTGATCTTCCTGCGGGTCCCGACAGAGATCATTGCGGAGCGGTCAGAATTTTTCATGCTGCGGTCAGAAAAACGACTTTGGGATGAAAATATTTTTGATGTCCCACAGATTATTTGGAAACAATCCTCTTTCTGCTTTGTATGCGTTAGCCTACCTATTGTATTAAAAGCACATATTTTTTGCATTATTCACACACTCGCTGCTTCGCTGCTTCAACTTCAACTTGAATTTGCTGCTTCAACTTCAGTAGCATACCTCTCCTAGTTGGGTGTATGAGTTCAAGTACGCCTAGTATGTGGTCTCAATGAAATACAGTGGGCTGCCTACATTGGTGGAGAATCATGTGGCAATTAACTTAAATATTAAATTAACTTAAATATGATTAGACTGTAGTTTACTACAATGTCTGTAAATAAATATTGATAATTGAAAGAAGTGGATGGCGCTCAACCAACGTGAGTCAAAGTGCAATCAAAAAATGTAATCATTGAAAAGGAAAAGGGGTCTTTTAATTTTCAATAAGTATTGATTACTCATTTATTTGTCTCTGCCTGCAAATCCTCCTCCTGAAAGGTAGGCTATATCCTCTAGGCCTATGCAAAACATAGCAAGTGTTGCTGTCATCATTCTTGCTGCTTCAAGTTCAGTAGCCAAACCTGCAAGATCAGGTGCACATGTGGTCTCAATTAAATAGAGTAGGCTATTGCCTATGTTTGGGTGGAGAAGAACAGGGCAGTTATCTTTCAAAGGAAATGTACTTCCTAAATAGTTTACTACATTGCCTAGAAATAGCCCTAAATATTGATCAACCATATTTCTCCATCTGAAAATCTTTCCACTCCTAAAAGGTAGGCTATAAAAATAGCTCAAGTCTCTCCTACTCTGCTCTCTTCAAACTACATCTATCATGTTGGCTGATATAGCCCAGTAATACAGATAGCCTAATATAAGGGCCATGTGAGAATCTCTGGTAATTTTAACTATTTCTTAAGTTATTTTTGCACATTTGATATTGCCTATAGGGAGCTAAATTGCTGGGACCATGGTGAGCTGCAAGTGAGCTGCATCACATATGCCTAAAATAACATTGCGGGACAGCGGTTGGGTTTGGGACCAGTTCTTGCGGTAGCAGGTGGGAGTTGGACAGAAAGCTATAGCAGGTGCGGGTAGTGCAGTATGAAAAGCTGCGGGTGCAGGGCAGGAATGGGATGGCCTCTGCTGTGCACCATGACAGTGAAGCCTGTAACATTAGAGCTGTTTATTACTGTGTCAGTGTGTAAAGTATGGAATTAGCTGGAGAAACTGACAGATCAACAATGTTACATTGCCATACTGAATAATAAAAACTCACATTGCACTGAAAAAACATCAGAATATCAATCTTCAATCATTTGGCTGATGGTTTCATTTGGCTGATGGTTTCATTTGGCTGATGGTTTCATTTGGCTGATGGTTTCATTTGGCTGATAATTGATTCAGGTCTAGTGTGATTGAAGCAAAAAGAATAGGCCAGCTCTCTCTCTAAAGGTACATCAACTGGTGAAAGCTAGCCAAGTTCACTTACTTCTGTTGAAACGGGACAAAACAAAACGCTACATCAACTGCTGTTAGATAGTAATAGTAGTAATAGCCACCTCATATCGCTATCTGACAGATAGCTGGAAGGTAGAGCTGACCTGGCTGTGGTAGCTACTAGCTAGTATAGCTAATTCATTCACCTCAGTTCAGAGGGGATGAAACATTAGCTAACGTTAAATCAGTTACCATACTAGCTCAGCACTGCGAATAAACACTAGTTTAGTTTTTTTCTTCTTCTGTTAAGTCAAACAGCAATTACCTTGCCAGCTACATCAGTAAACTAAAGAGTAACCCGTTTCTGCTCTGCTTACTTTTACAACTCGGGGAAAGAGCACACATACACACTGAACTATTCTCAACTCTCCCGTGCTGGTCCAGCCAGCCTTGCAGAAGTTGTGCCTTCACACAGCCTGTCAGCCCGCTCTGTGTTGTCCTTGCAGTCCTAAATCCAGCTGGCTGAATACTCCGAACAGCCTACCCGACCGCTTGGAGGCATCCACATAGTCCTAAAGCACACCATTGCCTCTTTTTGTATCACATTGCGATGATAAAACTGGGTGGCAAAAATGCAATTTCAGAATGTGGGACCTGACCCACCGTCCCCAATGAATGTTGCGCCTTATGTATTTACTCATACTGAAATCAGCAAATCATTGTTTCGTAGAATCTATAAGATAAGACTATATAATGCCTGCTGTCAAATACAGTACCTTCAGAAAGTATTCATACCCCTTGACTTATTTCACATTTTGTTGTGTTAAAGCCTGAATTTAAAATTGATTAAATTGACTTTTTCTCACCCATCTACACACTATACACCACAATGACAAAGTGAAAACCTGTTTTTAGAAATTTTTGCGAAGGTATTAAAACTGAAATACAGGAATATCACATTTACAGTACATAGAGTTAGTATTCACACTCCTGAGTCAATACTTTGTAGAAGCACCTTTGGCAGCGATTATAGCTGTGAGTCTTTTTGGGTAAGTCTCTAAGAGCGTTCCACACCTGGATTGTGCAACATTTACCCATTATTATTTTCAAAATAGTTCAAGCTCTGTCAAAAATTGGTTGTTGATCATTGATAGACAAACCATTTTCAGGTCTTGCTATAGATATTCAAGTAGATTTAAATCAAAACTGTAACTCGGCCACTCCGGAACATTCACTGTTTTCTTGGTAAGCAACTCTAGTGTAGATTTGGCCATGTGTTTTAGGTTGTTGTCCTGCTGAAAGGTGAATTAATCTCCCATTGTCTTGTGGAAAGCAGACTGAATCAGGTTTTCCTCTAGGATTTTGCCT
The DNA here is from genome assembly GCF_002910315.2 of Salvelinus sp. IW2-2015. Classification (NCBI taxonomy): domain Eukaryota; kingdom Metazoa; phylum Chordata; class Actinopteri; order Salmoniformes; family Salmonidae; genus Salvelinus; species Salvelinus sp. IW2-2015. Next base: position 67,594,037 of record NC_036842.1, on the reverse strand, counting down.
GTGCAAAGCTCCATTACTTTTATGAAAAACTCCCCAGTCCTTAACTATTACAAGCATACCCATTAACATGATCCAAATACCAATATGCTTGAAAATATGGAGAGTGGTACTCAGAAATGTGTTGTATTGGATTTGCCCCAAACATAACACTTTGTATTCAGGACAAAGAGTGAATTGCTTTGCCACATTTTTTGCAGTAGTACTTTAGTGCCTTGTTGGAAACAAGATGCATGTTTTGGAATATTTGTAATTCTGTACCTTTTGTAGTGACTGGGTGTATTGGTACACCATCCAAATTGTAATACATAACTTAACCATGCTCAAAGGGATATTCAATGGCTGCTTTAATACCAATAGGTGGCCTTCTTTGCCAGTTACTGGAAAACCTCCCTGGTCTTCGTAGTTGAATCGGTGTTTGAAATTCACTGCTCGACTGAGGGATCTTACAGATAATTGTATGTGTGGGTTACAGAGATGAGGTAGTCATTCAAAAATCCTGTTAAACACTATTATTGCACACAGAGTGAGTCCATGTAAATTATTATGTGACTTGTTAAGCATATTCTTACTCCTGAACTTATTTAGGTTTGCAATAACAAAAGGGATGAATACTTATTGACTCAAAACTTTTCAGCTTTTCATTTTTTATTAATTTGTAAAAATGTCTTGGACACTTCTAAATGATGGGCTATTTGTGTGTAGGCAGGCCAGTGACCAATTTAATCTATTTTAAATTCAAGCTGTACACTGTTAAAATGAAGTGCTCTATATCACCAAAACGAGTGGCAACTGAGCTGCCACCAACTTAAAGGAGACGAATCCTTAACTTAGCTAGAGTATTGAAACACATCATCCTGAGATATTTTGAAACATAACATGGTGTTGGAACATCACTTAATCAAGTGTTGTGCAACACCTTTCCAGGGGCTGTGAGCATTAACAGAAAATATTGAAAGCACTATTTTGGTGTATCGAGTACCGCTTATGGATCATACCCTTTTTTTTTTTTTAAATTTTCGCCTAAAATGACATACCCAAATCGAACTTCCTGTAGCTCAGGACCTGAAGCAAGGATATGCATATTCTTGATACAATTTGAAAGAAAACACTTTGAAGTTTGTGGAAAAGTGAAATTAATGTTGGAGAATATAACACATTAGATCTGGTAAAAGATAATACAAACAAAAAAACATGCATCTTTTCCCCCTTCATCTTTGAAATGCAATAGTAAGACCATACTTTGTGATAGGAGTCTAGGTGTAATTTAGATTTTGGCCACCAGATGGCAGCAGTGTGTGCAATGTTTCAGACTGATCCAGTGAAGAATTACATTACTGCACAATATTTTGTATCAAGTCTGCCAGGAGTTTGCCCAAATGTGCCAAATACGTCAATTGATACATTTACAAGTATATAACTATAGAGAACATACAAAAATGCTATGGTAATATTTGTTTGTTTGTTTACACACTCGCATGAATGTCATACACGATGGATCATTAGCTAATACACTAACTTTCACACATCTAGATGGCCGGGCGGGGTGGGTGTGGAGCCAGAGATAGCAGTGGGGTCATACTGTAGACCCCAGTTCCTATATTTGAACAAAAATATATATTTTATCAAACAAAACTATGATACATTTTATATCTGGGACCCTCAGGATGACAAATCAGAGCAAGATTACTGAATGTGAGTACAGTATTTACCTTCAGAGGTGAATGTATCAACCTAGTTGCGATGATAAAAGTTTTTTGTTCCTCAAACAATAGCATGGTATTTTTTCACTATACTAGCTACTGTCAATTGGACACTGCAGTTAGATCAACAAGAATGTAAGCTTTCTGCCCATATAAGACATGTCTATGTCCCGAAAATTTGGCTGTTGTATACAATGTCATTCTAGTCACATTAGCACACATTAGCAAAAACCGTCCCTGTTTAGGGATACCCATCCCCTAGAGATTAATGCAGAATTAGATAGCTTCTATTTTGGTGCCGTTTCCTCTCTCTAAAGATTCTAAACACCATTATGATGTTTTGAATCCTGTCTAGTGTCTTAATGTTTAAAATAATTGTATGTATTTGATTATTTTCCATTTTATACCATTTTGGCAGGTATTGTCAAATTCAGTGTTCAAACCACCAACACTAACTGGAGGTTAGAATTGTGGATTCTGCACATGCCTCTTCCATTGACAGTCATGAATGTGGGAATAGGTTCTGTCCTCATTGAATGTCAATTTGCCTGACGGTTTTGATATCCGTTTATCGTGATCCATTACACCTCATGGCACAAAAGGCTTAATACTAATAGAGAAATATACTTTTTTTTCTTCAAACATATACACAACATTGTGGGAAAGAATCATAAAGTTTAAAAAATGTGAATTACCCCAAATCCTCAAAAATCTGAATCACGTGGCAAAATATGAAATACAAATTTCCAATGAGTTCAATCCCTACATTTTGTCTCCGTTTGGTTATCCTCATTTAAGATACTTACATTTTAGAAACATATTTAGTCGGATTTATTCCAAGATTATTTTGTTAAAATGAAATGAACAAATCATTGAAGGAACTTGCATACTTAACAAATATATATACTGTAGTTGGGGAGGTATTTTGACACTTTATTGAGACAGTTATGAATGGGGATATAGAGGGGGTATAGATTGAAGGGTTGGAAAGGGGATATAGAGGGGGCGGGAGAAACAGATTGAAGGGTTGGAGTGGGGAATTTAACCCTGGTCTTCGGTGGGGAGAGACATGTCTTAGCAGGGTGTGTTACCGCTAGACCACAGGCTCTGCACAACATGCATTTATTTTTATTAAGTATTTGTTGGTTGTTTTTTGGAGTCAATTTCAATTCACCCAATAATATTTTTTTTTACAGTGTGGCTGTGTGGTTGAGAGGGTAAAATTCCAATGAAATGTACCATTTTACCATCTCTCCTGTTAATAATCTGTCTAAATAAAGCATTGAAAATATAAAGGTGGAATTCCACAAAAAATATTCTCCATAGGCCCTTATCATCAATTAATATTTAGCCTATTTTCATTTGCATTTCTAAACCATTGATTGTGAGAAACAGTTGTTGTGTTCTATGCTGCCTTTTACATGTACTGAAACCCCAAAAAGTGTTTTCACAACACTCTTAAAAACACCAATATTCAGGTTGAAGACACAATTTGGGTGTTTCAAGGTACTTAATGTATGTTTTAAATTACATTCTGTGAATTAAAACACTTACATTGGGTTTACATTAAAGTACCCTCCAAAGACAAAATCTCAGTTTAGGTGCACTAATTTTCATGGTTTCAGCACACAATGATGGTGTTTTAAGACTTTCTATTTTTACAGTGTAACACAACAAAATGTGGAAAAAGTCAAGGTGTGTGAATACTTTCTGAAGGCACTGTAAGATTGTATTATGGTAATCTACAACAATTATATATTTTCATACATTGTGCTCAAAGCGCTCACTGTGCCAACGGAATATCTCAACTCTATTTCTACACAGCAGCTATAAAGACAACTGAACATGACAGACATAATGGCTTTGGAGCTTCGAAAGTGCACATACCAAATCAAATGAAGCTTCCCGCCATATACTGTAATGACTATCAGCTTGTTTTCAAGGCTTTACTTTTTGTTGAAGAACATATGAAAGAATAGCATTGTAGGGGACAATTGTTATTCAGAGATGTGCCATGGGACCAATATGGTCACAGGCCTCATTTGCATACAGTCTCCATACACTTAGTGTCTTTTGAAAATATATAGCAAATTGAAATTTCAACTCTACTGTTTCACATAAGTTCTGAATCTATATACATTTACAGACACAGTACATTTGACATTTGTTATCTTGTTATTAGTCCCACCCTTCAGCTCCTCCCATCAAAATATTAACACCATCCATATTGGATTTCTAATTGCCATATATTTTTCAAATGTGCTGTGATGCTTCACAAAAGTTCTGAACCTTTCTATTCTCATAGTTTCTACATATTGTAAATTAAAGATACATTTTTTTGCTAAAAGTATTATATAATTGATCGATTTGAATTTTCAAATCACCCAGTATTACTATCTGCAGCGTTAGCTCCAGGTAAATGTTGAAATTCTTCAGCCGTTCCTGGACCTGTGAACAAAAACAAGCTACATATGGACAGTACCAAAATAAATGATCTAATGACTCTTTCTCTTTGCAGCAAAATCTGCAGAGCTGGGAAGGTTGTATTCCCCATATGTACAGTTGAAGTCGGAAGTTTACATAATCTTAGGTTGAAGTCATTAAAACTCGTTTTTCAACAACTCCACAAATTTCTTGTTAACAAACTATATTTTTGGCAAGTCGGTTAGGACATCTACTTTGTGCATGACACAAGTCATTTTTCCAATAATTGTTTACAGACAGATTATTTCACTTGCAATTCACTGTATCACAATTCCAGTGGGTCAGAAGTTTACATACACTAAGTTGACTGTGCCTTTAAACAGCTTGGAAAATTCCAGAAAATGAGGTCATGGCATTAGATGCTTCTGATAGACTCATTGACATCATTTCAGTCAATTGGAGGTGTACCTGTGGATGTATTTTAAGGCCTACCTTCAAACTCAGTGCCTCTTTGCTTGATGTCATGGGAAAATCAAAAGAACTCAGATAAGACCTCAGAAAAATAATTGTAGACCTCGACAAGTTTGGTTCATCCTTGGGAGCAATTTCCAAATGCCTGAAGGTACCACGTTCATCTGTACAAACAATTGTACGCAAGTATAAACACTATGGGACCACTCAGCCGTCATACCGCTCAGAAAGGAGACACGTTCTGTCTCCTAGAGATGAACGTACTTTGGTATGAAAAGTGTGACTCAATCCCTGAACAACAACAAAGGACCTTGTGAAGATGCTGGAGAAAACAGGTACAAAAGTATCTATATCCACAGTAAAAAGTGTCCCTATATCGACATAACCTGAAAGGCCGCCCAACAAGGAAGAAGCCACTGCTCCAAAACTGCCATAAAAAAGCCAGACTATGGTTTGCAACTGCACATGGGGACGTGAAGCACGGGGGTGGCAGCATCATGTTGCGCGGGTGCTTTGCTGCAGGAGAGACTGGTGCACTTCACAAAATAGATGGCATCATGAGGGCAGAAAATTATGTGGATATATTGAAGCAACATCTCAAGACATCAGTCAGGYAGTTACAGCTTGGTCGCAAATGGGTCTTCCAAATGGACAATGACCCCAAGCATACTTCCAAAGTTGTGGCAAAATGGCTTAAGGACAACAAAGTCAAGGTATTGGAGTGGCCATCACAAAGCCCTGACCTCAATCTTATTGAAAATGTGTGGGCAGAACTGAAGAAGCGTGTGCGAGCAAGGAGGCCTACAAACCCGACTCAGTTACACCAGCTCTGTCAGGAGGAATGGGACAAAATTCACCCAACATATTGTGGGAAGCTTGTGGAAGGCTACCCAAAACGTTTGACCCAAGTTAAACAATTTAAAAGGCAATGCTACCAAATACTAATTGAGTGTATGTAAGCTTCTGACCCACTGGGAATGTGATGTGAGAAATAAAAGCTGAAATAAATAATTCTCTCTACTATTATTCTGACATTTCACATTATTAAAATAATGTGGTGATCCTAACTGACCTAAGACAGGGAATTTTTACTTGGATTAAATGTCAGGAATTGTGAAAAACTGAGTTTACATGTATTTGGCTAAGGTGTATGTAAACTTCCGACTTCAACTGTATATTGGTTGCAATAATTTTGTTTTGTAATTTAAATAGAAAAATGTGACGTTTTGAATTTGGAGTTGTTTTGTGTATCAGTTCATAAACCATGTGCCATGGAATCAGTACATCACAAATCTCTTCCAAACTATTTTGCAATCTATATGGCACAGCTGTCAATTATTGTGTCCTTAAATTAAACTGGTATATTTATTTATTCATCACAATTTTCTTTAACAAATTTTGATCTTTAATGCAGGGCTGACAGACAAGTTCCTTAGTTTTCCCCCTTCCACTTGCTTCTTCCATTTTTGTGGTAATGCTGCAATTAGTTGGTTGTAATTTTGGGTAGAGCAGACATTTCCATATAATTTTGTTAGCTGCTTGTGTGACAACTCCACCAGTCCTATTTATGATATAATTTATTCTTAGTGTGTTTCAGAAGAGTTGGACCAAAATGCTGCATAGTTAGACATGCTCCGTAACTTTGGTGAATAGCAAGTCTTTTTTAAACCTCCCGCTGAGGGCTGGATATGTGATATTCATACATGCATAATATATGAGAATTACTGTCTTACCTCAATTAGCCATGAAATCCCTAGTTTGAAATCAACTGTTTTCTGGAGGCTGTGTGGCTCCCACATGGACCAGACCCCTAGCAATTTGAGTTCCAGCCAATGAGCTTCAGCCCCTCACCTGAGTGGTGCAGTGGGTCTAAGGCACTGCATCCCAGTGCAAGAGGTGTCACTGCAGTACCTGGTTTGAATCCAGGCTGCATCACATCCGGCCGTGATTGGGAGTCCCATAGGGTGGCGCACAATTGGCCCTGTGTTGTCCGAGTTTTGTCGGGGTAGGCCGTCATTGTAAATAAGAATTTGTTCTTAACTGACTTGCCTCGTTAAATAAAATATAAAACATTGGGGTGACAGCTAGCAAGATGCACACACAGCAGAGCGAGAGATAGTAATGATGTGGTGCACATATATGCAGCGGTGGAAAAAGTACCCAATTGTCATACTTGAATAAAATTCCTTAATAGAAAATGGTAAAAGTGAAAGTCACCCAGTAAAATACTACTTGAGTAAAAGTATTTGGTTTTAAATATACTTAAGTATCAAAAGTACATGTAATTGCTCAAATATACTTAAGTATCTAAAGTAAAAGTATAAATCATTTCAAATTCCTTATATTAAGCAAACCAGACCGTACCATTCTCTGGAGGCGAAGGTCGAGTCATGCATCCTCCGAAAACATGACCCGCCAAACCTCGCTTCTTAACACCCGCCTGCTTAACCCGGAAGCAAGACGCACAAATGTGTCGGAGCAAATACTGTTCACCTAACGACCGAGGTCAGCTTGCAGTCGCACGGCCCGCCACAAGGAGTCACTAGTGTGCGATGAGCCAAGTAAAGTCCCCCCGGCCAAACCCTCGCGACGCTGGGACAATTGTGCGCACGATCACGTCCGGTTGTGATACAGCCTGGGAACGAACCAGGGTCTGTAGTGACGCCTCTAGCACTGCGATGCAGTGCCTTAGACCACTGCGCCACTCGGGAGCCCCTCTTGTATTTTTTATTTTATTTACGGATAGCCAGGGTTACACTCCAACACTCAGACATCATTTACAAATGTAGCATGTGTGTTTAGTAAGTCTGCCAGATCAGAGACTGTAGGGATGACCAGGGATTTTGTCTTGATAAGTGTGTGAATTTGACCATTTTCCTGTCCTGCTAAGCATTCAAAATGTAATGAGTACTTTTGGCTGTCAGGGAATATGTATGGAGTAAAAAGTACATTATTTTCTTTAGGAATATAGTGAAGTTAAAGAAAAAGTTGTAAAAAATATAAATAGTAAAGTAAAGTACCGATACCCCAAAACACTACTTAAGTAGTACTTTAAAGTATTTTTACTAAAGTACTTTACACCACTACACACGTGACTTAGTACGCAATTTTCGGCTCGTGAATGCTACTTTTAGAACTACTGGCTAAAAAGTATACAAAAGTACGGGAGAATCTCTTTAACAGCACCCAAAATATAAAAAAGAATGCCCAGCACCCAAGAGAGAGATAAAACAACATGTCAGTCCACCAGCATATGTCAGTGGTAGGTCAGGTGTTGCTCAACATTGTGATGAGGTTAGACATTTCAAGGATTTTCAATATTCTTTCATCAACTTTTCACATATTATCTTGGCCCACTTTACTGTTTGTGGCCCACTTTACTTTGTGGCCCACTTTACTTGGCAACCTTTACTTTACTGTTTACTGGTGTCAAGTTTCTACTGATAGTGCCAAGTGTTTCGGGAAAATGCCGTTAATGGTAGGAACAGCTATTCACACGTGCCAATATAACAATAACAATACAACCTTACTCCCAGTGCTAAGCATACTGCTAATGCTGCATGTCAATGTACAGTTTAGGGTTGATGCAGTCTTCCTGTCCACATAATATACAATATTCCTGAGGAACACATGTTTTGTGCTGCGGGGAGGTTTACTGCCCTGTGGAGACTCTGGGGGAATTAAAACATGTACATTAAGAGGTCAAAGTCTCCATCAAAAGCCAAGTAGATACTAAGGACACAGAAATACATAAATATTCAACACTACCATGATCTAGACCTTGACCCCTCCTTTAAAAGGTAATTCAAAGTTATTAACTATATTATAGAAACATCTAAGAAGAATCGTTGTTGAATAGGATCAGCAGTTAGCATATAGTGATTTAAAATGTTGAAGATTATGGGGAGGAGGGGAGGAGGAAGACTAAAAAAGCAATAAATAAAGGATGAGGCAGATCATCCCCAGGCTCCACTGAAACAATCTGCCTATGAGGCAAGTAAATCAGATTGTGCTCCTTTGGTGGATCATGCAATTGTATGGATGCCGCCTTCACACAGATTAAATAATCAATGATATGACCCAATTCAAACTACTCTGCCATCCAGCAATTTCTTTCAGTATCCTTTGATTCAATTTAATTCATTTAAATGTTATAAAATTGTAGATAGCCCAATGTAGAACCACTCATACATGTGTATATCTAAAGAGAGAATCCATGTTCTCATTCTGAAAACTGTGATACTGTCTACTAGGATAAGATCACTCTCTGTTTCAACCACTACTGCCCTGATAGTTCATGGACCAGACGGCCAAATTTCACACTTTGGAGTGGCAAAGTATAATGACGATTTTCATTAAGGTCCATGTCTGTGGGTTATATTTTGGTATGATAGCCATGTATCGGAGGTAGCTAAATGTGTCTATCACTGCATTATATGTTATGACCCCTATTCAGTGAGTTAGGCCAACAGGATCAGGGTACGGAAATTTTATTTTCATATTATATTTATCAGGGAACAATCTGCTCAAATTAAGGCAATTTGATATGTTATTATTTGATGTCTCTATGGGCCCACCTGTGGGGGTCAAAGGTCATACATGTACGCATTTTGAGGTATATTGAGCCAGAATGGACAGTATTCGAATGTGCTCTTATGACATGGTAATCTATTTTCCCAAAAAGCCTTCATAATGAGTATACCAAACTTTGCATAAAGCTAGGTAAAGTCTACACAATAATGCCTAGCTATTGCTGATTTAACCGTAGGGTACACATTTTCAAATATGCCTGCCAACCAGCTCTATTGCTTTTAATTGGATTGGTCTGTCATTGGATTGGTCTGCCTCAACTCTTTTATAATTTTCATTATGCCTAATGATAATTTAAAAAATACTACAGTTATGCAGATAACACAATCAACTCAGCAAGTTGTGCAAAATATATAATATTTGTAAAATATTAGCAAAACTGTTCCAAAAAGGTGCTGTAACTGTTTTTGGTCAGTATTTGCATCACTAATGTCTGAAAATATTTTATTTTAAAATAATATATTTTTTTATCTATATGTAATACCCTGTTTAAACTATGTATTAGAAAACAAAGTTTTACTACAGCCTTTGCTGTTGAGCCAATGTTGGTTTCCATTGCATCAAACACTTGTGTTTCTTTCATGTGCAAACTTTAATGAAATGACCAGTCAATCATTTAATAATCACCGTTGGGTAGAATTTTTTAATGTGCAGACCACTTAAATATTTTGACCTTGACGTGAACCAGAAAGGTTTTACCTGGAACCAAAAAGGGTTCTTACAAGGGTTCTATTGGGACAGCGGATGAACCCTTTTAGGTTCCAGATAGAAAAAAATGGTGCTAAGAGTGTAAGATCAGGCAATCACGGGCATTTGAATAGCATGTCTCTTGGGAATACAGTTTCAGTGAGACCTTATACAGATACATTTTTGAATGATCATCAGCATAGCTAGTACAAACCTAGCTCTTGCAAAGTTGGTTAGTTGGAGTCAATACACACTTTTGGCACACAAAACTTACTGTCAATGATTATGGATTTAAAGAGGGGGTGGTTCCGCTCTCTCTTGTCCCTGGAATGTGACAGAATAGGTCACTGGTAACTGAGTGGGTGGCCAAGCACTGCTGTCGAGGCCACGCGTCAGACAATTGACATGTTTCAGGAACTGTAAAGAAAGCAATGAATCATGATAAACCATCAACTAAGGTCTTCACTAAGATAGACTTGCCTAGCAAGTACAGTGGCTTGCGAAAGTATTCAGCCCCTTGGCATGTTTCCTATTTTGTTGCCTTACAACCTGGAATTAAAATTGATTTTTGGGGGGTTTGTATCATTTGATTTACACAACATGCCTACCACTTTGAAGGTGCAAAATATTTTTTCTTGTGAAACAAACAAGAAATAAGACAAAAAAACAGACAACTTGAACGTGCATAACTATTCACCCCCCCCAAAGTCAATACTTTGTAGAGCCACCTTTTGCAGCAATTACAGCTACAAGTCTCTTGGTGTACATCTAGCCACTGGGATTTTTGCCCATTCTTCAAGGCAAAACTGCTCCAGCTCCTTCAAGTTGGATGGGTTCTGCTGGTGTACAGCAATCTTTAAGTCATACCACAGATTTTAGGTTTTGACTAGGCCATTCCAAGACATTTAAAAGTTTCCGCTTAAACCACCGGAGTGTTGCTTTAGCAGTATGCTTAGGGTCATTGTCCTGCTGGAAGGTGAACCTCCGTCCCAGTCTCAAATCTCTGAAAGACAAACAGGTTTCCCTCAAGAATTTCCCTGTATTCCTTCAATTCTGACCAGTTTCCCAGTCCCTGCCGATGAAAAACATCCCCACAGCATGATGCTGCCACCACCATGCTTCACTGTGGGGATATTGTTCTCGGGGTGATGAGAGGTGTTGGGTTTGCGCCAGACATAGCATTTTCCTTGATGGCCAAAAAGCTAAATTTTAGGCTCATTTGACCAGCATACCTTCTTCCATAGGTTTGGGGAGTCTCCCACATGCCTTTTGGCGAACACCAAACATGTTTGCTTATTTTTTTCTGGCCACTAGTCCGTAAAGCCCAGCTCGGTGGAGGGTACGGCTTAAAGTGGTCATACGGACAGATACTCCAATCTCAGCTGTGGAGCTTTGCAGCTCCTTCAGGGTTATCTTTGGTCTCTTTGTTGCCTCTCTGATTAATGCCCTCCTTGCCTGGTCTGTGAGTTTTGGTGGGCGGCCTTCTCTTGGCAGGTTTGTTGTGGTGCCATATTCTTTCCATTTTTTTATTATGGATTTAATGGTGTTCCGTGGGATGTTCAAAGTTTCTGATATTTTTTTATAACCCAACCCTGATCTGTACTTCTCCACAACTTTGTACCTGACCTGTTTGGAGAGCTCCTTGGTCTTCATAGTGCAGCTTGCTTGGTGGTGCCCCTTGCTTAGTGGTGTTGCGACTCTGGGGCCTTTCAGAACAGATGTATATATACTGAGATCATGTGACACTTAAATAAAGTCCACCTGTGTGCAATCTAACTAATTATGTGACTTCTGAGGTAACTGGTTGCGCCAGATCTTATTTAGGGGCTTCATAGCAAATGCACACACCACTTTTCCATTTTTAAGATATATACACAGTATATCACAAAAGTGAGTACACCCTCACATTTTTGTAAATATTTGAGTATATCTTTTCATGTGACAACACTGAAGAAATGACACTTTGCTACAATGTAAAGTAGTGAGTGTACAGCTTGTATAACAGTGTAAATTTGCTGTCCCCTCAAAATAACTCAACACACAGCCATTAAAACCGCTGGCAACAAAAGTGAGTACACCCCTAAGTGAAAATGTCCAAATTGGGCCCAAAGTGTCAATATTTTGTGTGGCCACCATCATTTTCCAGCACTGCCTTAACCCTCTTGCATGGAGTTCACCAGAGCTTCACAGGTTGCCACTGGAGTCCTCTTCCACTCCTCCATGACGACATCACGGAGCTGGTGGATGTTAGAGACCTTGCACTCCTCCACCTTCCGTTTGAGGATGCCCCACAGATGCTCAATAGGGTTTAGGTCTGGAGACATGCTTGCCAGTCCATCACCTTTACCCTCAGCTTCTTTAGCAAGGCAGTGGTCGTCTTGGAGTGTGTTTGGGGTCGTTATCATGTTGGAATACTGCCCTGTGGCCCAGTCTCCGAAGGGAGGGGGATCATGCTCTGCTTCAGTATGTCACAGTACATGTTGGCATTCATGGTTCCCTCAATGAACTGTAGCTCCCCAGTGCTGGCAGCACTCATGCAGCCCCAGACCATGACACTCCCACCACCATGCTTGACTGTAGGCAAGACACACTTGTCTTTGTACTCCTCACCTGGTTGCCGCCACACACGCTTGACACCATCTGAACCAAATAAGTTTATCTTGGTCTCATCAGACCACGGGACATGGTTCTAGTAATCCATGTCCTTAGTCTGCTTGTCTTCAGCAAACTGTTTGCAGGCTTTCTTGTGCATCATCTTTAGAAGAGGCTTCCTTCTGGGACGACAGCCATGCAGACCAATTTGATGCAGTGTACGGTGTATGGTCTGAGCACTGACAGGCTGACCCCCACCCCTTCAACCTCTGCAGCAATGCTGGCAGCAATCATACGTCTATTTCCCAAAGACAACCTCTGGATATGACGCTGAGCACGTGCACTCAACTTCTTTGGTCAACCATGGCGAGGCCTGTTCTGAGTGGAACCTGTCCAGTTAAACCGCTGTATGGTCTTGGCCACCGTGCTGCAGCTCAGTTTCAGGGTCTTGGCAATCTTCTTATAGCCCAGGCCATCTTTATGTAGAGCAACAATTCTTTTTTTCAGATCCTCAGAGAGTTCTTTGCCATGAGGTGCCATGATACTTCCAGTGACCAATCAGTATGAGGGAGTGTGAGAGCGATGACACCAAATTTAACACACCTGCTCACCATTCACACTGAGACCTTGTAACACTAACGAGTCACATGACACCGGGGAGGGAAAATGGCTAATTGGGCCCAATTTGGACATTTTCAATTAGGGGTTACTCACTTTGTGGCCAGCGGTTTAGACATAATGGCTGTGTGTTGAGTTATTTTGGGGGGACAGCAAATTTACACTGTTATACAAGCTGTACACTCACTACTTTATATTATAGCAAAGTGTCATTTCTTCAGTGTTGTCACATGAAAAGATATACTCAAATATTTACAAAAATGTGAGGGGTGTACTGTATATGTATTTTTTTATCAAGTTATTTTCTTAATTTCACTTCACCAATTTTGGACTATTTTGTGTATGTCCATTACATGAAATCCAAAGAAAAATCTATTAAATTACAGGTTGTATGCAACAAAATAGGAAAAACTCCAAGGGGGGTTGAATACTTACATCGACTATGTTGCCCCTCAGCAATCTGGCAGTCAGGCAGACAGACGGAGAGAGATAGACAGCAAAGCATAGGCTATTTAAATGCCTTAGTCACAGGCTGATAACTACTCTACTCCTCCCCTCCTTCCCTTTGTTCCCTCATCCATCCTTCCATCCAAGCAAGAAGATTCCTGCAAAAAAAGAGAATCAAGAATTGAAAAAGGCATTTGAGAGTGTAATGTTAGAATGAGTGTTGAGAGGAAGCAGGAATAGGCAAAATGTGTCCTATTGTCAAATACAACATTTGGGGGTAAATGTTTCAAGAATTAGGCTAGCTTACTTTATCACACAGACAGACAGACAGACAGAGACAGACAGAGACAGACAGAGACAGACAGAGACAGACAGAGACAGACAGAGACAGAGACAGAGACAGAGACAGAGACAGAGACAGAGACAGAGACAGAGACAGAGACAGAGACAGAGAGACAGACAGACAGACAGACAGACAGACAGACAGACAGACAGACAGACAGACAGACAGACACACACACACACACACACAGTTGCACCCCCCCCCCCTTTTTTGCCCTCAGAACAGCCTCAATGCGTTGGGGCATGGACTCTACAGGGTTTCGAAAGCATTCCACAGGGATGCTGGCCAATGTTGACTCCAAAGCTTTCCACAGTTGTGTCAAGTTGGCTGGATGCCCTTTGGTTGATTGACCATTCTTAATATACACAGGAAACTGTTAAGTGTGAAAAACCCAGCAGCATTGCAGTTCTTGACACAAACCGGTGCGCCTGGCACCTACTACCATATCCTGTACTCATTATATATGTGTATTCATGTACCATTTCTCTAATGACTATAACAAGAGAGTGAAAAAGCAGGGAGGTGGGATTTGTTCTTTCCTTCCTTTCTTTCCTTATTTTCTCTCTCTCACACATCTAGCGTGACAAAATGTTGACATCATGAAAATCTTTTCTATAAATTGTTTCACTCACTCTGATGCTTTCTCTGGTGAGATACATTCAGCCTCAAATTGAAGGAACATTTTGAAACAGTGAGACAAAAGATACAACTTTTTTTCTTGGTAAATTTTTGGGGGAAGTCTGGCTTCTCATGGCCATGAATACACGCCACTAGGCACATATCAATATATAGTCTAGTAAGCAATTAATTCTAAAACACAGAGAAATATAGAAATAGATGCAAACAATAGGATTGCCATGGAAACGTGTGGGGGAAAGGCCCATGGGGAAAAGATCCTGAGTCTCCTCATTGCCCCCCAGCAAAATGTGCCTACATTTAGGCTTTTGTTATATGTGTTTTTCACACTACAGTATGTCAAGGGAAAAAAACAGAGTATAATGCTTGTATGGATGTCAACCCCAACACATGTTCATGTCATCATTACCAATCAACTGCATTACAGTTCCAAACGACTTTGACTACCACTACCGATTTCTGTTTGCTAGCTATGCTAACCAACTTATACGAACGGGAGTTAGCATATACAGTTTAAGTAGGAAGTTTACATACACCTTGGCTATATACATTTAAACTCAGTTAGGATCACCACTTTATTTTAAGAATCTGAAATGTCAAAATAACAGTAGAGAGAAGAATTTATTTCAGCTTTTATTTCTTTCATCACATTTCCAGTGAGTCAGAAGCTTACATACACTCAATTAGTATTTGGTGGCATTGCCTTTAAATTGTTTAACTTGGGTAAAACGTTTTGGGTAGCCTTCCACAAGCTTCCCACAATACATTTTGTGGGTAAGTGAATTTTGTCCTATTCCTCCTGACAGAGCTGGTGTAACTGATTCAGGTTTGTAGGCCTCCTTGCTTGCACACGCTTCTTCAGTTCTGTCCACACATTTTCTATAAGATTGAGGTCAGGGCTTTGTGATGGCCACTCCAATACCTTGACGTTGTTGTCCTTAAGCCATTTTTACACAACTTTGGAAGTATGCTTGGGGTCAATGTCCATTTGGAAGACCCATTTGCGGCCAAGCTTTAACTTCCTGACTAATGTCTTGAGATGTTGCTTCAATATATCCACATAATTTTCCTACCTCATGATGCCATCTATTTTATGAAGTGCACCAGTCCCTCCTGCAGCAAAGCACCCGCACAACATGATGCTGCCACCCCCGTGCTTCACGGTTGGGATGGTGTTCAACGGCTTGCAAGTCTCCCCCTTTTTCCTCCAAACATAACGATGGTCATTTTGGCCAAACAGTTCTATTTTTGTTTCATCAGACCAGAGGACATTTCTCAGAAAAGTACGATCTTTGTCCCCATGTGCGTGTAAGGACATCAGGGATAAAATTGTAGACCTGCACAAGGCTGGGATGGCTACAGGACAATAGGCAAGCAGCTTGGTGAGAGGAAACAACTGTTGCGGCAATTATTAGAAAATGGAAGAAGTTCAAGATGACGGTCAATCACCCTCGGTCTGGGGCTCCATGCAAGATTTCACCTCGTGGGGCATCAATGATCATGAGGAAGGTGAGGGATCAGCCCAGAACTACACGGCAGGACCTGGTCAATGACCTGAAGAGAGCTGGGACCACAGTCTCAAGAAAACCATTAGTAACACACTACGCCGTCATGGATTAAAATCCTGCAGCGCACGCAAGGTCCCCTGCTTAAGCCAGTGCATGTCCAGGCCTGTCGAAGTTTGCCAATGACCATCTGGATGATCCAGAGGAGGAATGGGAGAAGGTCATGTGGTCTGATGAGAAAAAATAGAGCTTTTTGGTCTAACTCCACTCGCCGTGTTTGGAGGAAGAAGAAGTATGAGTACAACCCCAAGAACACCATCCCAACCGTGAAGCATGGAGGTGGAAACATCATTCTTTGGGGATGCTTTTCTGCAAAGGGGACAGGACGACTGCCACGTATTGAGGGGAGGATGGATGGGGCCATGTATCGCGAGATCTTGGCCAACAACCTCCTTCCCTCAGTAAGAGCATTGAAGATGGGTCGTGGCTGGGTCTTCCAGCATGACAACGACACGAAGCACACAGCCATGGCAACTAAGGAGTGGCTCCGTAAGAAGCATCTCAAGGTCCTGGAGTGGCCTAGCCAGTCTCCAGACCTGAACCCAATAGAATCTTTGGAGGGAGCTGAAAGTCCGTATTGCCCAGCGACAGCCCCGAAACCTGAAGGATCTGGAGAAGATCTGTAGGGAGGAGTGGGCCAAAATCCCTGCTGCAGTGTGTGCAAACCTAGTCAAGAACTACAGGAAACGTATGATCTCTGTAATTGCAAACAAAGGTTTCTGTACCAATATTAAGTTCTGCTTTTCTGATGTATCAAATACTTATGTCATGCAATAAAATGCAAATTAATTACTTAAAA
>NC_036842.1:67562706-67572695 GCF_002910315.2 Salvelinus sp. IW2-2015 | reverse complement strand
AGTTGCAAACCATAGTCTTGCTTTTTTATGGCGGTTTGGAGCAGTGGCTTCTTTCTTGCTGAGTGGCCTTTCAGGTTATGTCGATATAGGACTCATTTTACTGTGGATATAGATACTTTTGTACCTGTTTCTCCACATCTTCACAAGGTCCTTTGTTGTTGTTCAGGGATTGATTCACACTTTTCACATCAAAGTGCGTTCATCTCTAGGAGACAGAACGTGTCTCCTTTCTGAGCGGTATGACGGCTGAGTGGTCCCATGGTGTTTATACTTGCGTACAATTGTTTGTACAGATGAACGTTGTACCTTCAGGCGTTTGGAAATTGCTCCCAAGGATGAACCAGACTTATGGAGGTCTACAATTTTTTCCCTGAGGACTGAAGGTAGGCCTTAAAATACATCCACATGTACACCTCCAATTGACTCAAATGATGTCAATTAGTCTATCAGAAGCTTCTAAAGCCATGACATAATTTTCTGGAATTTTCCAAGCTGTTTAAAAGCACAGTCAACTTAGTTATGTAAAATTCTGACCCACTGGAATTGTGATACAGTGAAATAATCTGTCTGTAAACAATTGTTGGAAAAATTACTTGTGTCATGAACAAAGTAGGTGTCCTAACCAACTTGCCAAAACTAAAGTTTGTTAACAAGAAATTTGTGGAGTGGTTGAAAAACGAGTTTTAATGACTCCAACCTAAGTGTATGTAAACTTCCGACTTCAACTGTAGCGGTCACTTCTTCTTAACTTGAATAGGGACAACTTCTAAATGTTATGCAGGGAAAAAATACCAAATTTATCCAGATCAGACTTAAGTGACCACATTGTGGCCTGTTGCATTACATAAATCTTGACGGATTTGACACAATATCCACTTTTAGATCAGATTTCATAAATGTGCGCCACTGGTCATGGAACATTTCTCTTCTTTTCATACAATGTGATTTTCTGGATTTTTGTTTTAGATTCCGTCTCTCACAGTTGAAGTGTACCTATGATAAAAATGACAGACCTCTACATGCTTTGTAAGTAGGAAAACCTGCAAAATCGGCAGTGTATCAAATACTTGTTCTCCCCACTGTAAGTCAAGAAGACCTATTTTAGTTCAACACAGCTTTGATATTACTACTTGGTGCATAATTTCAGTTCAGTTTGTGGATAACACAGTAAATAACAAATGATGACCTTTGTCCATGAGTACATCTGGATCAACATTTGGTAATCAGTGTTATTTGCAAGACTAATTACATATTTCTTCATAGAGATCTGAAAATGTTTGTAGGTGGATAAAAGGCCATTTAGAGCTATTACCAATCTTCTGAATTATCTGAAGGGGCACTCTGTTTCCCAGAGCAATTATTTCTGATTGTTTTTCATTTGAAAATCTGTTCAGTATTTTATGGTGCAGGACAGCAATACCCAAAGATGAATCACTTCAGATACCTTAGAAACGTTATCCTTGTGCTACAATAATTCAGGAGTTCTTTCACTCAATGAAATAATAGTGAATCTTTGTCCCCATGTGCAGTTGCAAACTGTAATCTTGCTTTTTTATGGCAGTTTTGGAGCAGTAGCTTCTTCCTGGCTGAGCGGACTTTCAGGTTATGTCGATATAGGACTCATTTTACTGTGGATATAGATACTTTGTACCTGTTTTCTCCAGCATCTTCACAAGGTCCTTTGCTGTTGTTCTGGGACTTATTTGCACTTTTCGCACGAAAGTACGTTCATCTCTAAGAGAGAACGCGTCTCCTTCCTGAGCGGTATGATGGCTGCGTGGTCCCATGATGTTTATACTTGCGTACTATTGTTTGTACAGATGAACGTGGTACCTTCAGGCGTTTGGAAATTGCTCCCAAGGATGAACCAGACTTGTGGAGGTCTATAATTTTTTTCTGAGGTCTTTGCTGATTTCTTTTGACTTTCCCATGATGTCAAGGAAAGAGGCACTGAGTTTGAAGGTAGGCRTTGAAATACATCCACAGGTACACCTCCAATTGACTGAAATGATGTCAATTAGTCTATCAGAAGCTTCTAATGCCATGACATAATTTTCTGGAATTTTCCAAGTTGTTTAAAGGTACAGTCAACTTAATGTATGTAAACTTCTAACCCACTGGAATTGTGATAGAGTGAATTATAAGTGAAATAATCTGTCTGTAAACAATTGTTGGAAAAATTACTTGTGTCATGCACAAAGTAGACGTCCTAACCGACTTGCCAAAACTATGGTCTGTTAACTTCTCTAGGATAGGGGGCAGCATTTTCACGTTTGGATGAAAAGCATACCTAAATTTAACTGCCAGCTACTCATCCCCAGAAGATAAGATTTGTATATTGTTAGTAGATTTGGATAGAAAACACGCTGAAGTTTCTAAAACTGTTTGAATCATGTCTGTGAGTATAACAGAACTTAATTAGCAGGCAAAACCCTGAGGACAAACCATTCAGATTTTTTGTTTAGAGGTCACTCTCTTTTCAATGAGCTTTCATTGGGAAACCAGATTTCTAACTGACTTGCTTGCAGTTCCTACCGCTTCCACTGGATGTCAACAGTCTAGAGAAATTGGTTGAGGTTATTCCTTTGTGTAATGAAGAAGTACGGCCATCTTGAACGAAAGTCACATTAACAATACATTTTTGGAGTGGTTGAAAAACGAGTTTTAATGACTCCAACCTAAGTGTATGTAAACTTCAGACTTCAACTGTATGTACGCCTTTGAGCTTAGGCTCCACAAGAGTGTCTCAAGTTAATAGTAATTGCATCCTTATGTATTATTTACAGGTTTACAAATATTCTGATTTAACTCCTAAACTCCTCTTATCAAAATGACAGGAGATATCACACCAGTCAAGAACAATACATAGAGGAAAACAATATTGTTTTGCCCCCATGCCATTTATCACATGGAGAGCATCTCAAACAGACTCCCTTATAGCCCCTTCAGCTCTCTGCTGAACCTTTAGATTTCCATATGAGGTCTCAAGTGATTGTTCTTCCCACTGTGCCATGTTGCAGACACTCAGGGAATAGAGAAGGTCAACGTACACAGAGACAAACGGATTGTTCATCATCTTCTTGGATGTGCTCTCTTTCATAAAAGATTATTGTCTACAGAATGCACATGAAGCAAACAGGTGGAAGAGACAGTGAGTGGTTGGAAAGACAGTGTTCATTATGTGAGTCACCGTTCCCTTGGTATGACTACATAGAAGCCCCATTTTTCCTGATCTTGTCCACATTCTGATTGTGCCCACTTTTTTGTAGACGATTGAAAGGCACATTGTGAACTGATTTTAATCAGATATTTTAAGTGTAAAAGGGCAAGATCAGTACAAGATCAGGACGAAAGACACATGTTATGGAAATGTATAAACGGGGCTAGGGTACTGTAGATGTCCTTTCACTCACTTCTCATTTATTGAGAGCTCTGTCATATTGTTTGAGAAGAGACTGATCCTTTTCTTTGTAATTCATCCCTGTGTGGATACAGTTTATCCCACCTCCCATACTGTACCTCCACTGAAGAACAGTAGTACTAGAACAGGGCATTACACATATAGCACAAAACATTCAACAAGGCAACATGATGGAATAGCAACTGTACCACTAAACAAAAATTATGAAGAAAAAAAACAACAGAAAAGAGAACAATTAGAATCTGATTCACCAACAGCTCAAAACTGACAAGCAAATTTAAAGAAAACCTTCACTGCTCCACAAAGAGATGTAATTTAAATTTTCCCAGGGCAGTTGTATCGATTGATTCTGTATTAGTGACAGGCTTTCCCAGAACATTATTATATTCATATTAATATATCGATCAAGCTGAACTATTAATTAACTATCATTCCAGTCCAGATGGAGGCTTTCTGTGAAAGCAGATAATAAAACGGAATTTAAATTGTCACAGCTGGATTCAATCATAACAGACATTAGTTTTGATAATCATGTCCTTTTGCACCTTTTTGTGTTCTCAGGCAAAAATGGATTCAAAGAATCCTTTTGATACTGTTGACATACTATATGACTAATTGTCATCACACCCTGATCTGTTTCACCTGTCTTTATTCTTGTCCCCATCATCCCCAGTGTATTTATACCTATGTTCTCTGTTTGTCATTTCCGGTCACAACTTGCAGATTTGTTTACGTGTTGCTGTGCGTTTTGTTGCCAACCTTACTTTGCTACCTGACAACTTTACGGTTTTTACTTTTTAATTACCGTTTATATTTAGCTTTCCCTCACAACTTTTTTTTCATTCAACTTTTTCACTCCGGACGCTTATCTGGACATGGTTCGTCAGGACCTCCAACAGCAGAAGCTAAGTAGTAACATTAACATGATGCCTTCTAATTGCAGTTGCTGTACTCATAATATACAGGAGAACGATCGCCTTACGGCGAGGATAGCTGTGCTGCAAGCCCAGCTTCAGACGCATCGTTAGGCAAGGGTAATTTCAGTGTAGGAAAGGATGAAACAGCGTCGTGCCACCAGTAAGTACAGATAGCAATATAAATCCCCTCGCACAGTCCCCGCAGCCGGACAACTTTCTCATGGCTTCTTGAGGGAAATGCTGTAGCAATGCTCAACCGGTGTCGCTCATTCAGCCGACAGAAACTTTCAACCGGTTTCCCCATTAAGCAGCGAGTCGGAGTCTGAGGCGAGCCTTCTCTTGTCTCTACTCCTCCGTTACGGGGTCTGAGACGCCGAAGCTTCCCACCATTAGCTCTGACAAATTGAAAACCCTAGTCATTGGCGACTCATTACCCGCAGTATTAGACTTAAACGATCATTCCAGCGATCATACACTGTTTACCAGGGGGCAGGGCTACCGACGATTCAATTGCTGGTTGAAAACGGTTTTCTGCCCCTCCCAAAAGATATCATTTGTAGATAATTGGCCCTCTTTCTGGGACTCACCCAGAAACAGGACCAAGCCTGGCCTACTGAGGAGTGACGGACTCCATCCTAGCTGGAGGGGTGCTCGCATCTTATCTATCAACATAGACAGGGCTCTAACTCCTCTAGCTCCACAATGAAATAGGGTGCAGGCCAGGCAGCAGGCTGTTAGCCAGCCTGCCAGCTTAGTGGAGTCTGCCACTAGCACAGTCAGTGTAGTCAGCTCAGCTATCCCCATTGAGACCGTGTCTGTGTCTCGATCTAGGTTGGGCAAAACTAAACATGGCGGTGTTCGCCTTAGCAATCTCACTAGGATAAAGACCTCCTCCATTCCTGCCATTATTGAAAGAGATCGTGATACCTCACATCTCAAAATAGGGCTACTTAATGTTAGATCCCTCACTTCAAAGGCAGTTATAGTCAATGAACTAATCACTGATCATAATCTTGATGTGATTGGCCTGACTGAAACATGGCTTAAGCCTGATGAATTTACCCTCTACTGGATCAGTGTCCCGAATGAGATGTTCGACAAGCAGGTGTCCACATACACTACATCACCAAAAGTATCTTCTACTTGGATAGTTCAATCTGTGCCACTGACTTAGTCTGTCTTTAATTCCAGTTTCTCTACAAATGAATAATTGATATGTTCGATTCACATCTCCATCTCAACCAAAAATCTAAGTTAATATGGAATTGGTCAGCCCTTTGCTGCGATAACAGCTTCCACTCTTCTGGGAAGGCTTTCCATTAGATGTTGGAACATTGCTGCGGGGGCTTGCTTCCATTCAGCCATAAGAGCATTAGTGAGGTCAGGCACTGATGTTGGGCGATTAGGCCTGGTTTGCAGTCAGCGTTCCCATTCATCCCAAAGGTGTTCGATGGAGTTGAGGTCAGGGCTCTGTGCAGGCCAGTCAAGTTATTCCACATCGATCTCGACAAACCATTTCTGTATGGACCTCGCTTTGTGCACGGGGCATTGTCATGCTGAAACAGGAAAGGGCCTTCTTCAAACTGTTGCCACAAAGTTGGAAGCACAGAATCGTCTAGAATGTCAATCTATCCTGTGGCGTTGTTTTCTCTACACTGGAACGAAGGAGCCTAGCCGGACCATGAAAAACAGCCCCAGACCATTATTCCTCCTCCACCAAACTTTACAGTTGGAACTATGCATTGGAGCTGGTAGCATTCTCCTGGCATCCGCCAAACCCAGATGGTTGCATTTTTCATTTGCTCTGTTAAACCTAACCTTTGGAATGACTTCGATAGCAAAAGTGAATCTATTTAGTTAGTAAGAGATCTGTCAATAATCATTCTCATGATAGCACATTGGTAGTAGTCAGTGACAAATATCGAAGCTAAGCTGGGCTTGGTTAAAACCCTGGATGGAAGACCAAATGTATAGCTGTAGATAGATGAACTCTCTAGGAGGTGCTGCCTAGCCTTTTTTTATATATTTTTTATATAACGTTGAAGATCTGGCGTTTTCAAAAGGTAAAATTCAACATATCTTATACAAGTAGAAAGAGGAGGAAGGGAAGCGCTACTAAGGTACACTAAAGTATATTTTGGTAGATAGAAGGTGCTCTTTGGTAAAAGGTGTAAATTGGTCATCAAAAAGAAAGGAGGACCAAGGCACTCTTCATATAATTAATTAAAATGCCTTTATTAGTATGGCATGTTCAATAGAAACAAAGTTGTTTAAAAACCGACGCGTTTCGGCTGCATGGCCTTCGTCAGGGAGTACAGAAAAAAGAGAATACAATGTCCTCTTTTGAAAGGCTTTTCCAATTAGCCCTAATTAGAGGAGGGAGTGGTTACCAAATTGGACACACCTAGTAAGCAATAATATACACATGAAAAGGTGAAATACTGTAGCTATGTTATCATGAGCATACAACTCCAAGCTAGAAGCATCAGAACACCCAGAGAGGCAGTTCCAACCCTAACCATGACTGGGAGAAGTGTCCAGAACAAGAAAGCAATATATTCCACAGTACTCCAGACCACAGCAAAACATGAACAACAGTCCAAACATAGCTAGAGGGCAATTGAGCAAATGTCCACTATATGACAGCAAATGGACCCATCACGACCCTACAGGAAGGGTGAGAAATCCATATCTTCATTTAAACCAGGGTATCTAGTGGCCTGTAGTTTGTAAATCCAAAAACGTTCCCTTTGGTTTAACTGTTTAAGAGCGGTCCCCTTTTCTAATAGAGGCCGGAACATGATCAA
Organism: Salvelinus sp. IW2-2015; assembly: GCF_002910315.2. NCBI lineage: Eukaryota > Metazoa > Chordata > Actinopteri > Salmoniformes > Salmonidae > Salvelinus > Salvelinus sp. IW2-2015. The sequence goes on along the minus strand of NC_036842.1, from coordinate 67,565,550 downwards.
TACCCATAGCTTGTAGGGAGGCAGGGTTACCATGGTGTAAGGACTTGTAGTGCCTTGCCATGGGGTAGTTCCCCTCACAGCCTACGGAGCTGTGAGGGGAACGGCACCTCAGTACCTTCAGGCTCTGATCAGGCCCTACACCCAAACTAGGGCACTGCGTTCATCCACCTCTGGCCTGCTCGCCTCCTACACTGAGGAGTACAGTTCCCGCGCAGCCCAGTCAAAACTGTTCGCTGCTCTGGCCCCCAATGGTGGAACAAACTCCCTCACGACGCCAGGACAGCGGAGTCAATCACCACCTTCCGGAGACACCTGAAACCCCACCTCTTTAAGAACCTAGGATAGGATAAAGTAATCCTTCTGACCCCCCCCCCTTAAAAGATTTAGATGCACTATTGTAAAGTGGCTGTTCACTGGATGTCATAAGGTGAATGCACCAATTTGTAAGTCGCTCTGGATAAGAGCGTCTGCTAAATGACTTAAATGTAATGTAAATGTAGTCTTCATTGCTACCCGTATGGCGTACTTGTGTTCCGCCAAGCGATCTTGAGGCGTCTCTTTGTCCGTCCAATGTAGAACACCTTGCACTGTGGACATTCCAGTCTATAGATGACATGAGTGGTTTTGCAGTAATAAATGCTTGAGGTAAATACTCCATTTTAGAAGCTGTGTCAACAAATAACTTTTTCTGTGCAATATTACTGCAATGGTTGCACTGGTAACAGTTAAAGAGCCCTTTGGGTTTGTGGTCAAGCCAAGTTTTTTGAGAGTCACCCGGAAGATAACTGTGGACTAATTTGTCATTTAGGGTAGGACATCTCTTAAAGCTTATGACTGGTGGTTCAGAAAAGACTTGGCGTAGTAGCGTATCACTTTGGATGATTCCCCAATTATTTTTTATGATTCTTTTAATGTTCTCTGCTTCAGTGCTGTATTTTGTAACAAAATACACTCTCTCTGATGTATCACGAGGCACTCCTCTTCGTAACAAGTTCTCTCTGTCATAATCCAGCCCTTATACCTGAATCTTTCAGGATCTGAACGCTGTAGCCCCGATCCAAAAAGCGATTCTCCAATTCTGCAGATTTGACACTGTAGTCTGTTTCCTGATCGCAAATTCTACGGACTCTTTGGAATTGGCCATATGGAATATTCTCTTTAGCCTTTTGGGGTGAAAGCTGTCTGCCCTCAGAATGGTATTCCCATCTGTAGGCTTCCTAAAGATTGATGTGTGCAAACAACCTTTGTCATTTTTACTAATATCGAGGTCCAAAAAATGAATGTTATCCTTGCTGTATTCCATAGTTAGTTTGTGTTAGGGTTAATGCTGTTAAGGTATTGGTGGAAGGAAATAAGTTCATCTTCTGAGCCGGACCAAACAGGCAAACATCATCAATATAGCGTCCCCACCATATAATCCGGTCAAAAGAAATGGTTATTAGAAGGATCCAAAATGAAGTCATTTTTCCCATTTTACCCAATGTACAAACCAGCGTAGGAAGGGCTGTAGCAAGCTCCCATGGCACATCCTTTGACCTGTTTGAAAATACGGTCCTGGAAGATAAAGATGTTATGATTAAGAGTCCATTCAGTCAGTGATACAATGAATTCTGTAGGAGGCATCTCAGTTTCAGGCCGGGTACTCAAGAAATGGTGCATGCGCTGCCAAACCTTGTTGATGCTCATGGTGGGTGTATAGAGACTCCACATCCATGGTGACTAAAAGGAAGCTGTACCTTATTCTTCATTCCTTAATTTTGTTCAACACATCTGTGGTATCTTGAAGATAGGCTGGAAGTGACAACAGAAAAGGCTTAATAAAGTAATCAATGTACTTAGAGATGGGTTCTGTCAGACTTTCATTACCACTAATGACTGGTCTGCCTGGGGGTTTCAAGATTTTTGTGGATTTTTTGGAAGAAGTAAAAGAAGCCATACGCGGACTGCCATTGAAAAGAAATTTGAACTCATTGTCTGAAATGTAACCATTTCCTTAGCTTCTGTGAGGATCCTTTCAAATCAGTTTTTAGGTCTCTGTAGGGTTGAAGGTAAGAGATTGGTAGAATTCGTCATTGTCTAATTGACGGTAGGCTTCTGTCACATATTTGTCTTTACACCACACTACTGTAGCACCACCTTGTGCAGCTTTTTTAATTACAATCCGTTCATTTTTGGGACAATGATTCAACTGCATCCCTCTCTGTCTTAGAAAGATTACGTCGTGTTTTGTTGGAATCAATTTACCCTTAACAGATTCTCCCCATCAAAATTAACTTTCTTAGGCAAATGTATTGTAGTGTGGCATTCTGGACTAATGGAAAAAAAGTGGACTTGGGCTTAAAAGGTGTTTTTTGAGGGAACAGAAACTGCCTGACCTGAGACACTGGCGTCTGTAGTTGGAGAGATGTTTTGCTTGTACCAGGCCTTCAGATGTAGATTCCTGTAGAAGATTCTAAAAAGAACAGACAAGTAGTCCAAACAGAAATTGAAGAAATTAAAAAGGAAAATTTCAGAACACAGTGATATTTCTAACAAAGCACAATGTGATGAGATCTTGAAGAGAGAAGTAGACACATCACTCTGACATTGAAGCAGAAAGCTAAGAAAATTTAAAAGAGATGAAGTAGATTATAAGAGATGGCAAGGTCTTTGCCTGGAAAGACCAACACGCAAGAATTTCAGAATCACATCTGCAGAGAAGGAAGCCTGATCTGTTTCTTTCACTTTAACAAGCAGTGACGATGAGGATCACCCCAGACGCTCAGAGGGCCAGCTCCTCCCTAGATTTTTTTAGATCAGGAAGAGGAGCCACGCAGGTTCCTCAACAAGAGAGGGAGAGGACGG
>NC_036842.1:67559609-67560971 GCF_002910315.2 Salvelinus sp. IW2-2015 | reverse complement strand
ATGCTTCTAGCTTGGAGTTGTATGCTCATGATAACATAGCTACAGTATTTCACCTTTTCATGTGTATATTATTGCTTACTAGGTGTGTCCAATTTGGTAACCACTCCCTCTTCTAATTAGGGCTAATTGGAAAAGCCTTTCAAAAGAGGACATTGTATTCTCTTTTTTCTGTACTCCCTGACGAAGGCCATGCAGCCGAAACGCGTCGGTTTTTAAACAACTTTGTTTCTATTGAACATGCCATACTAATAAAGGCATTTTAATTAATTATATGAAGAGTGCCTTGGTCCTCCTTTCTTTTTGATATCTTATACAAGATTGGTCTATGTTGAAATTTGGTTACCGTGATGACATAATCCTGTGGTTGAAATGTGGTTACCGTGATGACATAATCCTGTGGTTGAAATGTCACCCTCAAAACAGTGTACGTTGAATACTTTTTTCATATCCAATGTATTTTCCACGTAGATTCCACGTCACAATACATTGACAAGTTTACTGTCATAAGACCTTTGCATAGATAGGTGACCTCTTGTAACCTCAGTTAGTATCACGTTTCAGGAGAAGACAACGATGCAGACAGTGTCGAAGTAACAAAAGTGTATTACTAGAACAGGGGCAGGCAAAACGACAGGTCAAGGGCAACCAGAGGTCAGTAATCCAGATCAGAGTCTCTGGGTACAGAACGGCAGAGTCTCTGGGTCAGGGCAGGCAGAGGTCAATAATCCAGGGGGTGTGACAAGATACAGAATAGCTGGCAGGCTCAGGGCAGGCAGAATGGTCAAAAAGACAGAAGCAAGGGGAAAACCGCTGGTAGGCTTGACGAACAAAACGAACTGTCAAAAGACAAACAGAGAACATAGGTATAAATACACTGGGGATGATGGGGACAAGAATAAAGACAGGTGAAACAGAAAAGACAATCAAATCAAATGTATTTATATAGCCCCTCTTACAGCTGATATCTTACAGCTGATATCTCAAAGTGCTGTACAGAAACCCAGACTAAAACCCCAAACAGCAAGCAATGCAGGTGTAGAAGCACAGTGGCTAGGAAAACTCCCTAGAAAGGCCAAAACCTAAGAAGATACCTAGAGAGGAACCAGGCTATGAGGGGTGGCCAGTCCTCTTCTGGCTGTGCCGGGTGGAGATTATAACAGAACATGGCCAAGATGTTCCAATGTTCATAAATGACCAGCATGGTCAAATAATAATAATCACAGTAGTTGTCGAGGGTGCAGCAAGTCACCACCTCAGGAGTAAATGTCAGTTGGCTTTTCATAGCCGATCATTAAGAGTATCTCTACCGCTCATGCTGTCTCTAGAGAGTTGAAAACAGCAGGTCTGGGACAGGTAGCACGT
>NC_036842.1:67513064-67558014 GCF_002910315.2 Salvelinus sp. IW2-2015 | reverse complement strand
TTTCCGACAGATAAGATCTAAACCAAGCCAGAACTTGTCCGTGTAGACCAATTTGGGTTTCCAATCCCTCCAAAAGAATGTGGTGATCGATGGTATCAAAGGCAGCACTAAGGTCTAGGAGCACGAGAACAGATGCAGAGCCTCGGTCTGACGCCATTAAAAGGTCATTTACCACCTTCACAAGTGCAGTCTCAGTGCTATGATGGGGTCTAAAACCAGACTGAAGCATTTAGTATATATTGTTTGTCTTCAGGAAGGCAGTGAGTTGCTGTGCAACAGCTTTTTCAAAAATGTTTGAGAGGAATGGAAGATTCGATATAGGCCGATAGTTTTTTATATTTTCTGGGTCAAGGTTTGGCTTTTTCAAGAGAGGCTATATTACTGCCACTTTTAGTGAGTTTGGTACACATCCGGTGGATTATTATGTTCAACATAGGAGGGCCAAGCACAGGAAGCAGCTCTTTCAGTAGTTTAGTTGGAATAGGGTCCAGTATGCAGCTTTAAGGTTTAGAGGCCATGATTACTTTCATCATTGTGTCAAGAGATATAGTACTAAAACACTTGAGTGTCTCTCTTGATCCTAGGTCCTGGCAGAGTTGTGCAGACTCAGTACAGCTGAGCTTTGGAAGAATACGCAGATTTAAAGAGGAGTCCGTAATTTGCTTTCTAATGATCATGATCTTTTCCTCAAAGAAGTTCATGAATTTATTACTGCTGAAGTGAAAGCCATCCTCACTTGGGGAATGCTGCTTTTTAGTTAGCTTTGCGACAGTATCAAAAAGAAATTTCGGATTGTTCTTATTTTCCTCAATTAAGTTGGAAAAATAGGATGATCAAACAGCAGTGAGGGCTCTTCGATACTGCACGGTACTGTCTTTCCAAGCTAGTCGGAAGACTTCCAGTTTGGTGTGGTGCCATTTCCGTTCCAATTTTCTGGAAGCTTGCTTCAGAGCTCGGGTATTTTCTGTATACCAGGGAGCTAGTTTCTTATGACAAATATTTTTTGTTTTTAGGGGTGCAACAGCATCTAGGGTATTGTGCAAGGTTAAATTGCGTTCCTCAGTTAGGTGGTTAACTGATTTTTGTCCTCTGACGTCCTTGGGTAGGCAGAGGGAGTCTGGAAGGGCATCAAGGAATCTTTGTGTTGTCTGAGAATTTATAGCACGACTTTTGATGCTCCTTGGTTGGGGTCTGAGCAGATTATTTGTTGCGATTGCAAACGTAATAAAATGGTGGTCCGATAGTCCAGGATTATGAGGAAAAATATTAAGATCTACAACATTTATTCCATGGGACAAAACTAGGTCCAGAGTATGACTGTGGCAGTGAGTAGGTCCAGAGACATGTTGGACAAAACCCATTGAGTCGATGATGGCTCCGAAAGCCTTTTGGAGTGGGTCTGTGGACTTTTCCATGTGAATATTAAAATCACCCAAAATTTGAATATTATCCGCTATGACTACAAGGTCCGATAGGAATTCAGGGAACTCAGTGAGGAACGCTGTATATGGCCCAGGAGGCCTGTAAACAGTAGCTATACAAAGTGATTGAGTAGGCTGCATAGATTTCATGACTAGAAGCTCAAAAGACGAAAATATCATTTTTTTTTTCTAGAAATTATTCAATTATATGTTGGATTCATGTCTCCAACTAAACCAAAAATAACATTTTAAGAATAGGATTAAGCCAGTGGCTCAGATCAAACTATACATCGCTTTTAAATGTTGATATTTGGTTGCGTTGTCAATCAATGTTTTTGTTACCTTTATTTAACTATGCAAGTCAGTTAAGAACAAATTCTTATTTAAACACAATTCAATATTCCTTTTATAATAACAGTAAATTTCCAAAAGTCAAGGCTCTCTTACAAACTTAAAGGAATAGTTCACCCAAATGACATCTTGGTTTCCTTACCCTGTAAGCAGTCTTATGAATAAGGTATGACAACAATGCATGCTTTGGTTTAGTTTCCCTGGCAGTTTCCAGATGCTAATGTTTTAGCATCCGTGGTACAAATCCCATACAAGTCATGGGACCGATATTAGCATATTTCACGCATCATGTTCAAAACATCCATAAGAGACTTTGTTGAGCCTCACAGTCATTTTTTAGATACTTTTGGATGATTTGGACATGCTGTGATGAAAAATGCTGATATCGGTCTCATGACTTGAATGGGACTTGTGCCACAAATGCTAAAACGTTAGAGTGTTGGAAACAGTGCCAGGGAAACTAAAGCATGGATTGTTGTCATACTTGTTTAATGCAATTCTATAAAATACAAATGATATTAGGAGAACTTCAAAAACAAGCAAAAATTACCCTGTCCATTATACCTTGGCTGCTGTATGTTTATTCACCTCAGTCAATATACAAACACATAGCCTATTACAATTGTAATGCTATACCCTTGAAAGGGAGGATATATGAGAAAGGATTCACACTGACACATAGTATCAGCGACGAAATGAAAACGTATGACATAGAATTGTATTGTTTGCATTTTGATTGCATTTTAATGTAGACCTATGGGGAAGATGGAGATGTTAGTATTAAAACATACAGTATCTTATTTTTTTTAAAGTTCCTAACTTATTTGATAAGATTAGTACAGATTTTCTTAGAGGACCACACATGGTTCCCCAACCCCAAGTTTGGGAACCACTGTACTAACCTCTCTCTATGCTTCTTCCTGCATGCATTGCGCTCATTGTTCACTCATTGTCCGAAAGTCGGTTTTAGTTTGTTTGGGGGATGTCTGTAGAAACGGCAGGTGTAGCGGGACGGTTTAAACGTACCTTTTGTCCGGCGTCTCGCTAACACACTGTGAGGCGACTGCGAGCTGGGGTAATTCGTTTCACGTCTCAGGCCTGTGCTGCGAGAGGGCGGAGTTTTGAGAGAGTGGTGAATGTGCTGCTAGAAAGACACATCTGGGAGGCAAATCTGGAGAACGCAGGCAAACATAACATTGTTCATGATTCCACTCGTTCGCAAAGAGGCAGGTGCGGTTAGAACGCAAGAATATAAGCGTTATGAGCTTTGATCAACGCTGGAAGCAATATTTTAATGTTGGCCCATAATTGATATTCTTTATTGTGTACAATATATATATACAGTTGAAGTCGGAAGTTTACATACACCTTAGCCAAATACATTTAAACTCCGTTTTTCACAATTCCTGACATTTAATCCTAGTAAAAATTCCCTGTTCTTAGGTGTTAGGATCACCACTTTATTTTAAGAATGTGAAATGTCAGAATATAGTAGAGAGAATGATTTATTTAAGCTTTTATTTCTTCATCACGTTCACATTGGGTCAGAAGTTTACATACACTCAATTAGTATTTGGTAGCATTGCCTTTAAATTGTTTAACTGGGGTCAAACGTTTCCGGTAGCCTTCCACAAGCTTCCACAATAAGTTGGGTGAATTTTGGCTCATTCCTCGCACACGCTTTTTCAGTTCTGCCCACACATTTTCAATAAGATTGAGGTCAGGGTGTGATGGCCACTCCAATACCTTGACTTTTGTTGTCCTTAAGTCATTTTGCCACAACTTTGGAAGTATGCTTGGGGTCATGTCCATTTGGAGACCCATTTTCGCAATGGGTCTTCCAAATGGGTCTTCCAAATGGGTCTTCCAGGCTTTAACTTCCTGACTGATGTCTTGAGATGTTGCTTGCCAACTTGCCAAAACTATAGTTTGTTAACAAGAAATTTGTGGAGTGGTTGAAAAATGAGTTTTAATGACTCCATATAGTGTATGTACACTTCCGACTTCAAACTGTATATACACTGCTCAAAAAATAAAGGGAACACTAAAATAAACTCCTAGATCTGAATGAATGAAATATTCTTATTAAATACTTTTTTCTTTACATAGTTGAATGTGCTGACAACAAAATCACACAAAATATTCAATGTAAATCAAATTTATCAACCCATGGAGGTCTGGATTTGGAGTCCACTCAAAATTAAAGTGGAAACACAATACAGGCTGATCCAACTTTGATGTAATGTCCTTAAAACAAGTCAAAATTAGGCTCATGTAGTGTGTTTGGCCTCCACGTGCCTGTATGACTCTCCTACAACGCCTGGGCATGCTCTGATGAGGTGGCGGATGGTCTCCTGAGGCTTCTCCCAGACCTGGACTAAAGCATCCGCCAACTCCTGGACAGTCTGTGTGCAACGTGACGTTGGTGGATGGAGCGAGACATGATGTCCCAGATGTGCTCAATTGGATTAAGGTCTGGGGAACGGGCGGGCCAGTCCATAGCATCAATGCCTTCCTCTTGCAGGAATGCTGACACACTCCAGCCACATGAGGTCTAGCATTGTCTTGCATTAGGAGGAACCCAGGGCCAACCGCACCAGCATATGGTCTCACAAGGGGTCTGCTGAGGATCTCATCTCGGTACTAATGGCAGTCAGGCTACCTCTGGCGAGCACATGGAGGCTGTGCGGCCCCCCAAAGAAATGCCACCCCACACCCATGACTGACCCACCGCCAAACCGGTCATGCTGGAGAATGTTGCAGGCAGCAGAACGTTCTCCACGGCATCTCCAGACTCTGTCACGTCTGTCACATGTGCGTGTGAACCTGCTTCATCTGTGAGAGCACAGGGCGCAGTGGCGAATTTCCATCTTGGTGTTCTCTGGCAAATGCAAACGTCCTGCACGGTGTTGGGCTGTAAGCACAACCCCCACCTGTGGACGTCGGGCCTCATACCACCCTCATGAGTCTGTTTCTGACCCTTTGAGCAGACACATGCACATTTGTGGCCTGCTGGAGGTCATTTGCAGGCCTCTGGCAGTGCTCCTCCTTGCACAAAGGCGGAGGTACCGGTCCTGCTGCTGGGTTGTTGCCTCCTAGGCTTCCTCACGTCTCCTGATGTACTGGCCTGTCTCCTGGTAGCGCCTCCACGCTCTGGACACTACGCTGACAGACACAGCAAACCTTCTTGCCACAGCTCGCATTGATGTGCCATCCTGGATGAGCTGCACTACCTGAGCCACTTGTGTGGGTTGTAGACTCCGTCTCATGCTACCACTAGAGTGAAAGCACTGCCAGCATTCAAAAGTGACCAAAACATCACCCAGGAAGCATAGGAACTGAGAAGTGGTCTGTGGTCACCACCTGCAGAACCACTCCTTTATTGGGGGTGTCTTGCTAATTGCCTATAATTTCCACCTTTTGTCTATTTCCATTTGCACAACAGCATGTGAAATTAATTGTCAATCAGTGTTGCTTCCTAAGTGGACAGTTTGATTTCACAGAAGTGTGATTGACTTGGAGTTACATTGTGTTGTTTAATAAGTGTTCCCTTTATTTTTTTGAGCAGTGTATATAAATATATACATATACAAAAAAAGTACAGTGTCCTCAAATGTAGGCCATGCCGGCTGTCACCTTGGTCAGTGACTTGTGTCACTCAACAGTGCTGCAGACTGGGAAGCAGATGCAGCCATATTAATGAGGTTGTTGTTTGATGTAAATGGAAGAACATATACCTGCTGAAGGTCACTGACGAGCAATATCGTATGGGCCTGTCATTCCTGCTTATTGTTGCGGTTCAGAATGGCATTGACAGAATGAGAGGCAAAAGAAAAGAGTTAATGAATGTGTTTGGTTTTCTATTAACACAGACAATTATACTTGCTGTTAACATTCGAAACAACCTCTGTATTCATTTATAAAGGCTGTTCGAGTGAGACATAGTGGTCTATAGAAAGTGTACCCAAACATTGTTTTTCAATATAGTTACCTTTGTCAGAATGTGATTCCTCTTCTGGGAAATAAACAATTGGTGAGCAGTAGTGTAGCAGGAGATTTGCAATTTAGCCAGACAGTGTGTGAGTAATGCACCGGAGATGGAGAAGAGATTCATCAGATAGTACTCCATTATCTATGCATTTAGGATATTACTGTCCAAAATAAGATCACATGATTGATCAGGCCAGAGACAGTGTTATGTTTAGAAGATAATCTGCACGGTCTGATAATGAACACAATTAACTGTATGTATTAGCAGGCTCACATATTATAGTACTAATTACTTAGGATGAATTCTGCCCCATAAATAATTTAGGAGATGCTAAGTATGCATTAATACAATTAACACAACTTTATTAAAATAAAGTCACAAACATACACATCTTGCTTTTAACTTAACAAATATTGCAGTCATGCACACACATTGCTTCCCCCTTAACTTATTTTTTCTTTGAACACAAGCAAACGCTTAAGAGTAAAAGCATACAACTGAATATTAGTAAACAAATTGTCTTCTGGGGTTTTCTGCAACATTTTCTGGTACCAGTAAATTCAACATTAAAGTATCTGTTTGTCTTCTACTGTAACATCTACTGAATGTGACCATCAATTTATTACACAACAACAACATAATATACTCTTTTTTTAAATGAAAAAACAAATAAACCAACCAATCACATTTTACAGTTTGGTCGTCTTCAAACACACTATGCAGTGATTTCGCTGTGGCACTGGACATAACTTCCATAAATAACACATCCCCAAAGAACCAACCAAGACTATACATATTGTAAGGTACAATCACACTTCACTATGCCCAACCACTTCAATTATAAAGGCTATTAGGGTGGAATACAATATATACTGGACCACAACATTCATCTGATCATAGAGGAAAATGGCAATCTTTTTTAATTCACATAAAGCTGTTCTTCACATTGCACAATGAAAACTATAATGAAGCCACCCATGGAGTCCACACATTGAGCATCTAGATGTCCTCGAGCTGAATTTGCATCCATTTACATTTATGATGTTCCATGTCTATATGTAATGTCTAACTGCAAGATTAACTTAACTTGAACCAAGAGGAATGAATTTATAGGCTTCCTCCTCGGTACATCTTGACAAATTGGATATATCCATGGAAAATTGTTTTTCCTGGTATGCTTGGTTATTATGCCTCTATTAAATGGAAAAACATGTTTCCTGGACAAGTCAAAAGACAACTCCACGGGAGTACTATTGTTTGAAGTAACATACAGATAAGCGTCTTATGATTTACACCAGGGTTCACCAATTACATTCAGCCGTGTGTCGATTTTTCCTTGAGCGGGTTGGTTGGGGGGCCGGCACATAGTTCTAAATCATTTGTACACTGGAAATTGACCGCAATAATCGCAAACAGATATAGTATTTGACAAAAACTGAACTTTTTCAAACCTTGAATACATTGGGAATTTTAAACCTTGATTTCAGTGGGATATGATCACATATGCCTCTCTACTACTTGGGAACAGATTTCCTACATTAAAATCAGTCAATTATGTCCAACAAAGAAAATAATTAAAAGGGGGAGGGGGCTCATTAATATATACATTCCAAATAATGATCCATGCTTCTTTGAAAATACAGTTGAAGTCGGAAGTTTACATACACCTTAGCCAAATATATTTAAACTCGGTTTTTCACAATTCCTGACATTTAATCCAAGTATACATTCCCTGTCTTAGGTCAGTTAGGATCACCACTTAATTTTAAGAATGTGAAATTAAGTGAAGAATAATACTAGAGAGAATGATTTATTTCAGCTTTTATTTCTTTCATCACATTCCCATTGGGTCAGAAATTAACATACACTGAATTAGTATTTGGTGGCATTGCCTTTAAATTGTTTAACTTGGGTCAAAAATTTCGGGTAGTCTTCCGCAAGCTTCCCACAATAAATTCGGTGAATTTTGTCCCATTCCTCCTGACAGAGCTGGTGTAACTGAGTCAGGTTTGCAGGCCTCCTTGCTCGCACACGCTTTTTCAGTTCTGCCCACAAATTTTCTATAGGTTTGAGGTCAGGGCTTTGTGATGGCCACTTCAATACCTTGACTTTGTTGTCCTTACGCCATTTTTCACAACTTTGGAAGTATGCTTGGGGTCATTGTCCATTTGGAAGACCCATTTGCGACCAAGCTTTAACTTCCTGACTGATGTCTTGAGATGTTGCTTCAATATATCCACATAATTTTCTGTCCTCATGATGCCATCTATTTTGTGAAGTGAAACCGTCCCTCCTGCAGCAAAGCACCCCCACAACATGATGCTGCCACCCCCCTTCTTCACGGTTGGGATGGTGTTCTTCGGCTTGCAAGCGTCCCCCTTTTTCCTCCAAACATAACGATGGTCATTATGACCAAACAGTTCTATTTTTGTTTCATCAGACCAGAGGACATTTCTCCAAAAAGTACGATCTTTGTCCCCGTGTGCAGTTGCAAACCATATTATGGCTTTTTTTTATGGCGGTTTTGGAGCAGTGGCTTCTTCCTTGCTGAGCAGCCTTTCAGGTTATGTCGATAGAGGACTAATTTTACTGTGGATATAGATACTTTTGTACCTGTTTTCTCCAGCATATTCACAAGGTCCTTTGCTGTTGTTCATGGATTGATTTGCACTTTTCATACAAAAGTATGTTCATCTCAAAGAGACAGAACACGTTTCCTTCCTGAGCGGTATGACGGCTGTGTGGTACCATGGTGTTTATAATTGCATACTATTGTTTGTACAGATGAATGTGGTACCTTCAGGCATTTGGAAATTGCTCCCAAGGATGAACCAGACTTGTGGAGGTCTACAACTTTTTTTCTGAGGTCTTGGCTGATTTCTTTTATGATTTTCACATGATGTCAAGCAAAGAGGCACTGAGTTTGAAGGTAGGCCTTGAAATACATCCACAGGTACATCTCCAATTGACTCAAATTATGTCACTTAGCCTATCAGAAGCTTCTAAAGCCATGACATAATTTTCTGGAATTTTCCAAGCTGTTTAAAGGCACAGTCAACTTAGTGTATGTAAACTTCTAACCCACTGGAATTGTGTTACAGTGAATTATAAGTGAAATAATCTGTCTGTAAACAATTGTTGGAAAAATTACCTATGTCATGCACAAAGTAGATGTCCTAACCGACTTGCCAAAACAATAGTTGGTTAACAAGAAATTTGTGGAGTGGTTGAAAAACAAGTTTTAATGACTCCAACCTAAGTTTATGTAAACTTCCGACCTCAACTGTATATATATATATAATAATTTATCAAACCTACAAGCAATACAATACTCTATTATTATGGTGGGAGATTATAATACTGTTTTAAATACCTCAATGGACCGTAAAGGAAATCACAGTACAAACTGTCCCCCTCATACGCTTAAGGAAATCACAAATGTCCTGGATATATTGGAACTAGTGGATATATGAAGGCTTAAATATCCTGACCAAGTTAGATATACATGGCGGAGGCTCAATCAAGCTAGTCGTCTTGACTACTTTCTTATGTCATTCTCGCTGGCACCAAAAAAAAAAAAAAAAAAAAAAAAGAAGTTGGAGGAAAAACAAAAAGAAATGGAGGAACTTATTCAAGAAAGATCAAGTGTAATATATTATAAAAATAAAGCGAACTGTATGGATTATGTCACATATGATTCACCAAACAAGATTTTTAAAGTGGAAGCAAAGTACCATAAGCATATGTTTTCGTTTCAGTCTCCTCCATCTCCACCGAAGATAATTGTATGGATTTTTTTCTATGAATAATGTAAAATTAACAGCTGTACAGAAAGACTCATGTTAAAGACTTTAAGTCCAGGACAACTCTAGGATTGGATGGCATACCAGTGGAGGTATACCAAAACTTGGTAGATTATCAGATACTCAACAAGAAGGTCTGATTACATTATTACTGAAACTGATCAAAGAGGTAAATATAAAGATCCGGTCCATTAAAAAAAATTGGAGGCCTCTTAAACTTCAGTGTTGTGGTGCAGAAATTCTAGAAAAATGTATATTATTCAGACGATACATTGGAGATAATATAAGACAAGTACTGGAAGCAATAGAATATTATGAAAAATCTGGAAAACCAGGTCTGGTATTCATAGCTGACTTTGAAAAGGCTTTTGATAAAGTATGACAGGAATTTATATATTAATGCCTGGAATATATCGATTTTGGAGAATCTCTTATACAATAAAGTTATGTAGAGTAACCTTACGTGTAAAATAGTAAATAATGGCTCGTTCTCAGAAAGTATTAAACTGTTAAGAGGAGTAAAACAAGGTGGTCCACTATTGGCATATCTATTTATTATGGCCATCGGAATGTTAGCTATTAAAATCAGATCCAACAATAATATCAAGGGGTTAGAAATCAAGGGCATAAACATAAAGGTGGCATTGTATTCTGATGATTCATGTTTTCTTTTAAATCCACAATTTGGATCCCTTCACAGCCTCATAGAGGATCTTGAGACTTTTTCTAACCTCTCTGGATTACAACCAAATCATGATAAATGTAATATAGTACGTATTGGATGACAAAAAATACAACTTTTACATTACCATATAGTTTACCAATAAAATGTTCTGGCGGTGATGTGGACATTCTCGGTATACATATCCAGAAATAAATAAATTATTTTACTACAATAGAGTTTAATAAAGTTAGCAAAAATTTATTTTTCTACCATGGTATCAAAAAGACCTGTCTTGTGGAAAAATCACCCTGATTAACTCTTTAGTCATATCCCAGTTTACCTGTTTGCTTATGACCTTGCCTACACCTAGCGACCTGTTTTTTTTAATTATATGAGCAAAAGAAAATAATATTTTATTTGTAACGTCATGCCAGATAAAATGAAATGGGCCTATGTATATAATTAATATCAATTCAGAGGGCAGAAATGATTAAATATTAAAGCATTAACCCTCTCACTAAAGGCGTCAGTCATACAAAAGTTAAATTTAAATCCAAACCGGTTCTCTAGCAGATTAGTAAGAATGTCTCACCCCATGTTCATGAATGGCCTTTTTTTACTTTATTCAGAATACAACCTCTCACTTTCAGCTATTTGAAAATGAAAAAAGCTCCAAAATATAGCTAGTTTTAAAACAAGCCATAGAAGGTTGGTTGCAATTTCAGTTTAATCCACCAGAAAAGACAGAATGAATAATACAACAAATATTGTGGTTAAACTCAAATATAATAATTACAAAAATATATATATTTTGGGGAAAAAAAAGTATAATCTTTGTAAATTATATCATAAATAGGACTGGTGGAGTTGTCACACATGCAGCTAACGAAAATATATGGAAATGTCTGCTCTACCCAAAATTACAACCAACTAATTGCAGCATTAATGCAAAAATGAGAGGCAAGTGCGAGGGGGAAAATTAAGGAACTTGTTTGTTGGGCCTGTATTAAAGACCAAAATAGGTTAAGGTCAAAGTTATGAAAACTTAGGACACTAAAGAGGCCTTTCTACTGACTCTGAAAAACACCAAAAGAAAGATACCAAGGGTCCCTGCTCATCACTGACATTATTCCATTTCTGTTAATCACATGTCCGTGGAACTTGTTTTATGTATCAGTTGTTGAATCTTATTATGTTCATACAAATATTTACACATGTTAAGTTTGCTGAAAATAAACACAGCTGACAGGGAGAGGACGTTTATTTTTTTGCTGAGTTTATATATGGGGGATACAACCATCCCAGCTCTGCAGACTTTGCTGCGAAGAGACAGAATCATAAGATAATTTGTTTTGATACTGTCCATACGGAGCTTGTTTTTGGTCGCAGGTCCAGGAATGGTTGAAGAAGTGCAACATTTGCAGAATAGCACTACTGGTTGATTTGAAAAGTCATAGTCGATCAATATTATAATAATACTCTTAGCAAAAATATTTATCTTTCATTTACAATCTTTAGAAACTATAAGAATAGAAAGGTTCAAAACGTTTGTGAAACATCACAGTAAATGTGTATATAGTATGTATAAGCTGGAAGTAGAAGACTAAGTGTTGTTGTCCAATAGTTTACTCCAATTAGGGGAGGGGTGATAAGGTTATGGGAAAATATATTTAAAACAAAGTGTTTATATACAGTACCAGTCAAATATTTGGACACACCTACTTGTTCAAGGGTTTTTCTTATTTTTACTATTTTCTACATTGTAGAATAATAGTGAAGACATCAAAACGATGAAATAACCCATATTGAATCATGTAGTAATGAAAAAGTGTTAAACAACTCAAAATATATTTTAGATGACAGCTTTGCACACTCTTGGCATTCTCTCATCCAGCTTCACCTGGAATGCTTTTTCAACAGTCTTGAAGGAGTTCCCACATATGCTGAGCACTTGTTGGCTGCTTTTCCTTAACTCTGCAGTCCAACTCATCTCAAACCTTCTCAATTGGGTTGAGGTCGGGTGATTGTGGAGGCCAGGTCATCTAATGCAGCACTCCATCACTCTCCTTGGTCAAATAGCCCTTACACAGCATGCAGGTGTGTTTTGGGTCATTGTTCTGTTGAAAAACAAATGATAGTCCCACTAAGCGGAAACCAGATGGGATGGCGTATCGCTGCAGAATACTGTGGTAGCCATGCTGGTTAAGTGTGCCTTGAATTCTAAATAAATCACAGACAGCAAACCCCACACCATCACACCTCCGCCTCCATGCTTCACGGTGGGAACCACACATACAGAGATCATCCGTTCACCTACTCTGCATCTCACAAGGACACAGCGGTTGGAACCAAAAATGTTTGGACTCATCAGACCAAAGGACAAATTTTGACCGGTCTAATGTCCATTGCTCATGTTTCTTAGCCCAAGTAAGTCTCTTCTTATTATTGGTGTCCTTTAGGAATGGTTTCAGCAATTCAACCATGAAGGCATGATTCACGCAGTCTCCTCTGAACAGTTTATGTTGAGATGTGTCTGTTACTTGAACTCTGAAGCATTTATTTGGGCTGCAATTTCTGAGGCTGGTAACTCTAATGAAATTATCCACTGCAGCAGAGGTAACTCTGGGTCTTCCTTTCCTGTTTCATCATAGCGCTTGATGGTTTTTGCGACTGCACTTGAAGAAACTTTGAAAGTTCTTGAAATGTTCCGGATTGACTGACCTTCATGTCTTAAAGTAATGATGAACTGTAATATCTAGTTGCTTATTTGAGCTGTTCTTGCCATAATATGGACTTGGTCTTCTACCTCATGAAGCTGGTTGAGAGAATGCCAAGAGTGTGCAAAGCTGTTGTCAAGGCAAAGGGTGGCTACTTTGAAGAATCTAAAATAAAAAATTGGTTTAACACTTTTTTGGTTACCACATGATTTCATATGTTTTATTTCATAATTTTGATGTCTTCACTACAATGTAGAAAATTGTAAAAATTATGAAAAACCCTTGAATGAATAGGTGTCCAAACGTTTGACTGGTACTGTAATATATACAGTGCATTCAGAAAGTATTCAGAAAGACTCCTTGACTTTTTCTACATTTTGTTACGTTACAGCCTTATTCTAACATTTATTATATTGTTATTTTCCCTCATCAATCTACACACAATACCCCATAATGACAAAGCAAAAAAGGTTTTTAGAAATGTTGGCAAATGTATAAAATATATTTACATAAGTATTCAGACCCATTATTCAGTACTTTGAAACACCTTTGTCAGCAATTACAGCCTCGAGTCTTCTTGGGTATGACGCTACAAGCCTGGCACACCTGTATTTGGGGAGTTTCTCCCATTTTTCTCTGCAGATCCTCTCAAGCTCTGTCAGGTTGGATGGGGAGCATTGGTGCACAGCTATTTTCAGGTCTCTCCAGAGATGTTCGATCGGGTTCAAGTCCAGGCTCTGGCTGTGCCACTCAAGGACATTGAGACTTGTCCCGAAGCCACTTCTGCATTGTCTTGGCTGTGTACTTAGGTTCGTTGTCCTGTTGGAAGGTCTGAGTCTGAGGTCCTGAGCGCTCTAGAGCAGGTTTTCATCAAGGATCTCTCTGTACTTTGATCCTTTCATCTTACCCTCAATCCTGACTAGTCTCCCAGTCCCTGAAAAACATCCCCACAGCATGATGCTTTCACCCCATGCTTCAGGGATGGTGGCAGGTTTCCTCATAACGTGACGCTTGGCATTCAGGCCAAAGTCTTCAATCTTGGTTTCATCAGACCAGAGAATCTTGTTTCTTTAGGTGCCTTTTGGTCAACTCCAAGTGGGCTGTCATGTCCGTCTGGCCACTCTACCATAAAGGCATGATTGGTGGAGTGCTGCAGAGATCCTTGTCCATCTGGAAGGTTCTCCCATCTCAACAGAGGAACTCTGGAGCTCTGTCAGAGTGACCATTGGGTTCTTGGTCACCTCCCTGACCAAGGCCCTTCTCCCCCGATTGCTCAGTTTGGCCGGGCGGCTTGGTGGATTCAAACTTCTTCCATTTAAAAATGATGGAGGCCAATGTGTTCTTGGCGACCTTCAATGCTGCAGAAATTTTCCAGTACCCTTCCCCAGAACTGGGCCTCGAATTCCTTCGACCTTATGGCTTGGTTTCTGCTCTGACATGCACTGTCAACTGTGGAACCTTAAATAGACAGGTGTGTGCCTTTCTAAGTCATGTCCAATCAATTGAATTTACCACAGGTGGTCTCCAATCAAGTTGTAGAAACATCTCAAGGATGATCAATGGAAACAGGATGCACCTGAGCTCAATTTCGAGTCTCATAGCAAAAGGTCTGAATACTTATGTAAATAAGGTATTTCTGTTTTACATTTTTTATAAATTTGCAAAAAATGTCTAACCTGTTTTCGCTTTGTTATTATGGGGTATTGTGTGTAGATTGATAAGGAAAATGTTTAATTTAATACATTTTAGAATACGGCCGTAGCGTAACATAATGTTGAAACAGTCAAGTGGTCTGAATACTTTCTAAATGCACTGTGTATATATCACCTGCCAGCCAAATACGCACAACTATTGGGGAAACCATGATTTACACTGTAAGCCCCGTCTGGCTGAATGTGAAAATTAATCCAATCTGATTTCTTGCAGCACAACAATGAGTTTTTCAAAGTATTAATTGTGAGCCAGCAGATGTAGGTATGAAGATTAAGGTAAGCAATGTTCGTTATTAGGATGCATTCTAATCCCTCATATAGTGCTTACCGGCCGGACCTGGGTCACCTTCTCCACTGCTGTGAACTGTGAGGTAGTTGCTATAGCGGCAGGTTTTCTTGACCTGTTCCTCCTCTGCCATCTGGCCAGTGATGGACGTCTGGCCTTGCTGGGTAAGCCGTGTCAGGCGGAAGGGGGAGCGCCTGAAAGAGCCGGTCAGGGTAGTGTTGTTCTCTGACTCACGGCTGAACGTGGCTGTGCTCCGACAGTAGCGCTTCAGGCCATGGCGGAAATGGATGGTGAACAGGCCGTAAGTTATTGGGTCCAAACAGGCATTGAAGAGGCCAAAAATAAAGAGCATATGAGTCAAAGAATGAGAGACCGTCTCATCCATATCGTCAGGGAAGAACCAGTACCACAGTCCCAACAGGTAGTAAGGGGTCCAGCAGACGATGAAGGAAGTCACGATAACAATGCTCATCTTCAAAGTCCTCATCCGTGCTTTTGGAATGTTGTTGTGAGAGCGTCGGAGATGTATCTCCTTAGAAGACACTGTAACAAGGCAATAAACACTTGCTCATAATCTTAGCATCTAACACCAAATTTGACAATAAGTCTCAATTACCTTTATCTTCAAATACACAGTGCTCTTTGTAACCCCCTCATGAACAACTGTATACTACACCTACCACTACTGCAACTAGTGGTACTACAATTGATGGTAAAATATGTAATTTGACCTACTGTTTCCGTGGGTCATGCGGCTGGATATCTCTACCAAGATACGTGTGTAACAGAAGATCATGATGATCAGCGGCAGCAGGAAAAGACAAGCAAAGGTGAACATGTTGTACAGGGTTTCCTGCCAGTGTTGGACAAAGCTCCCATGGGTAGTGCACTGGGTAAACTTCTCTGGAACCGTGATGGTCACACTGTGGAATATCAGCATCTGCATGACAACACAAAGGAAACAGACTTTAACCATAACAACATGTCTTTAACAATAATTATATGGCCTGGCTTCAGTGTTGTACTACATAAAATAGTAGTGTTTCATGCAGCAGAAGCTCAATCCTGCCTAGTCTGCAGTCAATGTGAGTAATACACTGCAGATGTCATTCAATTTGCAATGAAATTAGGTGAAAAGAAATTAGGTGAAAAGAGCCAAGTGTTGAATGCTTGAAATGAATTATGAAAAAGTAATAATTGCAAGGCAAGGTCTTCTTTTAGTAACATTTTTTTTTTTAAGCCTATGTAGTTGGATGGCTTTTATTCGCAGCAATGTATAATTGCTGTCATAATCATGAGTCAGTCAATTATGTAGGGCAGGCCCTCCTCACCAGTTATCAATCACATTTAAAAAGGTTACTCTTAAACCATGGACAATAGTGACTGCAACGCCTGTACTGTAATTCCCTTCAGGAAAGTGTTTCTGAGTTTTGTTCTAAATTATTGCTACAATCATTAGGTTTATAATTGCCGTAAAAATCAAGTCAGTCATGTCCATTTGCTATACATTTATTTGAATAAGTTCAATACAGGATCCTCTTCAATTTGCTCATGCTCACCTACAAAGCACTCAATGGACTGGTGCCCACATTCTGTACCTTACTGACCTCCTGTATCCCTACACTCCCACCTGTTCACTGCGCTCCTCACACACTGGCCTCCTCACCATTCCTCTCACCAGGCTCCGCTCTATCAGAAACCAGGCTTTTAGCAGTGCAGCTCCCCAACTCTGGAACTCAATCCCTCTCCATGTCAGAACCTCACAATCCATACACATATTCTAGTCCACACTAAAGACACACCTCTTCACACAGGCTTAGCTTTTATCCACTGTCTAGTTCACTTCCCTGGTTAGTCTGTCATCATGTTTAGTGTTCTCCACGGTTTGTCTGTCATCATGTTTAGTGTTCTCCACGGTTAGTCTGTCATCATGTTTTAGTCTTCTCCACGGTTGTCTGTCTCATGTTTAGTGTTCTCCACAGTTAGTCTGTCATCATGTTTAGTGTTCCCACTGTTATTCTGTCATCATGTTTAGTGTTCTCCACGGTTAGTCTGTCATCATGTTTAGTGTTCTCCACGGTTAGTCTGTCATCATGTTTAGTGTTCTCCACGGTTAGTCTGTCATCATGTTTAGTGTTCTCCACGGTTAGTCTGCACATCATGTTTAGTGTTCTCCGGTTAGTCTGTCATCATGTTTAGTGTTTTCCACGGTTAGTCTGTCACTATGTTTAGTGTTCTCCACGTTTAGTCTGTCACCATGTTTAGTGTTCCTCACGGTTAGTCTGTCATCATGTTTAGTGTTTCTCCAGTTAGTCTGTCATCATGTTTAGTGTTTCCACGGTAGTCTGTCATCATGTTTAGTGTTCTCCAGTTTAGTCTGTCTCATGTTTAGTGTTCTCCGGGTTAGTCTGTCATCATGTTTAGTGTTCTCACCTGGTTAGTCTGCCATCATGTTTAGTGTTCTCCACGGTTTGTCTGTCATCATGTTTAGTGTTCTCCACGGTTTGTCTGTCATCATGTTTAGTATTCTCCACGGTTAGTCTGTCATCATGTTTAGTGTTTTCCACGGTTATTCTGTCATGTTTGGTGTACTTTATATGAAGTGCATTAGACCCCTTGACTTCATCCACATTTTGCTACGTTACAGCCTTGTTCTAAAATGGATTAAATGCATTATGTTCCTAATCAATCTACACACAATACCCCATAATGACAAAGTGAAAATAGGTTTTTAGAAATGTTTGCAATTTTTTTTTATTTTTTTATTACTTGATTGGGGTCCAACTGTGGTAAATTCAATTGATTTGACATGATTTGGAAAAGGGAAACACATCTGTCTATATAAAAGGTCCCACAGTTGACAGTGCATGTCAGAGCAAAAACCAAGCCATGAGGTCGAAGGAATTATCAGTAGAGCTCTGAGAAAGGATTGTGTCGAGGCACAGATTTGGGGAAGGGTAGCAAAACATGTCTGCAGCATTGAAGGTCCCCAAGAACATAGTGGCCTCCATCATTCTTAAATGGAAGAAGTTTGGAACCAAAGACTCTTCATAGAGCTGGCCGTCCGGCCAAACTGAGCAATCGGGGGAGAAGGGCCTTGGTCGGGCAGGTGACCAAGAACCCCAGATGGTCACTCTGACAGAGCTCCAGAGTTCCTCTTTGGAGATGAGAGAACCTTCCAGAAGGACAACCATCTCTGCAGCCCTCCACCGATCAGGCCTTTATGGTAGAGTGGCCAGATGGAAGCCACTCCTTGGTAAAAGGCACATGACAGCCCGCTTGGAGTTTGCCAAAAGGCACCTACAGACTCTCAGACCATGAGAAACAAGATTAGCTGGTCTGATGAAACCAAGATTGAACACTTTGGCCTGAATGCCAAGTGTCACATCCAGAAGAAACTTGCCACCATCCCTACGGTGAAGCATGCTGATGGCAGCATCATGCTGTGGGGATGTATTTCAGCGGCAGGGACTGGGAGACTAGTCAGGATCGAGGGAAAGATGAACGGAGCAAAGTACAGAGAGATCCTTGATGAAAACCTGCTCCAGAGCACCCAGGACCTCAGACTGGGGCGAAGTTTCACCTTCCAACAGGACAATGACCCTACGTACACAGGTCTCAATGTCCTTGAGTGGCCCAGCCAGAGCCCAGACATGAACCTGGTCGAACATCTCTGAAGAGACCTGAAAATAGCTGTGCAGCGACGCTCCCCATCCAACCTGACAGAGCTTGAGAGGATCTGCAGAGAAGAATGGGAGAAACTCCCCAAATACAGGTGTGCCAAGCTTGTAGCGTCATGCCCAAGAAGACTCAAGGCTGTAATCGCTGCCAAAAGGTGCTTCAACAAAGTACTGAGTAAAGGGTCTGAATACTTATGTAAATTTAATTACATTTCATTTTATTTATTTTTTGCAAAAATTTCTAAAAACCTGTTTATGCATTGTCATTACGGGGCATTGTGTGTACATTGATGAGGGAAAACATGATTTAATCCATTTCAGAATAAGGCTGTCACGTAACAAAATGTGGTAAAAGTCAAGGGGTCTGAATACTTTCCGAATGCACTGTACTTACTTATTTTACTGGGATTTTATTCCTTTTTATCCAGCTGATTTTGTTGTATGTAAAGTGACTTTGGGTGTCATGAAAACAGATTAAAATAAAATGTGTTATTATTATTATTATAATAAAGCTGTATAATAAAGCTCTATAATAAAACAGGGTTGTTATGTCCTCCGATGTATATTTTGATAATTGTTGTGGTGTCCTGAGACCAGGTTGAGGAGAGAAAACATGAAACCTCTCTTAACCTGAGCCTCACCTGGGGAACAGACAGAATCACACTCATCACCCACGCCACAGACAACATGATCTTGCTTCTCTTCTTGGCCTCATTGATGGCCAGTGGGTTGAGGATAGCAGACTGGCGGTCCAAGCTAATGACCACTGTGACAAAAGCACAGGAGTACATGGCAACAAGTTTCATGAACATCAGCAGCCTACAGGCGACGTCTCCTGCCTGCCACTGAACTGTGATATTCCAGACAGCATCAACAGGCATGACGATGAAAGTCACCAGCAGGTCTGCCACAGTCAAGTTAATTATTAATATCCTAACGTGGGACTTGCGCTTTCCGTTGGTATTGGCGGCCCACAGCACAGCGAGGTTACAGACAGCTGACATGGCACACAGAGTGAAAGTAATGATTACTCTGACTTTGGCTGCTGTGGAGAAGGTGGGCAGCTGTAGTGAGTCTCCATTTGCACTCTTATTGCAGATGGGGGTGGGTGCTTCACAGCTGGTGTTCTGGGCTTGTTCCATCATTTGGTAAAACATCATGATCTCATGTGACATTCTCAAGCTGTCATTCATATCCCACAGGAACACCAGAGACAATATCTTCTCTGGTTCTCCAGCAATGTGTTCATATGAACAGGTCACCCTATAAGAATAAATGGTTGGAAAAGAGGGATGTTTAGTATTCAGTTTCTGCACTTGTTGTTACATACTGATTATACATAGTCAGCTTACTAGCAATTATGCTCTGCACAGACACAATAATACCCTACAGTTATGGTGGATTACTATATGAAAAAGCAGTACATACTCTACACTGATTTGCATTAAAATACATACCCTCTCATATCATGTTCAGATGCTACAATAAAACATTTACAAAGTGTGGTTAGTGATCTAATACTAATCATCTATTCAGAACACAATGATAATAATTAAAGCATATATATACACTCCCCATCAGAACAGCCTCAATTCATCGAAAGCATTCCACAGGGACGCTGGCCCATGTTGACTCCAATGTTTCTCCCAGTTGTGTCAAGTTGACTGGATGTCTTTTGGTTGGTGGACCATTCCAGGGTGTATCACAACTAGCAGTGATTGGGAGTCCCATAGAGCGGCGCACAATTGGCCCAGCGTCGTCTGGGTTTGGCCGGTGTAGGCCACCATTGTAAATAAGAATTTGTTCTTAACTGACTTGCCTAGTTAAATAAAGGTTAATTAAAAAATAAAAACATTTTATTACACAAGGGAAACTGTTGAGTAAAAAACCCAGCAGCATTGCAGTTCATGACACAATCCAGTGTGCCTGGCACCTACTACCATACCCCTTTCAAATGCACTTAAATATTTTTGTCTTGCCCAATGGCACACATAAACAATCCAATTGTCTCAAGGCATAAAAATCTTTCTTTAACCTGACTTCTCTCCTTCATCTACACTGATTGAAGTGGGTTTAACAAGTGACATCAATACGGGATCATAGCTTAAACCTGGATAGTCCAAGTCATGGAAAGAGCAGGTGTTGTGTTGTAGGGTCAGACATAGTAGTACGGCTCACGGGGAGCAAATTTGGGTTAAGTGCCTTGCTCAAGGACACATCGATAGATTGTATTCGAAACAGCGACCTTCCGGTTACTGGCCCAATGCGCTAACCGCTAGGCTACCTGCCGCCTACTCTGTGTGTGTGTGTGTGTGTGTAACATTCTTATGGTGTAGAATCAATAACATTCTAGAAAACTGAATAGGTTGAGTGTCAGCATCCGCAGGGGCATCTTATGTTCATTTACTGCAATAAGCATTACCTTCGCCTGAGCAGAAAGCATAGCTATCTTACATGGTAAGCAGAAATAGAAATGTCGAACCAATCAGCCATAGAACAAACTGGTACATTAGCCTATGTGATATTCCGATTGACCTTGAAGTATATACAATGAGCTCTTGGAATCACAGAGGAGTTAGTTGATTGTGTTCCATTTTTCACCCATTTGAAGACTCCCATAGTACCAACTTGACTGAAAGAAACTACTAACCTGTTAAAGTGGCGGCAAATTCCCCATCAAAAGCACCTGTTCGTTCCTCGTGAATCGCGCTGCTGCAATATTTTGTTTTGCCTTATCCCAGTGAAACAGTGAAAGGAAAAAAACTTTGTGACAAGATTACGCTTTCAGTTCTTTCCCCCCTGAAGTTGTAGCAGATGGTTTAGAAGCGTTTCTTAATTGTTTTCTATAATGCTTTTATAATAGGAGATAATGGTATAGCTGTCGAACGCCTGCTTAATATAGTATTGGAGATAACTATTGCGATTATCAGACTTCAAGTACAATAATGCAATTCTGTGGTTTGTTCTCGGCACCCTTTCCTCAGCATCTTTATCGTTGCATATTGACCTGTGTGAAGCTAGCCACAATAAGGATTAGCCACTATAGTGGAATCAAAATAAAAGTCCCCGGTCGAAAGTGATTCAAACGGATACAAAAAGTGGAATCATGCCATATTTGGAATAGATAATGCTAAACAATATCGGAATGTTTTTATATGAATTCAACAATAGAATAATTACCTAATTTGACTATTGTGCATATTGAGTGTGAGTTTTTGCAAAGAAGTTATATAGCTAGCTATCTACCTACCTAGATGATATTAGAGTTAGAATGCACTATTGTAAAGTGGTTGTTCCACTGGATATCATAAGGTGAATGCACCAATTTGTAAGTCGCTCTGGATAAGAGCGTCTGCTAAATGACTTAAATGTAAATGTAAATTAGAAGCACAACCTTAACCTTAGGCCCACCCACTTGGGAGCCAGGCCCACCAATCAGAATTAGTTTTTCTCCACCAAAGGGCTTTATTACAGACAGAAATATTCCTCAGCAAAAATATAAACGCAACAGTAAAGTGTTGGTCCCATGTTTCATGAGCTGAAATAAAATATCCCTGTATTTTTCAATTTGTGCACTAACTTGTTTATATCTCTGTTAGTGAGCATTTCTCATTTGCCAAGATAATCCATCCACCTGACAGGTGTGGCATATCAAGAAGCTGATTAAACAGCATGATCATAACACAGGTGCACCTTGTGCTGGGGACAATAAAAGGCCACTCTAAAATGCGCAGTTTTGTCACACATCACAATGTTACAGATGACTCAAGTTTTGAGGGAGCGTGCAATTGGTATGCTGACTGCAGGAATGTCCACCAGAGCTGTTACCAGAGAATTTAATGTTAATTTCTCTACCATAAGCAGCCTCCAATGTCGTTTTAGAGAATTTGGCAATACGTCCAACCGTCCTCACAACTGGAGACCACATGTAACCATGCCAGCCCAAAACCTCCAGATCCGGCTTCTTCACCTGCAGGATCGTCTGAGACCAGCCACATGATGAAACTGTGGGTTTGCACAACTGAAGAATTGCTGCACAAACTGTCAGAAAACCATCTGGTGGAAGCTCATCTGCATGCTCGTCATCCTCACCAGGGTCCTCACCAGGTTGTTAACCTGACTGCAGTTTGGTGTCGTATCCGACTTCAGTGGGAAAATGCTCACCTTCGATGGCCACTGGCACTCTGGAGAAGTGTGCTCTTCACGGATGAATCCCGGATTCAACTGTACCGGGCAGAACCACTGATTTCCTTATATGAACTGTAACTCAGTAACATCTTTGAAATTGTTGCATGTTGCATATAAAACAGCATATTGTGATTTTTGGTGGGGGTTTCATTTGTCGAAAAACCGTATGCGCAAGGTAGGTTTTATATAAAATATTGTTGACCATATGGTCAGCTCCAGGAGAATGAGAAACACAAACAGAATAAAAGCAAAGAAGCCATACTTAAACACAGCTATATCACACTATTCTTGTGAATTTAACTGGTCCATGTTGCTGCTGTCAATTGTGAGCAGCACATTTACCACTGCATTCAGTCTGAACCCCAGAATTAGCAGGAGGACAGCATTACATAGATGGGGAAAAAAGGTAGCAAAAATAGTACAGGTGCTATCTTGAACCTTAAAGGGTTCTTCAGCTGTTCCCATAAGAAAACTCTTTGAATAACCCTTTTGGTTCCAGGTAGAACCCTTTTCGGTACCATGTAGAACCCTTTCTACAGAGTTTTCTACATGAAATCCTATGGGGACAGCTAAAGAACCCTTTTGGAACCCTTTTATCTAAGAGAGATTAGACAATACAACTTAAGCATTAAGGAGAGCATTTTGTTGACAACATGGTGGTTTACACTATGTCTACTGTGTGTGAAAGATGTTAGAATCTTGTCACAGCTGTAGGTCCATTTGAGTGTGTGTGGTCACTTACTGTAGGCCTGCACATCAACCAGTACTGGGACCATTGGAGACTTGGGATGCTTCCTCTCAAAGTACTGCTTGATCTGGTCTGCATCTATAAAGGTCATGTGCAAAATAGAGCAAGTTAACAATCTGTGGTTTAGATTGAATTCAAAAGTTGACACATGATAAACTAAGCAATACGATGTAATACACTACTACACATATGAAAGACTGTACAATACAGGCCAGTACAATAGATAACACATGGAGAGGAACCAAAAGGCACATACAGTACCAACGAATACTACTCAGTGACAGACAGGGCAGGTGTGGACCAGTGATGTCTTGGCTGCAGTCTACTGGTTCTCAGTTGCTCCCTTCTTCTTAGCAGCCGCCGCCATGGCATCAGTCAACAAGTTCAACTTGAGAGTGGAGCATGCGTTATATACTGTATCAATAACCCCCCCACCCACCCCTACAATTGTACAAATAGTACAGAATAATGACATAAACAGGTGGACAGCTCCATATCTGAATGGTAGTAGTGTGCAAAAGCTTTTGTTCCAGCCCAACCCATACCCGATTACAAATCATAGCCTATCACTGTGATTCGGTATGTTGATTATTTAAGTCAGGTATTAGAGCTGAGCTGGGACAAAACTCTTCACACACTCCTGCTCTTCAGGACTTCCTACAATGACTGAAACAGACCAAAGCAGGAGAATAGTGTTCCAGGTTGAAACACCTTATCTAGTTGAGAGAGGAAGACTCAGGCACACCCATTGGTTCTGGAATAGAGAAGGTGCCAATAAGGTGACACCTATTCTACCTCAAAAACAAATGTGTGAATACCAATTCATTTAAAACCCCATTCATTTAAAAAGCCAAAGAAAGCTAAACTCATTTTTATCAATTTCTCATGCATTTAAATAGCTAGACAAATAGACGGCTAATGTTGCCTTAACTAGCTAACCATGAGCTAGATAGTTAAGCGATAATGCCCAAGAAGCCGGTGTTTGGAGGATATACTGGCACAGGTGTTGTTAGTCAAACTGTGCCAATATATCCTCCAAACACTGGCTTCTCTGGCATTATCACTTAACTATCTAGCTTGTATAGCTAGACTGTTGAATTTCCCTGTTTGACCACTAGGTTTTATGGGTATTATGGCATCTCCATTGTGGGGCTCTATAGAACATTCATATTGCAATGTACAGCCTTACCTATGGATCTTGATATCTTAAAATTGAGTTTTAGCCTAGTCAGTGACACCCGCAGAACACAACTGTGAAAAGTTTTCACGAATAATTAGCGTCATACTGTAGGTCTTA
This sequence comes from Salvelinus sp. IW2-2015, assembly GCF_002910315.2. Taxonomy (NCBI): domain Eukaryota; kingdom Metazoa; phylum Chordata; class Actinopteri; order Salmoniformes; family Salmonidae; genus Salvelinus; species Salvelinus sp. IW2-2015. The sequence continues at coordinate 67,533,156 of NC_036842.1, read as the reverse complement.
TTGTTAGACTCTTAAACCGGTGTGAAATTAGCCACATTAAGCTCACCAGTCAACTTACTATGCATTGAAAATTCATATTGCAATTTACATGCTTACCTCATATCCCAGCGATAATGCCTTGCATTACGCCTGGGGAAAAAAACACAAGATGGTGTCAACATACACGATCGCCCTGTTTCTAGTTCCTAGCTAATTTTGCCTAATATTTTTTTTGTGTTATTTGCTTATAAAGTTTCTTGTATTATTACCTACAGCCTGGAAATAACTAGCTAAGCACCTTCTTTGCCCGCTTTGAGGAAAACAATATCGAGCCACAAACACGGGCTCCAGACACTCACGAGGACTGTGTGCTCTCGTTCTCTGTGGCTGACGTAAATCATTTAAGCGTGTTAACCCTCGCAAAGCTGCCGGTCCAGACGGCATCCCAAGCCGCATCCTCAGAGTATGTGCAAACCAGCTGGCTGGAGTGTTTATGGACCTATTCAATCTCTCCATATTCCAGTCTGTTGTCCCCAGTTGCTTCAAGATGTACGCCACTGTTCCTGTACCCAAGAATGCGAAAGTAACTGAACTAAATGACTATTGCCCCATAGCACTCACTTCTGTCATCATTAAGTGCTCCACCTTACCAGACACCCTAGACCCACTACAATTTGCACATCGCACCAACAGATCCACAGACAACGCAATTGCCATTGCACTGCACACTGCCCTATCCAACCTGGACAAGCAAAATACCTATGTAAGAATGCTGCTCATCAACTACAGCTCAGCTTATCCCAAGGCAAACATTTTGACTATATCCACACAGCTACAAGGAATCACTTTTATGCTAGGGTTAGGACCTTATTTTGAAGCTTATAGAGACCCCAACTGATGTATAGAACAATCTGAAAATTGTTACAAAATCGTTTTTAAAATGTACTTTGGTTTAGATACAAGCATATAAAACCTCTAACACAAAAAGGGAAAGGGGGAATCCTAGACAGTTGCACAACTGAATGCATTCAACCAAGATGTGTCTTCTGCATTTAGCCCAACCCCTCTGTTCATTTGACTTGCTAAAAATCCTTGTTTTTTGTTACCTAACTTGCTTACCACTTTTTCCATGTGGTTTCTTCCTTCACAGACTCCATGAAAGGATAACCTCTTCCTAAAGATTTGGTCAAGTTATGAATTTTGTGTATGATTTCTGAGAAACAAGGGTGGCTCAACCTACCCCTTTGGCTCAATTTACTCCACTCTCCCCTACTAAACTTTAGTTGAGAAGTCAGCTAATTCAAAAACACAATGTAAAGAATGGACTGTCAGAGCTGTCACCGAACTAGATTATCCTAATGGTGATAAGCCTTTACACATGTAAATCAGCTCAAGGCCCGCCTTGACATGCTTCAGGCCAATCGCTTGGCCTGACAAATAATAAGTATAAATACAGTAATGTACACACTGAAGATATATATATATATATACTTTTAAATTCTTTTTTTAAAGCAAAATAGTGTTTTTTAGACACAACTGCAAACTTCAAGGAGCAGGCCAGTTCATTCAAGGAGTTGGTCTTATGGTGCCCACTGATGTCATCCTCCCCCTTGCTTGAGGAACAATAGAGAACAAAAGAGAGAACAAAACAGTTGTAGTCTGTAGATGTCACTGAGTATGCAGATACCCCATTTCATAGACCCAAGATCCATAGGTAAGGCTGTACATTGCAATATGAATGTCAATACTCACAATAAGCTGTATAGTGAGATGATTCCCCTCAGTTAAAGGTCGCTAATATGATCTACAACATTAATATTTGTGTATATTCTTCAGAATTGTAATCTGTGGGTTTCACCGTGTAGGCTGATACCTATGGATCTTGGTTCTGTGAATTGGGGTAAGGCTGTACAGTGCATATAAGTATGCCCCCAATGCAATTCTAAAGTCCAATACATCCACAGTGCAATTTCAACAGATTTTTACTTGTTTGGGGGGTGAAATTAACTAATTATTGTCTTTCTTTGAACTTCCATAACATTCCAACCTTGTTTAGCATTATCTAGCCCAAATATGGTATGATTGCACTATTTGTCCGTTTGAATATCTTTCGATGGGGGACTTGAATTTTGAAGGCAAACCACAAATTCCATCATCGTGGCTTATCCTTATTATGGCTAGCTTCACACAGGTCACATAACCTGTAATGCAGGGTACACTGTTGTCTGCAGTGTCACAACTGTTGCAGGTGGGAGAAGAGAGGAGAGAGGGGTTTCTGAGATCTGCCCACAGCACACTCCCTAATCACCTGAACGTCACAGCAGTTTGCCACATGCAGCTATAACTCCGCAGTCAGAATGCCTATGCTTCATGGCATTTGGCAGCCATCCGCATAAACGATCAGCTACGTATCATACCTTACACAGATTGTTTTATGAAAATAATTTTAGCTTTGATAGGAACTGTGAAACATTTTTACAAACTACACATTCTCTGACCAAGTCCTTTCATCTCTGACAAATTGATCACCATGTCATCATCATTCCTTTCTCTTCATTAACTGCTCCCCATAACTTTTTTTCTGTCATTATTTGCCTCATAGATTGAGATATTTCACACCCCATCTCTTCACTTGAAAAATGTAATCATTAATCCTTTCCATGTGAACCTAGGCCTATAGGTCATGCCAATGCTTGACATAACAGTACTCACAGTGCATTATAGCACCACCCCAGAGTGTAGCCTACTCTAGTAACCCTATTGGGGTAAACAGGGTATACTATAACCTGCTGCTATCCCGGTGGAGGTACAATACATCAATGAGTGTCGTGCCAGTGTTGCAGTTGTAGCATTGATAAGTTGATTATCGGCCAGGCCTTTGCCTCTTAAAAGCTGGTCTTGTTAATTCTGCAGATCCTTGCAATGAGAAGGCTGGAATGTCTCGATAGGATTGGAGCAGTGAAGGTGGTTCCAGAACCAAACTGTGAGTTTACTGTGGATTGTATTGTATGAAAAGTAGTGATGAGCATGCACTCCCATCAGAATTCCACCATCTCTCCCTACAGGGCAGGAGAAACATCCAAAGCATTTAATATGTTTTTGAATTATTTTGAATAGAAACTCAGTTTGTAATTAGAATTAAATCTCAGTATTTCTTTGAAAAGTAAAACAATCTGATCCAGATTAAACCCCATTTTCCCTTCTGCTGTCGAGAACTTTGCCTAACACATCATCCTTTTGACAAATTGTCTCCTTACTGTTCTGTCTGCTCTCATTAAACCCTGTGCAATCATCCCAAAACCCCAACCCAGCCTGAATTGGACAATTTGACTCATTTAAATGGAGAGGATTGAGCTGTGTTATAGCAGAGTGAGCAAAGAACGGTTATGTTAGTGGGCTGACACATGAAGGGGCTTTCTTTGTCAAGGAAGTAAACTTGACGTGTTTGAATCCTCACCACAGTTTCAGACTTTGGTTTCAAGGTGCTACATGTCATAGAAGAAAAGGGTGCTTATACTATATTTGTGTGGTACTGATTAGATGTGAAATGCCCTTCAGACAGAGTTTGTTGCTAATGTTGTTGCTCTGTAACTGTAAGAGTAAATAACAAAACATGAAGGGTGAAACAGGGCTCCACTCTCCCAAAATCCACAGAGGCCTCCTCTCATTCTCCTTCTTAAAATAGGTCAGGAATCATAGCTACTCTCGTCTTGAAATAATATGTGCCTTCAGAGGCCAACCAATATAATAGTGCCTTTCTGTCAGATATAGGAAAAAGTAGAGTAGCAACAGTAACAGCTAATGAAAAGTTGAAAAGAGAGTAACTTGGATGGTGACACATTCACCCAGAATCCCATAATGCCCACTCTTGCTGCCATTATAAAATGTGAGACTTTTTTGTGTCATTCGCAGTCATTTATAGTGTCCCTAAAGAAAGACTATAATAACAGCCACCATAACCTTGAATGCTGTGAATATTCAGTTTCATTGAATCCTCAGTAACTTTACTTTCTTGTTTTGTTGGAAGAATGCTATTTCTCCTCCCTTAGATTTGTTTGGATATAGCTCCTGGGAAGATGTACACACACAAAACTGTATCCATGATTTTATGCCTTTCATATTTCCAAATCTCATTGAACAAATTCACTTCACACCAGCTGACCAACATAAAAAAAATCACTGCAGTGTTTATGTAGACTTTACGATATTATTCACTGTAGTGTTTTTGCGGACAATACTGTAGTATTTCCAGTTAACTATAGTATAAATACTGTAGTAAAATAAAACTGTAGTATATACTACAGCAATTAATGTAGTGTTTTGAGGATTGTAGTATTTAATGTAGTGGTTTTGCAGACTGTACTATACTCCCTTCCAAAAAAACATTGCAGTTTTGAAACTGCAGTAAAAGTGCAGTAACTTAAGTCGACTATGGTATTTTGGACGCAGTAATTGCAGAATAACTGTAGTGTACTGATCTGCAGTTATACTGCACTCTAACTGCAGTTACACTGCAAAATTACTGCAGTAAAAAAAACAGTGTTATTTTGACTGCAATCTTTTTCGTAAGGGCTGTAGAATTTACAGTGTTTTTGTTTTAACATTCTTTGACCTAGAAGTGGAGGCTTTCTTCTACAACCTGTAGGGAACACAATGGGCTCCCGAGTGGTGCAGGAGTCTAAGGCACTGCAACTCAGTGCCAGAGGCGTCCCTACAGACGCTGGTTTGATTCCAGGCTGTATCACAACCGGCCGTGATTAGGAGTCCCATAGGGCAGCGCAGAATTGGCCCATTGTTATCTGGGTTTGGCTGGGGTAGGCCGTCATTGTAAATAAGAATTTGTTCTCAGTAGAAGAATTTGTTCTCAGTAGTTTAATAAAGGTAAAAGAAAATATGTGTTTTGCATTTGTGAAATTACTTTGATGTGATATGAAAGTAGAGGGATTTTATGTTTCTAGAATCGTACCGCAATTGAGAATCCATTCACGATTATATGGACTAATTGGCTGTTTTGGCTTCCAGAGCAAATTCGCCCTTAAAATAGAATATGTAAGGTCCTTGGACTAAAGAGTAACATTAGGCTCCTTTACTCCAATATTGGGCTAGTAGCTTGCTAGCACTCTGTCACGCATGTTGCTGCTAGCACCGTCATGGAAAAGGGGCATGAGGGAAGCCCTACAATATTACGTTTTTCTAAGTAGTGAGATCGCTCGGGAGCAGCCAATGATGAAAAGTAATCTTTAGACCTGTTGTACTTTTCTTTAATGTAGATTTGTAATTGACTAAAATAAGCAGACAAGAACATTTTGTTTAAAAAAAGGTTATGTTTTTTGCTATGAGCCAATGGGGTAACCTAAGTAACCACAGGTTGTTTTCACCACAGGCGGGCAGGCCAATACGACTGGGAGTATTCACCTTTTTCTGGAACATCACAGTGATCGCGGCGAGTTAGTTGCAATTGTGTTTCTATTTCCGGAAACATTCGTGCGATGCTAGTGCATGCAAAAATTTTACTTTTAGTTGAGAGCTTGATAGTTTTACACTGACAGAACCGCACAAAATCCTAAAATCGATCAACATGACAAGCATTTTATGTTCAGTAAAGGCTATCACAATAATTGGATGAAGAGGCAGTTTTTACAACAGCAATGTTTTGAACACCAACCTATACGTCAATCTGAATGTAACTGTGGAGCCCCATACGACCTGCATCAACCTCCTAAAGTCTTTGCGGCTCTGGCTCAAAGAGTTGAACCTAAAGAAACCACCAAAACGTCCCTTTGTGTGCTCCTACCACTTCTTAAGAAGCATCGGGTGTTGTCAGGCAGTCATCAGTGACAGGTAAGCCACAGGCTTGAGCAGTTTGCTTGCTCTCATTCTGTGTCTCTTGCTCTTGTATCTAAGCACAGTCCCATAATAGCACAATTTATTTCCTCTACATCTCAATTAAAAATTCCCATTTTATATATACTTAATTATTATGATTATTAAATATTATTAGGAGCGTCCATGCAGTATGGTGTTTTATTGTATAGTTTTGTTATTAATTGTCCATTGACTTGTTTAACAAGCCATACTGATTTCTTAACAAATGACATAACAGGCTCAAGTGTTCACCAAATTGACAGACCAATTCCTGATGACACTGATGAGGCTGAAGCTCTGCTTGCTGCAGCAGTACCTAGCAGAAAGGTTTGGTGTTTCCCAGAGGATTGTCAGTCGAGAGGTTAATTATTGGATTGACATGATGGAAGAGAATCTGAGGGAGTACATTCCATGGCTGCCAAGGGAGACCATCTGTGCTACAATGCCACAATGTTTTAAGGACCTCTACCCAGGAACAACCTGCATTATTGACTGCTCAGAAACTGCTTTACAGAAGTGCAAGAATCTGGATTCAAGGGGGGAGTCATTCAGCCATTACTACGCCCAGAACACTATCAAGTACCTGGTGGCCATTGCACCTTGTGGTCTAGTGATGTTTATCTCCTCAGCATATGGAGGTAGATGTAGCGACAAATGTATAACATCGGATTCAGGGTTCCTGGAGTACCTTTGTCCAGGAGATGAGGTCATGGCTGACCGGGGCTTCACAATCCGTGATCTGCTACACGAGAGGAAATTTAACAATCCCAGCCTTCACAAAAAGAGGTGCACCGCTGTCAAAGGAGGACACCACATGTACAAGACGGATAACTAACGTAAGCGTTCATGTGGAACGCATAATTCAAAGGCTCAAACGGTTTAGAATCATCTCACAGAAAGTGCCAATCAACCTCTCATCTAAAATGGACAAAATAATTTGAATCTGTGCTGCCCTGAGGAACCTGAGTGGTGACATCATTCATGAAGATGCTGAATGAACTGACCAGTCAAATGCCATTCACAGGGTCAATTTCACAATATGAATTAAAGTTGTCAAAAGTTATGTTCAAAATAAATGTAATTTCATTCTGTAACAACTTGACTCAACTATTTGTTTGACATTAATATTAATAAAAAACAAAACCATAAAAAAACATTTCCACAATACGGTTACTGTTGATGCATTAAGTCAGGATTTTTAATTGAAAACCATTTGTTAATAGTAACTGCAAACAGGAGACATCTGACTACATACTTCTAAAGAGCTGAATATATTTGTCACTTAGTGACAATCTGTCTGCCTGATGCTCCTCAACAATAAATGGCAGCATGTGTATAAAGTAGAATGCCTTCAACCTCAGGACAGCCTCTGCACAGAACTGTGTATCATAGGGAACAGGGATGGCAACTTGCTGGGAAGGAGTCCAGATGAGCACCATACTTTCTCTAAGCCCTGTGCAAAACATACCAATTTTCACCTGCATTTAGAAGCCACGTGGCCCATGTGGTTGCAGTTGGGGTGTGCCCTCCACCACCTTCACATCACTTTCCCATTGAAGACATCATCCAGAGAATCATAGCCCTTCCCCATGACAGGACACTTGATCACTTGAGTGGGTTGAGTCACTGACGTGATCTTCCTGTCCGGGTTGGCGCCCCCCCCCCCCCCCCCCTTGSGTCCGTGCCGTGAGGTAGATCTTCGTGGGCTATACTCGGCTTTGTCTCAGGATAGTAAGTTGGTGGTTGAAGAAATTTGAACATCTTGGCCATGTTCTGTTATAATCTCCACCCGGCACAGCCAGAAGAGGACTGGCCACCCCTCATAGCCTGGTTCCTCTCTAGGTGTCTTCCTAGGTTCCGGCCTTTCTAGGGAGTTTTTCCTAGCCAACATGCTTCTACACCTGCATTGCTTGCTGTTTGGGGTTTTTGTACACCACTTTGTGACATCAGCTGATTTAAGAAAGGCTTAATAAAACATTTGATTGATCTCCAACAGCTCGTTGGAGTTCCGCACTCCGTCAGGGCTTGCTGATAGCCATGGCTCTTCAACACTGATAACAATGCCTCTGTCGTCCACAGAGTATCCACAGTCTTCCAGCCACTGGGAGGCCATCGGCTCATTATCTTTCCCATAGCATGTGGCTGCATTCCGTCGGAACCTGGGATGCAGATGCTTCTGGAGAAACTTACCAGGGTTGGGGGAATTCACTGACAGGGACCTTCTTGACTAAGCTTGCAGTAACTCAACTCGTTAAGAACAAATTCTTATTTTCAATGACGGCCTAGGAACAGTGGGTTAACTGCCTTGTTCAGGGGCAGACTCACCTGGACTCCATAAACCTACCTTGCTTCACCAACATGAGATTTGACAGGATACTTACAGATTCTCCACATTAATACAGCAGTTCTGTTGATCCACAAATACATGTTAACATAACCAATATATCATGATATTCTCAATTCAGCTTTCATCCAACAAAACGTTTGGTCTAACTGCTATGTTACGCCTGACTATTTTATCATTCTGTGTCTAGATAAGGCAGTATTGTGCACTTTCATCTATAAAAGGAACGAAGAAAATAGGCAATAAACATCAATTACAAGACCAAGTAATGAGGCGATTGATCATAGATATCATCTGAGAACGATTTCATATAACGTTAGTTTATGGATTATAGTAACTGTCACCACAGCACATGTAGGCTGCTTGTATGCTGTAATCGCTTATGTTAAGTAGTATTAGACATGCAAGTGACTTTGCTTATTAGCCTACCTTCCACAAAATTGAGGCTGCATGGTGCATGACTTTCCAAGGCCAGCGATACAAGTGCATCCAGCTGTCTCTACTGATCCGTTGTTGGATACAAGTACTGAAGCAGAATGGTAAGAGCTGCTTGATTGGCTGGGCTGAACATCGGCCTTTAAAAATACCAATCCTTTTCCCTCCTTCTGGTGAAGAACTCAGCCCACCTCACCACTGTGGAGGAACTGATAGGCCTCTGTACTCTTGTAATTTTTCATAGTAGAACCATCCACTCCCAAGGAGAGCATGAAGTAATTAAAAATGTCCCCGTAGGTAATTTCAGGCCATTTTATTATGTCAACCACCCAATTATTAATCATGGACAGATGGGGTACGGTGATACCATCCGACCTCAGAAGAGCCATTTGTGTGTTCCCAAACGTGAGCTATGTTTTGTTTTTGTTTATTTGTTAAGTGTTAATGTTGTGTGTTTTTTAATTATCAGCTGGCCACCGCTCTGGGGTAATTTGCTAGCGTTGACGGAAGTTGTGAAATGGAAACACAAACACAATCGCGTTCGAATGGAACTGTGTCAAGTGGTCGGGGCTGCATAAGGCGAATAGCAAGCTACTGTATGAGGAGTGATGGTTTGGTTACCAAGGCAACTACTGTAGCTATCTAGTAAACTTGCTAGCTAGCACTAGGAGCACCGGAATTCCATAGCTACTAGAATGGCCATGATTGGTCATTCTGACGTTGATATTTCAATTGTGTAAATATTCCATAATAAATAATTCATTGCTAAATTAATTATGTTAAAATCGTTCATAAGAAACTTTAGGACACCAAATGTAAGTTGTTATCAGTCATAAAATGTAATGATTAATTCAGAAGCACATAGACTGTAGCTAAATACTAAAATAAGACAATAGTGTATTTTCTGACTAAGACAGCAGTTGCCTGCCCAGCTGGTCCGTCCAAACTACAGCAAAACTATATTGATACTAATTTCACACATATAATAATAATAGATGTTGCCTAAACCAATGTTTCCCAGCCCTGGTCCTTGAGGTATGTTTTTCCAAGGCTACAACAAAAATGTGTACTGTTGGGGGTACTGGAGGATCAGGGTTGGATAACACTGGCTTAAAGACAAGATTAAATTGATAGTCTGATGGGTGAAAATGTTATCAATTGTCAAATAGAGAATGAAGAGACTGATGACCAGCACAGCATGCATTGACAAAGAAGGGAATGGAGCTTACCAAATAGCACTTCTTCTATATCATCCTACACAGGTCCATGCAGGCCAAATGTTTTAATTGCTATACCCTTTCAGAAAGATCAGATTCCAAGGTTTCTAATTAATCTATTTTTGCCAAACTACTATACAAATTGCTCAGGTGGTCTCTGTTTCAAAATATACTTTTTACTAGTATAACAATGGCTCTGTGTGAGTTCCTCGTGTGAGTTGGCTACTGATGACAATGTTTTATTCCATTATATTCTTACTGTAAAATAAATGCATGTTGACTGTGGTAGGGTAGGGCCTGTGATGTCTGCTAATTGAAAAGTTTATTTTAATGGCATGGCACAGCCATAGCCTTGGCTACTAAGTACAGATAAACACAACTCAAAACATACTATTCTGTTCTTTTGAAGTAAATTGTCTTGTATCATGCTTTTTATGACCTTCCTTGTCACGATCGTGTGGAGGAGAGACGGACCAAAACGCAGCATGAGGAAAATAAGCCATCTTCTTTTAATTAAACGAACGAAGATGAACATGAAACGAAAACACTATTACAAACAAACAAAACAACAAATGATCGTGAAGCTAAATAACGCAAGTGCCCAGACAAGCAACAAACGTTAAACAAGACAACTACCCACAAAAGCCTACTGCCTACCTTAAATATGGCTCCCAATCAGAGACAAATGAATGACAGCTGTCTCTGATTGAGACCCAATCTAGGCAGCCATAGACATAACTAGACAACCTCACAATTATCTATCCCATACACAATACAACACCCATAGACTAAACAAAACACACACAACATACAATGCCCACCCCAACTCACGCCCTGACCAACTAAACATAATCAAAATAACATAAAAATAGGTCAGGAACGTGACATTCCTAAACAACATCTTAGTGGATTTCTTTGTGATTGTGTACATTAACACTAGAAAGGCAGAGAGCATTATATTGACTCAAAGCTAATTTAAATGTTTAATTACTCTACCATTTTTAAAGTCATGCCCCCTCCTCCTTGACATTTCCTAAATATGTTTATATAACACACTGTCTTTGTTAGAATTTTAAAATCACAAACAGAGCTGGAGTTATAACCAGTTTCATGAGGGCATGCCATTTTTTGAATGTCTTTCCTCGTTGCCCCTCCTTCTCCCAATAGTAGGGACTGCTCTGCTCCTTCTCCCAATAGTAGGGACTGCTCTGCTCCTTCTCCCAATAGTAGGGACTGCTCTGCTCCTTCCTATCGTCCAACAGTAGGAACTGCTCTGCTCTTCTCCTCTGCTCGTCCTCAACAGTAGGGACTGCTCTGCCCTTCTCCCAATCAGTAGGGACTGCTCTGCTCCTTCTCCCAACAGTAGGGACTGCTCTGCTCCTTCTCCCAACAGTAGGGACTGCTCGCTGCTTCTCTTCCCCAACAGTAGGGACTGCTCTGCTCCTTCTCCCAACAGTAGGGACTGCTCTGCTCCTTCTTCCCAAGAGTTAGGGGACTGCTCTGCTCCTTCTCCATAGTAGGGACTGCTCTGCTCCCTTCTCTCCCAATCAGTGAGGGACTTCTCTCGCTGCTTTCCTTCCTTCCCAATCAGTAGGGACTGGCTCTGCTCCTTCTCCAATAGTATAGGCGACTGCTCTGCCTCCTTCTCCCAGATAGTTGGGACTGGCTCTGCTCCTTCTTCCCAAAGTAGGACTGCTCTGTCTCTTCTCCCAACAGTAGGGACTGCTTCTCTCTTCTCCCAACAGAGGGGACTTGCTGCTGCTCCTTCTCCCAACAGTAGGGACTGTTCTGTCTGCCTTCTCCCACAGTAGGACTGCTCTGCTTCCTTTCCCAACAGTAGGAACTGCTCTGCTCCTTCCTCCAAACAGTAGGGAACTGCTCTGCTCCTTCTTCCACATAATGTTAATGGAGACTAGCTCCTGCGTCCTTCTTCGTACAATAGTAGGGTACTCTGCTCACGTAGAGCTCTCCTTTCTCGCCAAAGCATAGTGAGAGACTTGCTCTGCTCCTTCTCTAGAAGTAGGGATGCTTTGACTTCCTTTCTCTCCCAAAGTAAGGGACACTGCTCTGCCTCCTTCTCCCAAAGTAGGGACTTGCTCTTGCTCTTCTTGCCATGTAGGGACTTGCTCTGCTTCCTTTCTCCCAACTATAGTGGCACTAGGCTTGCTCCTTATTCCCAACAGATCCATGTGGTATGCTGTCTATGCATGACCTTCTCCCGGTGACTCGTCTGTACAAGTGTAGAACAGGCGATAGCTCATCTGCTTGTATACTGCTTCCTTCCTCGCCCTCGGTACCCTAATAGTAGGGGTTGAATACTTGCTCTGCATGCCCTTCTCCCAACCTAGTTAGTGGTTACACTGCTTGTTGTTACTTCTCTTCTTAAACTGGCTTAACCTTACTTCTGTCTCAACAGCTAGGGGACTTGTCTCGTGACTACCTTCTCCCAGATAAGTGGGGACTGGCTCTGGCTCCTTCTCCCAACAGTGGGACTGCTCTGCCTTCGCTTGCTCCAACAGTAAGGGAACTTGAGGCTGCTGCTTGCGGCTGTCTCCAATAGGTAGGACTGCTCTGCTCTCTTCATCCGGATATAGTAGGAGATTGCTCTGCGTCCTTCTTCGCCAATCAGTGGACTGCTGCTGCTCCTTCTCCTAGATCCACAATCTCAGTAAGGACTGCTCTGCTCCTGCTCTTTTGCACACTTGTATTGGTGGTGTGGACGTCTGTAAATAAGCATGCTTGTTCCACTTCGTCCTTCCGCCAACAGTAGGGACTAGGTCTAGCCTGTTGTATGTGTTTTCGTTGCTCTGCTCCTTTCCAACAGTTAGCTGGATCTGCTCGTGGCTTCCGACTTTCCGCAGATAGTAGGAAGCTGGCTCTGCTCCTTCTACCAACAGAGTAAGGGACGTGGTCTCGTGCCTCTTCATTCGCGCACAAAACAGTGAGGTGTGGAACGCCGTTGGGACTGCTCCTTTGGGATTCCTACTCCAGTGCACAGCCGGGAGATTGGTGTTCCCATGCCTCCTTCTCCCAACAGTAGGGACCTTGCCTTAGGCGTTCTGCTCCTCTGTCTCTTTGACTTCTCTTTGACTTACAGTTAGGACCTTTATTGCTCATTGTGTTCTTCTCTCGCGTCAATGTTTATGTGCTGATGGTCTCTGTTCTCTCTCCTGGTCTTCACACAGTAGGGACTGATGTAATTCTGTCACTACCTTCTGCGCACGTGAGGGTGACTGTTCTCTGCCTCGCCTCACTTCTCCAACCACGCTTATGGGAGCCTGGCTATGATGCTCTCTGTCTGTCTTTACTTTGGCTCCATAGTGCTAGGGACTTGCTGCTGCCTCGCCTGCGTCTCGCACAGCCGCCGCGAATAGTAGGTTGCAAGACTGCTGCTCTCTTCCGTTCTTTCCAGTCAACAGTAGGGGACTGGCTCTGCTTCCTTCTCACCACGCATACAGTAGGTGATATGTACACAGGTGTGCTTCGAGCTGCTCTGCTTCGTGTTGTCCTAAACTAACGTCGAGGACTAGACTCTTGAAGTCTGTCTTTTCCACAGACGGCTGTGAGATGGGCCAACGTTGACGGTTGGAAAGCGTACAGGAACGTGTATCGAGGCTCCTTCGGTGACGCGAGAGTCGCAGATAGCAGATGACTCTAGTACAGGTGGAAGGGAAGCTGGTCCAATCCTGCCAGCGTTCGTCTTCACAAAGAGTTGGGTGAGATGTGGTACCTGTTAATGCTTGGCTGGTCGCGGCCAGTGTCTCTATGTCGCATCTATGATTTAGAGAGTGATGTGCTTATGCACTAGCCTGTTGCGTTGCCTGCGCATAATGTAGGTAGGGGAAGGCTCTGTGAGCTATTGAGCACATACATTGCTTCCTTCTGCCAGCGTCTTGCCAACTGGCTGTAGTTGAATCATTCTTTTGCTCTGCTCCTATAATCTTCTTCGAAGCATAAGTCTCTAGTAGGCGGATCCTTAGCTACATATGAATAGGTTTCGTCTATGATCCAACAGGATAATTTAGTGGGATGTGTGTAGAGCTTCTGGCTCCTTCTATCCTGACATGTGAATTATGGTTAGAGGGGAGGTGTTCGTTCTGTGGTGTTGTATGAGAAGTTGTGGTAGGTGTCGGTAGTGACCTTTGAGAGTCGTCGTTGGATGCTCTGTCAGTCCATTCTCATATACGGCTCGAAAAGTGAGAGAATGCGTGGTATGATTTGGAGAGGACTTTAGCAGCGTCTCGTTCGCGTGGGTGAGGTGACTCGTGTGTCTGGTTCGCATATCAGGTCACGGGACCTAGTCTCTGCTCTTCGCTCGGCCGGTATGACATGGTTAGGGGGAGGTCGGTGTCTTCCTGGCTCTTGCTCAGCGACCAACAGATAAGGGCAGCTCAGATATTTGCTACGTATTTGTGTATGAGTGCTCCTGCTGTTCTGACGCTTTCTCTCACGCAGAAGCAGTGTAATCTATGGGTGGCGTTGGTTCTGGCGCAGGTGTGAGTCTAGTTGTGTGGCGCTGTGTTGTCGTACTCATATGCGGTTGGTGTTGCGCTGTATGCGCTCAGTTCAATTAGTTAGGCCACGTGACTCGATGCAGCTGGTACCTGCGTTTCCTGTGCTGACTGGGCTTAGTACTGTAGGTGAGGGTTTGAGACGCGTGTCTTGCATCGCTGCCGTTGTAGCGAGTCAGACTCGCGAATTTAGTGTAGGGACGCAATATGGAATTCTGGAGCGCACTCCCGTTTGCGACTCTGTAGTCTCTCTTTGCCCGCAGACAGTAGGCGGCACTGATGGCTCTGCTTCCCTCTGTCTCAGTGCATTTGCACGCAGAGTAACAGTAAGGGACTCATGGCAGGCTCTGGTCTCCGTTTTCCCAAATAGGTAGGGAGAGCTGTGCTGCTGCTCCTTGTCTGCGTTTGCCAACAGGTAGGGACTTTTGTGATACGGGTATAGGTTGCAGGCTCTTTGCCCTGTCTGCGCACCACAGCCTGGCATCCACGATTCGCGCTCCTGTATGTTTAGTTATAGTCATGGGCTAAGTCCAGTCCACGCAAGATGTAGGAGGTGACTGGTGTGCGCTCGTGCTCTTTTGTTCGCGCAACGGTAAGGTTGATGCGGGTGGGCTCTGCTCCTTCTCTGTCCCAGAAAGTTAGGTTACTTGCTGTGTCACTGGCTCTTTGTGTTCTAGCTTCAATAAGTAGTGTGGTGTTATGTGAGGACTTGCTCTGGCGTCCTGTTGTCTCCCATATAGTTATGGAGTACGCTATCAGTGCCTTGCTTGCTCCTTCTCCCTCGCTTCACCAGGCGATAGCTTCTGCTCCTTTCCCACAGTACAGGAACCAGCTGCTCTGCTATGCCTTCTCCCCAATAGTAGGGATTGCTCTGGCCTCTCTCCTCAACCAATAGATAGGAGCACATAGCTTGCTCACATATACCTACAACAACACACAAACACAATAGGACTGCTGCACACTCGCTCCACTCTCCCGAATCGAAGTAGGGACTGTCTCTGCTCCTTCTCCAAAACCACGCTACGCAGTACTCACACCGCACAACATGCTCCCTTCCCCAATAGTAGGGACCTCAAGACTATCCCTGCTCATCAGAATCTACAACCAGTAGGGACTTGCTCCGTGCCCTTCTGCCAACAGTTAGGGGACTTGCTTCTGCTCCTTCTCCCCCACAGTAGGGACTCACATACCTGGCCTCACTATACTCACACAAACAAGTAGGGACTGCGTACCTGCTCCTTCTCCCGGAAAGTAGGGCGACTAGCTCTCGCACTCCACCTTTCTCCGTTTTCACAATAGGTAGGGCTTGGCTTCTGACTCCTGTCTCCAAACAGTATGGGACTGCTCTGCTCCTTGGCTCACACACACCCCAACACAGTAGGGAGCTGCTACTGGCTCCTATATCAACACTCACATAGTTAGAGGACATGCTCCTGACGCTGCGTGTTAAACATCAATCCAAACCTCAAGACCTAAGAGAGCCGACTCGCCTAGCTGCATCTTGTCTGCAAGCGCAGATGATTGTTATGGGAAACATAAAGCTTCTGCCCGTTTTTCTCTCCAACGTTAGGGCTTTGCTCTCTGCTCCTTCTCTCCTAATAGTTAGTGTGACTGCTTTGCTCGCCCTCACTATCTCTTCCTCCATTATAGTAGGGTTTTGATACTTGCTTCCTGTCTGCCCTTCTGCCGACGAGCAGATAGGGGACCGCTTTAGACTATACCTTCTCCGTAGTTCCAATTTAGGTAGGTTTTCCCCGTTGATGACTGAGAGGTTCGTCTCATCTGCTCCTTCTAGCACGGTAAAATCACAGATAAAGATAACGGAAGAGAGAAGGGGACTATGAATTAGTCTCACTGTCTTCGCTTTCTTGACGCAGCGAGGTGGAGCGATCTAGTAGAGGGTGCTTTCCTGTCGTGTCCTTGCTCTGGGGCAATAAAGTGTGGGAGAAGACGTAAGTTACATGACACTACAAAAATTGTCTGGTGAAGAATTGTGACCTAGAGATGGTAGGGATGGACAGGATAAGGGGGCTGGTAGGGCCTGTGACTCCACACGCAGTTGGAGAAGCGGACATGTGATGCTTCCATGTCTAGAAGAGGACAAAGACTCGAAGCGGAATATCATGTAGAGGGGAGCTGGGCTTGCACTGCTGCACACGAGACTCACAATTGACACAAGGGGTGTGTGTGGCTGAGCTCCGGCTGTTTCTCTAGGACCGAAAGGTTACTGTTGAGGGGTGGAGATGATGTTGTAGGGAGGGACAGAGTGGAGAAATGGGAGGTTAAGGTGAAAGGCTAAGACTCTGACAGACCTATGGCGCGAAGAGATAAGGCGCGAAAAACGTAGTAAAATAAGCTCTGTGGCACTATCCTATACTCTCCAAGGTGGGGCACGTTGAACGGTGACCAAGACACCAGTGGTGGATAGTTTGGCAGGAACCTCAGACGTAGTAATTGCCGTGCAGCGCGCGCCATCATGTATCTTCGTGATTACGTGGAACACTATCGCTGATAGCGGAGAAAACTAAGGTATGATCGAGCACACAATAACAAATGGCAGAGATATTGGTACACAGAAGTGAAATGAATCATGAACGTAATAACCGTATGATGGGCCCGTGGCGAAACTCGCGCGCTCGCTCTGCACATAAGAGCGCTGGCAATAGAGGAGAGGACGAACGAATGCGGCAATATATTTTCCACGATGTTTAGTTCACCAGTTTGTGAATGTAAAGAAGAGGGGAAGGGACACACTCTGCTAGTTGGGCGGTGTTCGATGGGCACGGATTCTTATTCTAATTGTGATTCTCCCGAATCGAAGAGGGGTGTAGCCCGTAGATTATCGTAAAGAATGCCAATGCCCAAAAAATCAATCGACACTCCACCAAGCCAACGTCTCTCTCAATCTCCAGTCCTAAATTTACGTTCCTCCCAGGCCACTACTTGGAGTAGTGGCTGACGACAGCCTGAAGAGCCCATCGCACATTATTTTTGCTAAGCACCTATGAGAGTGTACTGCGAAATGCAACATAGGCTGTGCCGTGGTGAGATCGCGCCTTGCTGCACTAAAGATAATGAATGAAACGTAACTTAACAGAGATGTGAAATGAAGTAGAAGGAGGTATAATGGATTCCGTGAGATTCTCTTTTTGTTGTGACTAGATAGTTATTAGCGGAGAATTTCTGCACTTAAATGCCACGGCGGCTATCTTCATTATTCTGTGGGAAAACGTGCAAGTAGTCGTCCTATTACATGTCCGGATCCGCCACCCAAGCAAGGAGAGTCGGTGTCAGACTGTTCATGTTTCGGTAGCAGGATGGCACGCGCTGGATAGCTCCTTTCGGTTGTATCGAAAGAGGATACGTCTGTCTCTGTTGCCTGTCCGCAGCGTTCGTTGTGTATGAGCATGCGCTGACTGGCGACGATGCTTGACTGGACTGTGTGCTTATGTATAAGGTCTTATTATGTGGCCGCAGCGCGATCGCACGCAGGTAGACTAGAACCAACAGGCTACGGTTGCAGTAATTCGCGTGAGGTTGTAGAGTAGTTCCAGCGACGCGCGTAAGGCACTGCGAAAATAAGCGCCATAATGGAACCACCATTACATTGTGTGTTGGCGAGTGGTGACTAAGGGCTCTGATTAAATGCGGATTGAATGGCCCTATGTGAACGCTCACTGATATGACCTCTCACAAAGTCCCTACTGCCTCCTAGCACATAAAAATACTGTTGGTTATTTGAAATGTAACAAATGGGACCTATCAAATGCTATGACATTTTTATTTTGAAAGTTTTTTTTGCCTCAAGCCTTTGAAAAAGCTTTGAAGGCCGTGTTTTCAAGCTCGCCACAAAATTGGACTTGTTCTGTTAAGTCATCGTCAACATGAAACGACTGTGTGATATGAAGGCGAGGTACATCAATGAATAGACGTAACGATCTAAAAACTCTAGAAATATATCAACCGGATCTTTATTAAAGCAAGTAACTAACAAGTATAGAAAGTGTATACATGACATAAAGTGTCTGTTCGCTTTTTTGGAGATAAAAAAAGGCTTTATATGTAAACGAAGATCTCCATGAAATGGGCCTTGCACAACGTTACTAACATGTGACATTAAAGTCTTAATGGTTAAAAAGTCTGGGGTTAATTAAACTCTAAAACAGCCAAGAGTGTTAGCTCAAAAATGGAGAATAAATTTCATTTGTTTATTGGGATTGAGCTTATAAAAGGCCTTATCGCACGCTGTCTCAAGTAGTAGGGCATTTTTTTAAGACAAAAAATTATTAGAGGCCTACAAGTTGAATAGGTGCTAGACAGGGCTCAGCGCTGATAGCTGTTGGTAAGAATAGAGCAAGGTCTAATTAATATCTCACGAATCACATATATGTTATACAGAAAAAGCGCAAGTAGTGCGGCGTAATAAGACTTGAATTGTTGAGAGTGGTCACTCCTGTTTTGCCTTGGATATACGGAGCAGAACGTAGATGGAAGGTAGGCGCTTAGGTCGTCTGAGTGAGGGTGTCAATATAGAACGAAACAATCGGATCGGGGAAGTGCCGCCACATCCTCCTCGCACCTCGACCCCGCTTCAGGCTCTTTTGCAGGTTCAATGAATACATGAGGAACTCGAAAAGTGTTCTCTAAAATGTGTGTTTAAATCCTCTATTGTGTGGTTTTGGAAGGTCGCCCGCGCTCTTCACAACGATTCGTGAGCGCGGTACCTGTTGTGCCAAGTCCAGTTAAAGACTCTGTGACGATTTTCTCATGGACACGGAAAATCACCGCGACTGTCGCACGTGTTGTTGTAGGACCAAAGAAAGTACGGCTTTTTACTACTCATAAGTTTAACCAGCCGGGAATTAAGAGTACCGCACACAATCACACTTACCTTGTCACCGGAGTGGCAATCCTTCACGCCGCTAGAACCTATAGGCCGTAGCAGGAAATATAATTAAGATCTGATGCCTAACGCAGGTGACTCTGACTGGTCCTAAAGACTCACGCGCGCTCGAAATTGGAGGGGGTCAGTGCTCGCACAGGATAATAGGCTAACCCTTACGTCATAGAAGAATTCAAAACGGGCAAGAAGAGCCAGTACTGCTCTATTCCACTTGTTCTGCTGGTAGCCATTATGTTGTAAAATGCAACAGTTCAGATTAATGATTAAAGTGTAACCTAGCGGTCCCTACCTATATAACTGATTAACTTCCACCAATTATTTTAGAACATAAGTTTATCTAGCCGACTAGTGTCTGATTTTAGGTCTTGCTCAGTTTCCTTCTCAACTCTATGTCACAAGGAAATGTTAGGTTCGTTAACTGTCTAGTATTGTATAAGAGATGCTCTGACAATTTTAGATGCTAATGCTCCTACCTCCTAGACAAACACTTACGCTATGACATAGGGATTAGGTAGATTCTGGCACCTTTGTAATAACGCAATCTATAAAGTATCCCCCACAAAACAACAACTACCGCTCTCTGTTGACCTATTCTTGTTAAGTTCTCACTTTATTTTTAGCCTCCTATTGCACCCAGTATTTTCTCGCCTATGTTTCCTTGCTTAAAAAAATGCTCATACTATTTGACATAGCACCTTATGGGTTCTTGTTTTGTCGAAGTATTTCTGCCAGTTGGGCCTTTGTTGTATAAGTGCGTATGAATGGTGGGTATTTTACTTTTGTTTGTTTTGCCTAACTTGCCCCCCCCCTTTGGTGTTCGTTTATAATAGGGCCTACC